>NC_058021.1:13519626-13891079 GCF_019176455.1 Solea senegalensis
CTATACTATGACTTTATTGTCACATTTTGGACGGCATACTATACTATGACTATTCTGAGTAATTTTGGACGACATACTATACTATGACTTTTTTGTCACATTTTGGACGACATACTATACTATGACTTTTTTGAGTAATTTTGGACGACATGACATAAAAGTCATAGTATAGTATGTCATCCAAAATTTGACAAAAAAGTCATAGTAAAGTATGTCGTCCAAAATATGATAGAAAAGTCATAGTATAGTATGTCGTCCAAAATATGATAGAAAAGTCATAGTATAGTATGTCGTCCAAAATGTGACAAAAAGTCATAGTATAGTATGTCGTCCAAAATGTGAAAAATGTCATAGTATAGTCAGTCATCATCTACCGCTTTATCCTCCACCAGAGGGTCGCGGGGGTGCTGTGCCAATCCAAGCTACATCGGGCGATAGGCGGGGTACACCCTGGACAGTTCGCCAGTCCATTGCAGGGAGTCATAGTATAGTATGTCGTCTAAAATGTGACAAAAAAGTCATAGTATAGTATGTCATCCAAAATGTGACAAAAAAGTCATACTTTAGTATGTCGTCTAAAATTACTCAAAAGATTCTTAGTTTAGTATGTCGTCCAAAATCTTACAAAATAGTCATAGTATAGTATGTCGTCCAAAATGTCATAGTATAGTTTGCTGTACAAAGTACAAAGTCATACCTTGGTATTTCGTCGTATGAGAAATGGAAAATATTGTTTGCTGTCAAGACAGGAATTTGGAAAAGAAAAGGTGATTGATACTGTTGAGTCAATAAGGCTGACTGGTTTGAATAATAACAAACCTCTGGAGAGCTCACCTGGGAGCTGAATAGGAGAATGTATGTAAGTGGAGTTATACTGTCTGAACATGTACAAGTAAATCTCTCAAATTTACATTTGCTTTTTAATAATTTTAAAAAGAAGCAGTCCCTGCTGGGTTCTGGGGTCATTATTAACTTGTAACTGAAACTCCATTCTGCATAAGCCCACAAGGACACACTTAAGTGACAGCTGAGATAACAAAAGCAGGCACCTGCTCTGTAGAAATACTACGAAAAAGAGAATGCCAATTCACTTTTTTCTGACTATGGCCATTGTATTCATGATTCAGAACTACACTGTAGTAAAAACATAGGCGTCTCCAAGGCTTTTCAAATAGCACACTTCAATCCAAGTGTGTGCAGTGTCAACACCACACAATCTGGTGCCTTGCATAACTGGTTGTCAGACAACTATGGCAATTGTCTTCTTGCAGGTAACAGCAGTATAAGTACAATCATTACCCTGTGGTATCAGTTAAATTCCTGAATGCAAGTCAAAAAAAAAGAAACAAGTTGTGATTAAATTAGTACTGGGTGCCATTACCATTCAAGTTAACTATTTTGACCTTAATCCACAGATGAAACCTGAATTTCTACTTTCTTTCTTTACCCAAAGCACAAATGAACCTTTTCCAGGTTAAAAAGAATAGTTAGAATTGTTAGAATAGTGAAGGTATACACATTTAATAGTTAGCCCTGATATATACTTTCAAAAAGTGCATTTTAAAACATAATATCATGCAAAAGGTGGGTGCTGCGTCAGCTATGTTGTGTAGAAAACCAAGTGCATCACATGAGCGTCAATCCAAACAGTTGTGCACCTTTCTAATACATAGATAAAACATTAATAAATCACCATCAATATGTTCTGCAATTATCTATATTTCATTATCATGCTCCTATATGATCTAATAAAAATCAAAATTGCCAGAAATCATAAATAAGTGGGCCAATAAACTTTGATTCAACTTTGATTTTATTAAGGATAGGAGAATCAAAACTTACAAATAAAAAATCTTCACTCTAAAGGTAAGGTTTTAGTAGTGCTCTAAAGTAACACACACACAAACACACATGAAACTTCAGACGGAAACACATTACGTATGCATTGTATTAATAGCAAACAATATACCATGGTACTTCTCCCATCCACATACCCAAATGATGATAGTGGTTCACACAATAAAAAAAACATAAAAATAAAAATCTACCTGTGATCAACTATGCCACAATATACATTTGTAAAAAATAATTAACAGCCTTGGCACTTGCATCATTTAAATTTAACTCATCTTATTTTCAATAGAAAACACATCATAACGTTCTGTAGAGTGCAATTATATAATTTGAGTGATCTTGCCTATTATAACTGCAAAGCAATACAAACATTCTCATCTAACCTTGATGTGCTTTCAACACATTTACAGTACAAATTGCATTTCGCTATATTCTATGCAGTTCATGGCACGACAAAAAGCCACAAATATTTCCACAAATATACTAACAGACATTTTGAAAATCATAGTAAGTGGAGAAGCTCTGTTTTTATCTTTGTCTAAACTATTAGGTTACTATTTTTTTTTCTCCCTACTATTTTAATGAGAATTTTCATTTAACACTATTACATTACGAAAATAGCGTTGAGATCATTCACTAGTGCATACTATGTTTCGAGTTTCACTCCCTGTTTGTTCTTCCTGGGGCGTGGATGTGATGCAGTCATGATTGGTTGGTGCGAAAAAACAGTCCAAAGGTTGCCTTTGTCTTGCTGATTTGACTTGATTAATGTAGACTTACATATTTGTGATTCAGAGCGTGGGTGGCAGTTCTTATTTAATAAGAAAATATATACACCCTGTAGGTCTGACGGGTTTGGTTCTGTTTAGTTTGGCTGCTGTCACGATGAAGCTATGCAAATGTAAATAGACTGTCAATTGGTACTAACTAACTGATCATTCTCAGGAACACAAATGAGGTCATATAATGCCTGCTGATTCCTCCAGTTGTACTATACTTTACACCAGTGCTATAACATATACACGTCTAGCTAATGTTGGCAATGCTTTATCAAAAATGACACTTTGATATAAACAACCAAAGGTACAGAAATAGAATGCCTGTCATGGCCATGACAATCCTGCTGTTAACACCACCCATATATTTACTATCAGCAGTAGCGCGCTAGCGAGAGGTATCACAAGTAAGAGGTAAAGCAGATTAACCTATCCATTCACCACAACACAATTCCACAAGCCATCCACTATATCTGTATCAAGAATTCTATTTCATAATATGGAGTATTTTTTTTTTAGCATACTGAAGGTTTCAGTATACATCAAACAAATTGTGTACAAGCTAACCATAGCAAAGCTTTATGCTCTTGTATTAGAGTCAACAGTTCTCTCAGTGACAGACACCTTTTTACGTTGCACAACCAGTTTTTGGCTTCCTTGCAGCCTGGGTGTGGTTGTCACTGAAAAGTCCTCAGTTGACTCCGTCGGACCAGATGAACTCACTGAAAAACTTGGACCTCTGACCTCAAAAACCTGCCCCGCAGACCCCTGTGCTGTCGTAACAAATCCCTGTGCCAAGTGCCCACCTTGCTCTACACCTGAGGACCCATTTTCCACCACCACCACCTTTCTGGACCTGGAGACAGATCCTTGTGAAAGGCCTTGTGCCACCTTCCCTGTGACTCCATCCATTCCTACATGCCTGTCTACAAGGACCATACCCTGAGAACCTTGGACACCACTGACCTGCACTAGCCCCTGACCTAGCCCAACATGGCCTATTTGACCCACTGCTTGCTGCTGTGTGCCCCCCATAAGCAGAATGTTGGACTGGGGCTCAACTACATACATGGGTGTCGCAGCATAGTACATGGTTGGCTGCTGTACGAGCATGGTCTGATTAGGAATCAATATCTTGTCCTGGACATGCACTTTGGGAAGAGTGGCAGAACCATGGGATCTCTCAGTAATTCGCTCCTCCTTGACAATAGTGGAGGACCCAGATGCTACATTGGAGGTGTCAAAAGTATTGACATTGACACTGTCCCTGTCCCTGATTCTTTCTGAGTGAGTATGGACATGTGTGTGTGTGCTTGGCCTGACAGGAGACAAGGGTTTGTTTGTGGGGAAATCAACCTCAGCTGCTATGGATGATCCATGACAAATCTCTGCCAAAGTCTTGAATTTAGGCCCAAGGTCATTGAGGAAGGCAAGATCATTCTCATTCTCAAGAAGGCTGCAGCAACCTACAGAACCTGCCAAGGACTCTTGACCCTCGTAGTCATAGACCAACAGCGCATCCTTCTGCTCAGATTGTTCTGCAGCATGGTTGGACTTCTGCAAAAACACACAGAACACAAATTGTTTTGACTTCTATTCCAACAACACAGACATTTTGTATGATACAAATGACACACTCTACCCTCTGTCAATGAATATAATGTAACCATGAAACGTCAGTCTAATCTGGGGGTTTAAAATACGATACTCACTCTTGAATAGTACTCTCCAAGGAACTGTTCAGACAGAGCCATTCCATCAAAAAGCCCACCACTGTATTGGGAGAAATGGTATTCTTGTCCCCCTTTCATCCCCTCTTGCTCAGCCAACAACATTTTGTAAAGGTTGTACCGGTGCAACTCCTCTTCAGTCAGAGTGGATATATTTATGACGTTGCCAAAGCCTCCTCCACCTACTTCAGTCATTCCGTCAAATCGCCCCTTGCCCGTGAATTTGTTGATGTCCTGGGTATTGATTCCACCATCAACCTCAACTGGGATTTGAAGAAGAGGAACTTCCTATGGGAAAATGGGAAGATTCAGTCAGCAACGCGGCCTCTAGGCAATTTTCTCAGACTAAAATCACATATATCTAACTTTAAAAATGATCATTGTTTGTTCTAAACCACCTTGTCTTCTCCTTGTCCCTCAGTGTGATATGAGATCAGCTGTTGTTTCGTATCAAAGGGAATTGGTTTGAAGTCTCCAGCAGCAGCACCACCACACAGGCAGAATAACAGCAGCAGGGGCACCACTGAAAAGTAATATACGGTTGGCAATACATCATGAAATAAATAAAAATATTACAGTATGCTGATGGGATCAAAATAAGTCATGAATCAATTTCTTTCATTCATTTATAAAAAAAAAGATGTAATGCACACTGTTGCCATGATCTGCCGCTTTCAAAAAAACTCATTGCTTCATGACACCTCTCTTAGCGTGCTACAACATGACGGGTGAGGCAATCTTGCACTGGAAATTTAAGATTATGATCAAAAAGAACCAACCGGGTGGAAGAGGAATAATTAATAATTGACTCACAGAGCAGCAACAGCAGTCCCAGGAGCAGAAGCAGGACACCTCCAACTCCAAGACCTGTCGTCGATGTACTACGCGCAACACAGGCTTTAGTGTCTTTTAGGCAATTGCACACGGTTACGTCCACCACCTGCGCATCACCACATGAAATCCCTTGCTGATCCTTGACCTCCAGTCTCACTTGGTAGATGCCTGGCCACAAGTTGACTTGGTCTCGTAGAATGGCACTAGTTTCTAAGGAGGGATCAGACCCATTAATCATGCTTGAATGTTAACACTTCCTATGTCTTAAAATGTAATGTACTTGCAGAAGGTAGAAGCTTCCACTTTGCAAAATAGATATATATATGTATAGTTGACATCCGTCTTACCATTGTGATGCTCCACTGTCCATTTCCCCTTGTCGCTTCCATCGATCACAGAGAACTCAAACGGTGCCGAATTGGGGAACTCGTCTTCATCCACCGCTGTGACGTAGATGACTTTATCGTGAAGGCACATTGTCTGAGTCGTAGCTGTTAGCTTTGGACAGTGATCATTGAAGTCCTCCACCTGAATGGCAACGGTGCCTGTGGCAGTTTTTGCGGGAGTGTCTGAATGTGAAAAGAGAGATAAGAGAAAAATCTCATTAGTTTGAACCTTTTCAACACCATATAGAGTTTGTGACTCACATTTATTTTTTTATTTTTTTTTAAAACTCACCATTGGTGATGCATATAATTTTGGCATAATATGTTCCATTAATCAAGAACTTGGACTCTCTGTCGGGCAATTTGTTCAGCTTGATATCTGCCGTCTTCTGGTCAATAATCAACCAGTTGTCTTCATCTATGAGTTTTACATACCTGAGAGTATGGAAAATCAAATGCAAGGGCAAAGGATTTAAATTCAGAGACACAAAGCAATATGGCTTTAATAATACTTATTTTACTATTGTAAGCGGCTGTACCGAACGTTGGTGGCCGTCTTCATTGTGTCACTGTCAATTGCAGCATAAGTGGTGATGACTTTGTTGATGGAGGTGACCGTCATGTCCTCAGAGATAGTCACAACTTTGACACTTGGTTGAAAACGGGGACCCTCCTTCTGATTGACCACATTGATGGTCACGGGGTAGGGTCTGGGTACTATTGATGAGCTTTCCGTGTGCATACTACCAAAATTGTATTTGGCTTTGTTGGTAACAATCACACCCAAATTGAGGACCTTTATTTCCTCATAGTCCAGGGCCTGTAGAATCAAGGATTAAACACAGGACATGCAGTTCACATTAGCTTTCATAATAATTGAGTTTACTGCTTCCTTAAATTGTAAAAAAGTTATGTTTTTTTTTGTACCTTCTTAATCATGATAATTCCCTCGTTGGTCTTGCGATCTGTAGTGATAGTGAAATAGCCCGCCTCATTCCCTGTAACTATTTGATAGACAGCCTCCCAGTTTTCAGTGTGAATCAGATCCATGTCAGTGGCTTTGACTCTCATTACTTCCACATTAACAGTGTTCTCCTCCACACTACCTTCATACTGCAAAATAAAAACAATACACATGAATAATGACGATGCCAGACAGTTGAAAAAAAAGAAGAAGTTTTGGCAATCATGTCACACCCACCGTTTCTTTTTCCAGTACTGCAATATTGTCATTTATGTCCAGAAGTTTTATCTCAACTTCACCAGTTCCTGAATTCCCTCCAGACTGTCCATTCATGTCAGAGGCTATGACAGTCAGCTTGTATGAGTCTTTTGTCTACAAAAATAAATAAGAATCAATCTTTTTTTTTTTTTGGAAAATGTCCTCTTATTTGCTTAAATATTGTACACAACCCTTCTTCTCACTGGCTGTGACCCAGCTGCTGGTAAAGCTGTGATTTTGACACGTTTGAGCAGGAAAATCACAGGTACTGGTACTCACTCACTCACCATCACAGGGCCACACGGAGACAAACAACCATTCACTCGCACACTCATGGTCAATTTAGAGTGTCCAATTTAATCCCTAAATCTGCATGTTCTTGAAATATGGGAAGAAACCGGAGAACCCAGAGAAAACCCACAAACACACGGGAAGAACATGCACACTCCATGCAGAGACTGGGCAAGAGTGCTAACCACTACACCCACCGTGTGGCCAGTATGCCTCACCTCCCTGTCCAGAGTGTTCTTTTTAACCCGGATCTCTCCAGTGTCAGAGTTGATGAAGAACATTCCTTCTTTGACACATTCCTCATCGAGCCTGTAGAAGATTTTAGTGTGGGGCGTGTTCGCTTGATCGGCATCGGTAGCTATCACTTTCATAACCAGAGTACCTAGAATTCGACAAAGTAAAAAAAATAAAAATAAAGGCGACAAATTGCAGGTGAGAAGGCTCTTGTCCTCACCATAGGTGTCTCATATTACCTGCTACACTTGATTCGTTGACATATCCAATTTGCTGTGTTTGAATGACCGGCGCGTTGTCATTAACGTCCAACACTTCTATTTTGAGGTCAATGTCCTTCTCAGCAAAGGTCCCGTCACTGAATTTTGCCGAACCTTTTAACTACGATAAAAGATATCACCAGTTATTTACCCTGTATAACTTAATTATATGAGTATAAATGGACAATGTTTTAAGAACAGTTTTCTTAAATGCCGTTACCACATAGAAGGATCTCTCCTCTCGGTCTAGAATGGAATGGATTTTCACATAGCCACTGTTCTGATTGATGGAAAATACTCCAATGGGTGGCTGGTCAACACCAGGCCCTGATATATAATAAAATATCGCCCTGTCATACTCCTTATCGGATCGAATCTGAAACACAAACAGAAGCACAAAGTCAATCCACCTGATCAGGGCATGTTACCTTCATATTACATACATTTTTAATGTAAGATATTTCTGTTCTGAACAGTATTCTATACGACACAATGGCAAAGATATTGGATCGAGCAAAGTCTCAATTATGATAAGAATAAGCTGTTATTGGCATGTAAATTGTTTGTGCGATCGTCTTCGTTACTACCGGAGATATGGAACGAGATAAGTTTTAGAACATCTAACAGTTGGGTGTGTAGCAGGTGTGTTAGTCTAAACACCTGAACAAAGACGACCCATCAAGGGTATGATCTAAATTATTATGATCGTGGGAGCTTGCCAGTGTCTGAGGGAGCTGTTCTCACACGTACTCATTCACTGCTAGGCTTTCATTAATCACATTACGTCACCAATTAGCCTTACCTTCTTTAGACACACATTAAATGCTACATGTACCTGTCAAAAACCCAAAAACATTTTGTACAATTAAATGACGTGAGATCAAGAATTAGGCTACATACTCGTGCAATACTCTCCAGGCCCCTGTAGTCGTGTCGCTCCTGGAGCTTTCTGGGAGCTACAATCCAGTCTCTTTTGTGTCTCTGTAACCACGGCCAGTTTCCTTCTGCCCCCACAGGAACTGGCTGCAAGCAGACAAAGCAAGAGTGGAGAAAAGCTGATTAATACTACAACTCATACTATATAATTGTTATTGTCATTAAGATACCTTATTTTTGCTCATTTGCTTTGATTTGTGTTATGTTGAACTTCTTTTCCCCTTGTTACATTATGAACGTTTGAGGCCAGAGTCAGTTTTACTGCCAGTAAATTTTAACCAACAAAGAATTTGCTTTTTGTTTTTGTTTTGGTGCATTAACAAACACCGTGACAAGACATTTGAATGTTTATTGATACAGACAAATCTGCATCAGTAAAGATTCAAACTTCAAAACAAGAGAAGAAAGGTTGGCAATTTAACATTTATAAGTAAATGTAACGATTTTAATAGCATTACCCATATTGCAACTCGCCCTCTACTTGTAACTGCGAGGACATTTGAAACACTGTGTAACTGGAGGAGGAAATAAAGCGATTTCTGTGCCGTGACCTCCCAGCACAAACAATAAGTGACAGCAAACACGTAAGACGACATATTTACTTGACTTTTTTTCCCCCCGTCATACGAAAGTGGACACTTCAAAACTTTTCACTACAAAGCGTCAGGAGGGAAGGAAGAGGAGAACCACACCTGTGAACCCCCCCTCCCGTTACTCTAAACCAGACAGGAGAAGAATTTATACCACACAGTGAATAGTTTACTTACAGATGGTAAGAAGAAAAGGGCCAGCAGAGTAAAAACGCTGCACCTCAGCAGTGGAGCCATGGAGCTGCTGCGAAGTAGAAAGTTAGAGACTATCTCCTCAGTTCGACTCTGTGCGCAGTCTGCCGTGGGCTTGTTCCGTGTAGACTTCGACCCCTTCGCAGAGGAGGGAGAACTATGACAAACGAGGCGGTTCCTCCCTCTGTTTGATTGCTCAGTCTACTGCTGATAACAGGAGGAGGAGGGAGGTGGTGTCCACTTTCAACAGCGGCGATACTTGTGTACGGTTTATAGTCTCTATACGTGGGGGTGAGGGGGGCGTGAACTAAGCTTCAAATCACTTCATCATTCTAACACTTTTTTGTGTGATGATTGTGCAGTGGGTGTGTGTGGAACAATGTTTTGGGAAGATTTTGTTTAGATTTGACTTTTTTTTTTTAAATAAAAGAAGAAGATGGGAGCATTTGTACAGAAGAGTATTAGATAAATAAAACAAAAAAACAGCATGAATTCAGAGAAAACATTCTCCGAATTCTGAGACTAAAGAAAGTTAGAAAGTTAAAGAAAGTTCTGATTAAGGTCAGAATTCCGAGGAAAAAAAAGTCAGGATTGAGAAATTAAAGTTAGAATTCTGAGATTAAAGACATAATTCTAGATTTCAAAGTCAGAATTATGTCTTTAATCTCAGAATTCAGACTTTTTTTTTTTACATATCGCAAAAAATTGCGATACTCTGAAGGTACAGTGCATAGGATTTAGCGACACCTATTGATGGCGTTGCATGTTGCAGCTGAATGTCTCACCTCACACCTCCCCTGCAGGTACGCTGGAGGCACTAATGTGACGAAAATAGATTACAAAGGTAACAAAAATGACTAATGTAAACAAAACATGTCATCAAATAGAAGTTACATATAAAAAAAACATGTTTACAAAGGATTTTCAAATGAAAAGCAATCATTTGAAATAAGTAATTTTTTACGTTCATGATTATTCCATTAAAGGAAATCCACCACACTCATTTAAGTGAGAGTAAAACCACTTAAAACCATTAAAACCAGTTGTCTGTTTTAACATGGTGGCTGATCAGTGTGTGTAAGTAGAAATAAACAAATGCAGCTCATGGGAAATATTATGCATTTACTTTTATTGAGAAAAAAAACTAAGGACAATTAAGCTCAGTGGAATCAGTCACAACATACATTTTTTTCTTATTTTATCCTCTTTATCACCTATTTATTTATTATTTTATCTGACTTGCACTGTGGTCCCTTTTACACCAACTCTGCCACTCCTCTGTAAAACTTCAAATTCACATGTGAAATTCTCGGCAAGTACACCTCACTTTCTATGTTCACCTCTTACAAACACCCAGCTGCACACACTGGACTGGTGTGACTTGGTGAGTTTGTTTTACGGATTAACACAGAGTGGTGGTGGTGGTTGGGGGGGGGGAGAAAAATGTGCATGCTGGAACAGTGAGAGTTTGTCTGGACGTGATCCATGAACCCAACACTACTCTGTGGATAAAGGTGTGTAGGGAAGGAAATACAGTATGAGTTTAATCTTTCATAATTGGACAATTAGTTCCTACAAAGGGGTCATGTTTATTTATGTATTTACTTTTAGTCGTTCTTAAACACCTGGGCCATGTTTTTTTTTGTTTTGTTTTTAACTGTCTGTGGAAGTGATTGCTTTGGTTAAGCAATGATTACTTGGCTTTGTGAGTCAGAGGGAAAACACACGACAGTATCAGTGGCTTCACAGATTGAAACAGTTCCAGTCATAATCACTCTGCTACCAACAACACCCCCCTTCAAATCTGACCTGAAATGCAGCAGAACGAGTCTAGGGGAAAACAAGAGCAGTTTTGGGGCAGGTGGTGGTGTTGATGGTGGTGGCCGTGGGTTCTTGTTCATATGTCTTGAGTCCTCAGTGAACTCAGGAGAGCCTTAGGGAAACACTGCAATTAAATACGTAATAGGCCTTTTTGACTGGGCAACAAATACCAGGGTTTAATTCAAAAATCTTTTTTGGAACAATTGCCAAGTCTCAAGCATGTTATTGGTTTCGTCATTCAAACAGCAAAAAAAAAAAAAAGAGAGAGGGAGGGAGAGTGCAAGAGAGACCAATAACTTGTCTCACCCAAATACTAACCTCACACTGACAACTCCACCCTGCCTCTCTGCTGGCACTCATCCAAAGGGAGTGGAGGTGTGGGTGGAGTCAGGTGCCTTGTGAAAACTGTGAAAACTTGCCTGCCTCAGACATAATAGCTGGACTTGTGCTTTCGTTTCAACCTTTTATCTGAAACGGTCACGGTGTTAGTATACAGACATTTACAGTACGTTACAGTGTGGTGTGCTGACAGGAAGCAACGTAGGGTATGAGGGCTAATTCCCTGTTGTTTTCATGCAGACTATTTCCTAGGCTAGATTTCCCAACATTGCAGTGCCACACCCAGTAGATAATAACAATATAACACATGACGTATACTGCCTTTCAAATATGGCCCAATACAACGATGTGACAGAGGTCTTTCATGAGCAAGATGTGACTCCACTTTGACATTTCTTGAGTATTACTCTATTCCACTGAATATGTGGGAGGAAGAGGTCTGACACAGTGTGGCCACTACAATGAGCACAAATATAATGGGCCTGTCTTCTCAAACACTGTGTGCAGCCACTCTGTTTTTAGCTCGGGAGAGACACATCTGGGTATTTTGCTGAATCTGTCTTGCATTTTATGTTAGGAATCCAAGGCTCTGAGGCCTTTCATTATGTCCACGCCCATGACTTACATCAACAGTCTTCCTGACACTTTTTAGCACCTTTCCTGTTTGCAGATTGCTGTTGTCTGACTCCCCAGTATGCCCCCGCCCCCTTCCACCAATTACACTACATGCAGATGGAACATTTCAATAGGACACAGGACTTGTGTTTCTGGCTCTGGCCACTCTCACTGTTATCAGCAGTTTTATAAAGATAGTAAGTAAACGCTTCTTCCCCGTGGGAGCGGAGCCTCCCCCATGCACCAGGCTTCGTTCGGCTCACATTCCTGTGGTGTTAAGCGAGTCCTCTTCCTCCTACCACAATGCTTGAGTGGAGCCGCAAAAGAGCAGGCAGGGGTCAAACCCTGTGTAGACCATGGTGAGGATTCTCAGGCCAGACACAAAAAAAGCAGTAAAAATTCAAAATGTTCATTAACTTTAACTTGTGTTATTTTTTAAATATAACTCAATGTGCAAGAAAAAGTGCCTTTATCTGTTTTAAATAATTAAGTGGAGATCTTTGGGTAGTTTTTAAATGTGTACAATTAAAACATGTTTGCATAACTAAAACATTTTGTGTGCTTTTTAAAGTTCAGATCTCGTCTTATTCTACTTCACACTATATATTCATTGTCATGCTATTATTGCACCTTGTGAATTATTTAGACAACACGTTATATCTTATATTTATTCATTTTTTTATTGGCATGCTATTTATTATCAGTCCAGTGACGGCTCTGTTTACTGTGACTCCTTTTCTGAGTTACTAGTTTCCTTATTACTGCTACTTTGTGCTATGTGCTGTTCATTAAATTTTTCACTTATTTTCTTTATTATTTGACACTAAAACTTGTTGAACACAAATACTACCGTCATTACTACTTAGAGCTGCATGATAAACATTTTATTTTGACAGAACTGAACAAGCCTCGAGGTGCAACGTCTTCAACATGACTAATGCACATCCAGCAAACTACTGAACATGAATATGTTATTGCAACATGGTTCACAATTTGGTTAGATCACAATTCTGTGGTCATTTTCGTCAAGTAGTTTAACAAATAACTGCAATGTCTTTCGATTTGGATATTAGATGAAACCCCTGCCTCTAATCCACCCCTCTAGTACAACCCCTTGACTTCCACTGTCACAGGACTTCAGAGGCACCTGCTCTGTTTTAAATACAGTCTGTAGTTTTTGAAGTATAGAGATTTAGATCTCATATGGTACAACTCTAACTCTTTCATGACAGGCGTCATTGTGCCAGTGATCGTCTTGGTGTCTTGCCACTCTTTAAAATGACTTTCCCGCAGAAGACTTAGCCAAGGCTGCCTCCTGCTGGCAGAACCAACATATGGACCAACACATATAAATGCAAACTTGACAGGATTTGACGTGTTCAGAAGGGGAGCAGCTCAATACCAAGCACAACAGCCAAGCTAAGGTGCCTCTCCTTAGCCAGTGACAGTCTGGGTGGGGCAGCCAAAGGTGTGTCCGTCCCATGAGTCACTGCAGCGGTAACGTCTCTTTCTGTCGGCGTTGTCTGAAAGCGCACATGCAGGTGTAGGCTCTTTTTTTTTTTTTGAAACGGCGAAACTCTCACATCATTAATTCACATTTTATTCCAGAGGGCTCACCTTCGCTACAAGTCCGGCGTCCTGCTCCGGGACTTTCTGGAGAGAACTGAGAAGTTTTTCAAAAATGGCGAATGTTTTCTTTTTCACCGTTTGCTCAGTGTTGGTAGGTAACTTTCCTTGATATGCATTGTACTAAGACTGTACTTTATGACTTATTTAAGGGCTCATTAAACCAAACGGCACAGCTACACAATAGGTCTGGTGGAGTTTGTTGTTAATAAACATTTCAATGCGGTAATAAATGCGTTTGAAACCAACAAACTGTGTGCTGCAGATCCTGCTTCGTGTGGAGTCGTGTTATATCCCGGACTCTCTCTATATGCTTGTGCCACAAACAATTCAGCCCGAACAAGAAGTCGCAAGAGGTACGATTCTCCATTATTCCTTCCCTCTCACTAGTTACTAATCACTCGTACGCACCTTGAATGCACCTTCAGTTCGTACGTGATATTTTCCTCCTTTAATTTCACCCGTTTATTCCTCCTCTTCTATCTATCTATCTCTGTGTTCAGTTGGAACCGCTGACTGCGACAGTAAAACACTACAAACGACTTTGTCGGACCGAAACTTCAAAATGAAGACAAATGGATCAATTGTGCCCGTGACTGAAGTGTACGTGGGAACTGGCGGGCGGACATTTTATGTGCGGGTGCAGGACGGCAATGGACCGCCAAGGGAGATGAAAGTTCACCTTATCCACAGTACACTGAAGGAGCCAAAGGTAAACGCCAGTGTGAGGCTATTATTTATTACTGTAACTTGTTCACAGTGGCAATGCGCCTTTCCCTTCTCTGTTTGTTTGCTCGTAGAAGAACAAACCCCAGAGCTTCCTGAAGCGTTCCAAAAGGAGGTGGAGTCCTCCACCCTTCAACATCTTAGAGAATGATGCAGGGCCTTTCCCGAAAGACGTTGAAAAGGTACAGTTAACACAAGCTACTGTAATGTCACTAGCAGGGGCGACATTCCCATGTCACTGGGATGGGGGACAGGACGGACAGTAACATTTCAGAGAGTAGTTCCTGTTGGGACATAACAAATGCTGTTTTTCGTTCGCTGTGTTGTGGGCACTTTCTACCATACTCTCCTTTTGAAATGTGTCTTCCAGTGTCAGCATGTTCAAATGTTAATAGTTTCTTTTTAGTCCATATGTAATGTATATAATACCTGGTAGGTGGCAGTGATTAACTGAAGTATTCCGTACACACACACCTGACTTGAAAGTTGGTTAAAAATTCTGCAAGATGTGACAAACAGAAGTGCGATTCTAACAATATTTGGCTTAATTAGAAACTGGACACTTGTTGAACTGAAGATCTAAATCAAATAAGTAACTACATAATAAAAAAAATGAAGCGAACATAGCGTCTGACTCAAAGTGAAAACAGCATCAATAAGTCTTTGGACTAATATGTCACAAGAACAATGTAAAATGTGAGCATGGACACCCCCTCGTGCCCCCCTGGGATTTATGCCAATGGTCACTAGCCTCAGTACTGGGTCAGAGGATGAGAGAAATGACTTACAAAAAAAATATTTACACCATATACACAAGTGCATTTCCATCAGCTTGTTTGTTACATTGCTGCAAACCATGGTAAATGTTACAGTGACTTGTTGAAATGTGACTTGTTTGTTGTACACTTGTACATTCCGATGTGTTTTATTAACACAGAGTGGACACACCATGTGGAGAAACCGTTTTATTTTTTCTTTCTAGCCCTATCACGGTGCTTTCTGTGCCCAAATATTCAGCTAAAACTGCCACGAGCAATTAAAACACTGTCACATTGATGAGCACATCTGTACAATAGATGTAAACACACAACAGAAACTTGAGCTCACACATTTTTGAGGTTTTGCAGAAATGAATGACAGATGGGTTTTCACAAGCCTGTTTTTTATGCACTTTTTAAATTTATGTAAAAAGAAGAGAATGGAAAAAAAATACCAAACAAATTTATTGAATTATTGTGACAAAGTTTTTTTACTTTTGGTTGAAATGTTGGTGTAGATTCATCAATTAATTATGCAACTCTGGGGGAAAATGGCAGAAATGACAGATGAGAGGAGATGGAGTATATAGTATGTGGACTGATAATGAAACCACACTTTCCCACTTACAATACAACAATAATAGATGAGAAACAGTAACAACACACTTTTTGATGACAAGATTTTTGATCTTTAGGTCTTCAGGTTGTGGCTTCTTATCCTTCTTATTTGGTGACCTGTTTTGCACCCTCCGCTGTTTGCCTAACAGCAGTGGACTGGAAACACACACATAATTAGTTTTTGCACACACAAACTAATTATGCAACTGTATAGATTAAAACTTTAAACTGTATAGATTAAAGAAAAATAAGAAATTAAATAAATATAAAGTGAAGTAGTGTAATGCAAAGGACAGACACATTAATCATATAATGAATACATAATAATAATAATAAAAATAAGTACATTTCAGGAGAAAAAGAAAAAAAAAGTAGCTTTTTTTAAGCTCTGTAGCTCTGAGCTATACTCTCCGACTATGTTAAGAACATTTTTCATTTTGAGTAGTGTGTCGTATAATAAGAGGAATTCATTATGGAATAAACTGAATTTAGGTTTTGTTTTCATGAACTTTAAAGATTATCTAAGGATTAATGTTGGGAAGCCATCGCTTTAACTGTCCAGGACAAGTCTATACATAACATACTGCTGAGAGAAATGTTCAAGATGAGAGTTTCTGTTTAGTATTGTTGGGCACAAAACATAATTAAATATGATTTTTGTGTGACTGTTTTGTGATATCGAAAATCCACACCACCTACTTAGTATTGAGCAATACTAGGCATGACAATGACATTTGATAGAAATGCTTTAATTAAGCATAGAGCAGAGTTAAGTATAGCTTTGGTGATAGGGATTGTATGTTTTTAAGATTAATATTAATATTATTATAAATTATGTTACATTCTAAGGAGAAATCTTCATAACCAATAAAAAATGTTCTAGCAATCTCCCGACTTCCTGATTTATAGCCCAGCCAGAGGGACCCCCCAGCTATTGTAGGCATAGTACACCACCTACAGGATAAACTGTCCAATAGCATGTAAAATATAATCAGTAGACAGTGTGATGAATGCTAGAAAATATTAACAGTAAAATCAACAGTGGCACAGTAATATATCATACATCAGATTGGCAAAGTCCACAAACCATCTTTTATTCCCACTCTTCTTTTCTCATATTTTGTTCTGTCAATGTGATTCACATTCACTGTCAGACACACCTGTTAACTGCATTACTTTGACATGATTTTATACAGTGACTAATTTTATTTCCCAAATGATTCATATACAAGTAATTGAACATTGAAACAGGTCACACAGGGTTGCAGTAGCTATGATTGGGGATTGGTACAATACAATACAATACACAGTTTTATTGTGCATTGGAATAAAATTGGACTTAAATCTTTATGTTATTTTGATTGAATCCTCTTTGTCGGAATATTTTGGAAATATTTTGGTCAGGATATCCATGACAATTTTTTGTTTGTTTGTTTGTTTGATTTGTGTTTATGTGTGTGGTTTCTGTTGCAGATTGTGTCCGATTCTGCAGCAACCCACGAGGTGTACTATACTTTCAGTGGACCTGGTTACAACGAGCATCCGGTCGGCGTTTTCAGCCTCGACCAAGAATCTGGGATGTTGAAAGTACACAAACCAGTCGACCGCGAGATGTTCCCAAACTTTACAGTGAGTGTGAAACAAAGCTGTCACTAATAACTTTCTTTATTTATCTATATTTTGTTTGGTCAAGGAAATACTGAAATGCACATCATAGTTCCCTAAAGCTTAAGGGGGTGTCCTCTTGTTCCTTATTTATAAGAAAACACCAGACACAGGTTATTTTAACAATAACAAATTGAGAAATTGCAGCTGGAAATAGTGATGTTTGGCAGTTTTACCGGACACTATTGGCTGTCAAATAGCCACAGTCATGTAAATTGATTAATTCACTGCAATTGTCTGCCTTATGAACACATGAAAGTGTTTCATACCAGTGTTTTTTTCAAAATACATTGTCAAAATACAGACTACACAGAAGTAGTAGCTAGTAGTTATCATATTTGATTCTGTATCCATGTATTAACAACAGTAAATCCTCATTTCCTTCATGCTCAAAATATTGAATCAAAGACACCCATGTATTTAAGAACTCATGGACTTAAATAGGTCCATTTCACACAGGATATAGAGTACAGAACATGCAGACAATTACAATAACCAATTCCCAACTGTACTGAAAAAGTCCTCTATCATATATTTTATATCTTCTTATTTCTCTCCGAAAAATCAGAAATAGTCCCATTAAATGTATTCAGCTTTTCCAGGGTAATATACAGTATGTACATTTATTATTAAATTCCTTTTCTCCCAGCACTAAGCCTTAGTTTTATGAGATACAGATTTGGATTTTGAAGATTTTAAATTGAAAATAAGTGTTTGTTGACCATGAAATAAGTAGGTATGGAGACCATATCTGATTTACCCTTAACACATTTCTTTTAAGTGTTTTGTTTCATAACTACCTCTTCATTTGATCTGTGCGAATCTGTATTTCTATATTTGTAAAAACTGCTCTCTTTTTTTTTCTTCCTTCCACAGCTGACGACCAAAGTTTTTGACAAATATACTCATCAGCCAACAGACTTACCGTTAGACATCATCATAATTGTAGACGATGTAAATGACAATGCTCCGGATTTCAAGCCCCCATTGCAATTTACGGTGCCCGAGCACAGCAAAGCAGGTGAGGCTCATGGACCTGTAAACCTTCTGTGATTGACCCTCAGCGAGGATTAGGATTATTTCATGATTATGCTTTGGACCACAGGGACATCGGTGGGAAAGGTTGTCGCTACAGACAAAGACCAAGAAGGAAGTGAACATGTCATGATCAGATATTCTCTGCTGACCGGTTCAGACCTGTTTTCCATTAACCAACAAACTGGTGTCATCACTACAGTCACTAACACACTGGACCGAGAGGTGAGCTCTGTTATCTTTGTCTTAATAAATAACAAATTATAATTATGGATGTTTTAGGTCAGGCTCTCATTTCAGCATGATATTTGATGCTTGTTTGTCACATTTTCTCCTGTTCTTCTCAAGGTAAAAGAAAAACATTTGGTGACCATACAAATCAAAGATATGCGTGGTCAAGCAAATGGTCTGTCCAACACAGGAACAGCAACAATTACCTTGGGTGATATTAACGACAACCCGCCCACTTTCACAAAAACATCTGTAAGTAGTGAGCTGTTAAGGCACACTTTGTTATCTTTTTCCAAAAATAGCATTAAACATGTCAGGTGTTGTGAGTTTGGCTGTGTAATTTAAATAAATAAATGTATATTTATGTTTTATTTTGTTATAGTTCACCGCCAGTGTCAATGAAAATGAAAAGGAAAAACTTATCCTCAGAATTCCTGTTGAGGACAAGGATTTAGTGAACTCGAAAAACTGGATTGCAAAATTCCTCATCACTAAAGGAAATGAAAATGAACATTTCAGGATCGACACTGACCCCAAAACAAATGAGGGACTTCTGTATGTTACAAAGGTGAGTGCAATTTTGCGTCATTGTTGTCAATATGAAGATAATTAAGAGGTTATTGCTAAACAGGTCACCCTGTGTCAGCTGAGGATGTCTTGTAATAAATAAACAAAATAAAGGAGCAATTGTTATGTTATTATAATAATAATAACAAGTGATTTGTGTGTACTTGGGCATTGCAAATAGTATATATTCTCAATAACGATGATGTTGTTTTTCTTCAGCCTTTTAATTTTGAGCAGAACAAAAAAGTAAGGCTGGAAGTTATGGCGCGCAACGAAGCTGAACTGAGCAACACCAAGGAAAAATGGCAGTCCATCCCCGTGGACGTCACCGTCACTGACGTTGACGAGGGTCCAGAATTCACAGCTCCCACTATCCGCTTCACCGTCAAAGAGAACACACCAAATGACACAGTGATAGGAAAGTACACGGCCTTAGATCCCGAGACCAAGAGCAGCGCTGGCATCAAGTAAGAAATCTCCTGTAAAGTAACCTTCCTTTGTAACTGTACAGCAAATAGCATGTACAATTGCAGTTATAGCCACGACTGATGCAACTCTGCAACACTGGAGGGCAGACTTTGCCTGCTGACATTAAATAATGTGCTTGTAACACACATTGTGTTTTTCCACTCCCTTTCACTGTCAGGTACTACAAGGCCATAGACCCAGCGGGCTGGATCAATGTCGACAGAGGTACAGGCGAGCTGAAGGTTGCAAACACAATCGACAGAGAGTCGCACTTCGTCGAGAATGGAATTTACAACGTTACCATGAAGGCTGTTGACTCGAGTAAGTTGACTGTTGGAGAGGGACAAGGTTTCTGTCCAGACAACGCGACACAGAAAATATCAAAACCAGTATCAGCACTTCATGGAGACGTAACAGCCTTCAATGCCAACGCCACTACCTGAACATCTATTAGCTTTTTGTTTTGTAAACTCAGTCTAGTATGGGTTTAGTAAACATCCATAATAGTGTCATCTAGAAAGTGATGATTTAGAAATGTTTTTGCACAGTGATTCCAGTGAAAATGTTACTCACATCTTTCGATGGTATTATTATTCAGCAGCCCCACCCTGGTATCTGTCTAAACAACCAGGCCAATTTGCCCTGGCTCTGTCTCACCTGAAACCATCTGTTTACAACAGGTGACGTGACAATTCTTTTTAAGATGACTCAGATATGACTATCTGATGACTATCTGCTGTAACGTGAAAAGAGGGCGCCAAACCAAGTGCTTGTGGGAATTGGAACGCAACCAACGTGGTCTATCCTCTTTTCCCTGCAGCCAATCATGTGCATGTTTGCCATACATGAACACTAATTTAATACCATTGTATTCCAGGCTCAAAAACGGGCACGGGAACAGTCATCATTACGGTGGAGGACGTCAACGACAATGTGCCACTGCTCCCCACCGGTGAACTGGTGATATGCGAGAAGCAAGGAGAGCTTGGCTCTGTGCTGGTTGAGGCTGTGGACAAAGACGCGCCTCCACTTTCTTCCCCTTTCAGCTTTAGTTTGCCAGCTGACAATGATGGCAGGTGGTCGGTGACGAGAGTAAACGGTGTGTGGTTGCAGTTTTACTGATTTTCTTGATCAGTGTCAGACAGAGGGATGAGTTAATACAACAGTTTGAATAAATACCTTTTTTTTTTTTTTTTTAACAGACATGTTTAAGTGCTTTAACACTACATCAAGTCCCATGCTCTCTGCACGCTATTAAAATTGAACAGAAGCATAATTAGGAGGAGACAGAAGCAGATATTGAGCTGATTATTTAGAGCTCAACTGCAAATACATATTTGAGGCTAATACTGAAAGAAAAAGAAGAAAATAATTCATATTACTTATTTTAGTTAAAACAACACCACATAGTCATAGTTAAAATATCCTGCACCAAAGAAACTTGTTGATACAACCCTGTGAAACAAAAGTCATTATAAATTGCGTGTACACAGTCTGACGGTTTAGTTAATCTGTTAAGGTTTTCTTTTTACACATTTCCTCCCCAGCAACGACAGCTGAACTGAAGCACATCAAAGAGCTGCCGACGGGGATCTACGATGTTCCAATCCATGTCAGTGATCTGCAGGGTTTGGGCAAAACACAGACGGTGACTGTGCGAATCTGCGAGTGCAGGAGTGGAGTCTGCTTGGCGAAAGACCGCTCTTCGACGTTTGGCGGACTGGGTGTACTGACTATGCTGCTACCTCTGCTCCTCCTCCTGCTGTTATGTGAGTACACCGGGGGTTATACTCCTGCAAGAAGAGCGTTTCTGGGGCTGCACTGTGCAGATAATGAAACAGGTTCTATGTGCGTCCATGTGTAAACCTGCGGCGAGGGCGATAGAAAGTTAAAAATTCAGTCGTTGCTGAATTATACATTGTATATTGCTCACTACAATGCCACCACGCTTCCTCTTGTGCTGCCTGTCACACATGAAACATTTTCTATAAGTAATCCATGTGCATGCATTTTTTGTGTTCTTGCTCTGAAATATCAGGTTTACTCCTCTGCTTTTTCTGCGTGACTAAGAGAGACAATCGGGAACTGGACGACATAACAGGCGGTGGTGGAATCTTGCTGAAATCAAACACTGAGGGCAAAGGGGACGAAGTGGTGAGGACACAAGAATTAAACCCAACACCATCTTTAATAATCCTTGTTTTTAACTCAACTACAGTATTTCCACTTTCATTATGCTTGAGTGACTTGTTTTCTGTCTGCTCTCCTTGTCCAGGATGCGAGTCTCCTCATTGTCCCCACCTCTGGCACAGATGACATGACAAAGGGCTCAGTTAAGGATCAGGGTAATCTCGGGTACCAGGATATCAATGGCATGGGCACTGGCCAAAGCATACACGATAGCTGGAGGTACAAGACCAACGACATGATCAACTTCTCCTCTAGCCAGTACGATCAGTATGGCCAATTCAGAGGTCAGTTCAGCCAGGGTGTTAACAGTGGCATGAACTTCGAGGGCAGAAACGTCACCCAGGATATGTCTCTTCATCACAACTGGCTGACAAACGGTCGCTATCTGGAGCAGGTAATGTTGTTTTACTCTTAAAGTCATGTTCATCGTTTGCATATTAATAAATAGGATCGGGGCAATATGCTTATGTCACAATTCAGTAGTGTCAAGATAATTGTGTGCTGATTTATTGTGAGTCTACATGTGTTGCAGTACGACAGTATCAGTAAATAGGATTTTATTTAATTCCTTAAACCAGAAATGAATGCTACAAGACAGTAACCCAGGAGTCGGACACAGCACACGTGTGCCCTTGTCTTTTCAAAATTTATCAGATTGCACTGATAAACAGAACTTCCTTCTTTTTTAGGGTGAATGAGGAACTGTTTTCATCGCAGATTGTGTTCGCCAAGGTAGTAGAAATATCACAATTCTGCCAGAGAAAATAAATTCTTTTTAAAATTGCTTGATAAAAAGAATGATATTTATTGATTTTTTCACTTTTTCCCCCCCCCGACCCCCTTTTTATGGCGCATCAAAAGTCTTATGAAAGGATGTGAAGGAGAGTGAGAGAATTAAATGTGCTCAGCTGCCTGCACCTCTGAGCTTTAATAACTTCTTCGTTATCTGTAAGAGCTTAGGTGACTCTCATGCGTGACACAATCTTGTTCTCTAAGCTGCGATAGTATCCCTTTGTAAACTTTAATAATTCTCAATTTCTCGGCGAGAAACACCATTTCTGTAATTTCATTGGCGGACTGTTTGTTCGCGGCGTTAATATCGGACTGTCAGTCATATCCCGAGCAGCCTCGTATTATCACCTGGCGCAGTATCTGCCTTTGCATCGGCCGGGCTTCGTTTGCTCAGAGTAATAACACGCTTCCTTCCCTGTCGTCTTGCAGAAGTTGGGGTACATGGGGACAGAGGAGGACGGACGCTACGCGGACGACATCGTCCACTCCTACGGGTTCGAGGGGGCGGGCTCTGCCGCCGGCTCCGTCGGATGCTGCAGCGACTTCGGCGACAGTGACAACCTCGACTTCGTTAACACGCTCGGACCAAAGTTCAAAACCTTGGCAGGCGTCTGCAAAAAGACATGAACGCTGAATCGCTGAAATAATGGTTGCTCTCCGTCTGGGATCTGAACATTTGATACGCCCCTGAACATGAATGAGTAAAAACAGAACAAGCTGGCATCAGTGTGTGCTGACACTGTTCTATGATTGCTTAGTTTTCTTAGTTTTTTCTTCTTTGCTGTTTTTTTCTTCTTTTTTTGTGGTAAAAAGTCTTTTGCACTGAAATCTGAGATGTACATATATGTCATTTAATGTGGTTTATTAACAGGATGCTTGTGTTTAAGTCTTGGAGGTTATGAAGGTTGTATTGATAAATGCAGTGGAGGGGCTGCGGGGTTTTCTATCAGTTAGTAACAAATTTGGGTATTTTGGTTATTAATGATTATGTTGTGCTCACAGTAAAGGTTATAAAATGTTCCATTTATATTGCTCACTCACAACGTTTTGATATATTTTTAGAAAAAAACAAATGCCTAGAGAAAAGAAGACAATGCACTTTTTCTTTTTTTTTACATTTGAGAAGAAAATTATTCATTTCAAACTCAGTTCTTTTGGAAAACAACGTAATGTTGACGGAGGAAATATCTGTGCAAACACATTCCAGCACAGCTCGCGGCTGCAGTCAACTGGGCGTTGTCTCGTACTCTGCTGTCATGGGGGTTATTGCCACATTCTGACAGTAATCCAACAAAAGTCAGCAGAAGGGTGTGAATGGGAGGAGGGAGATACTGACATTGCGACGCTCGACTGTCTCAATGAATTTGACTCAGATGGATAATTAACCAGTTCAGACAAAAGCCTTGTGTTTTCAGCTGTTCAAATTTGTAGACGCATTGTCATTAAAGAATGTGTGTATTTGGTGAATTTTGCAGCATATTTATTTCACATACACATACATATACATGGTTTACATATATATGTAAAAAAAAGAAAGAGATTTGTTGTCAAAGTTGTCGTGCTGTACATGAGCAGAGAGAGTTGTTCACTGCTCAGTCTCTTGTGTGCACTGTGGCAAATGATTTACAAGGTGTGGCATTCTAAGCTTGCGCAATGTGAAGGGCACATTTTTACACCTACTGCCAAACTCCTCACCTCTTATATCATATTTATCTCCACCCGTCTGGAGATTAACTTGTTACTCTGATTGTTTCTTTTCAAACAATACCAATTGCCATGTAACATTTACCATAACAAAAGTTGTTGATTAATAACTATACTTCTTTTAACAGAGAAGTTACTGTCCACACAATTTAACGGACTTATCAGTTACTGACTGTAGATAGCAAATATACACACAACCCTAATACAAATGCACTGAAAAACCATAAACGGAATCCTCCACTTCTTGATCTTATTTACGCTCATTGCACATTTCATTGATTATTATTTTATTTCACAGAAAATATTTAATTTGCACTCGCGAACAATTCGCAAATCTTTGATGACGGCACACAAAGCATGCGTCAGTGTGATGAATTATGAATCTGAAGCTGGAAGTACAATTAAGGGGTCCAGAGGGGACCATCTGTCATGTGATTGTGGTGAGGAAGATCAAAGATGACAGCGGAGAGCAAGGAAAAAAAAAAAAAAGAGGGGAGAAATTAAATCTTGGAACAGAACCACTCCCATGCTATGATGAAACACTGGAATCTTGTTAAAAACTACAACAATATTATCTGCACACAATGACAGAGTGTGTGTGTGTGTGTGGGTTGGGGGGGGGATTTTGCTAGAAATCCCACTGAGGCCAATTAGGGAGAATCTTGAACAGTCACATAACTGTAAAATAATGAAAATAAGCACTTAACCTGAATGTCTAAATGACAAAACTCTCAGCAGCTCTGTTAACAATATCACCAACACGTAGTTGTTCCCCCGGTTTTTTAGTAACTACTCTCTCTGTGCAGAAATAATAGCTTCTGTGTATGACTGCTTTTATAGAATTTCACAATGAAGAGCTGCAATGATTCAAATCCCTAAGCAAATTAACAAGACTTGTAATTTATTTCTGGGTGATTTAAATGGACTATATGTAAGATATATGCCGCTAGAGTTTAAAACAGGTACTGCAGCACACATTTCAAGTTTGTTTTGACATGGGACAATAAATAGTTGACAATATAAACATATGAATGATGGAAAATCCGTTCATTTAAAAAAAACATACATAAATAACTCTTTGGACAACGTCCGGAACACAACAGACAACAGCAGCTCGGTTTGTGGCTGTTTGTCTCTACAAGACGTCAAGCTTTGTATGAGAACAGACTGCAGGCATTGAAGAAACACTGGTCCCAAGGGAGTGGCGCTTTTCTGTCGCCCAATCAGCTGTACCATTACTCTGGTACCCCAAGAGGAGGGTACTGCAAAATGGAACAGTTGGAGCCGATTATTTTGGGCACTATTCAGGGGAAACATGCCACAAGTGGTGGGCCGCGTGAAATTGATTTGGGGGCCACACGGGCCACAAGTTTGACGCCTCTGATCAACAGTGTGTGTGTGTGTGTGTGTGCTTCAAGATGCCTTCAAGAAACCTCTTAAATGTCATCACCTCTGCAAACACAAGGGCGGACCCCTCACTAAATGCTTGCTGCTGCTGCCACCTTGTGATAATAGACCCACAACAAATTAGAGTAGAAAGATTTAATCACTGCACTGATAAACCTGTTTTTTAGTTTGTATCTTTTTAATATAATTATTTAATTTAATATTTAACAAAATCACATCGTCTGATTGACTTTTATAATCAAATATTCATCCCGTTCTACTCGAGGCAAGAGCCAGACATTCAACATGTTGCACACTTTATGAGGAGGTCACGGTCTCTCTCGTCAGCGGGAACAATGACTCAGCAGCAAAGCAGCTGACGATGCAGTTTATTTACAGATGCTTGTCATTCACCGCGTGTGAAATGTAGCAAGGAAGTTCAAACCGAGAATGAGAAGTAGGTTGCGAGAAGGTTTTTTTTTTGTTTTTTTTTTGACGTGACAGCGGCAGATTGCGACTGACGAAACCCCTAATTAGACTTCGGTCCTCCTCTAAAGTGAATTTATGTTTTCACACACATCCACGTCTATAAACACACAGTGAGAAGAAGCCCCACGCGCAAAAGGCCTACCTCGCAAAACAACACACTCAGCTGTCCTAACATATGGCGCGCGCCATGGGAGCTGCATGACAAAAATACCTTAGCAGCAATTAAAACCACAACAAACGAGAGTTCGGAGATAATTTCTTAAGGGATTATCGAGTGCATCCCTACAAAAAAAAAGCAATGGAACTGATAAGCCACATAATTCAATAGACCACTTAGTGTGTCCACCCTTATCGGAGCTGCTTGAGCCATCATTTCCAGTCACTTCTGTAAAGATGCAATTAATTCTAAAGCAGTAGCGTGAAATTAATTTATTGCTTGTAATTAGTTTTCGGCATACTGTGAGAACAATCTCTCCAGATAGGGTGTTTTCACCCTCCACCAGAGTGTCTGAGGACACTTGGCTCCATCTGAAAATCTCAAAATGGAGTGCTTGGTGCCCTCAGCTGCCAAGAACGTGGGGCACAGAAAAACTTCTTAACCCCCTGTTGACTTGGCCTCGGGATTTATGATTTTAAGTGGCATGTGTGAGATATTTTAGTTGCAATCAAGGCGGATGACAAAGTAAGTTCTTCATAGTGTATCTTGGGAAAGCGCAAACCAGGTCAGGTATATATATATATATATATATATATATATATATATATATATATATATGTATATATAGAGTTGTATTACTGACAGTTGATGCACTGGATAAAATGGGCCTCAAAGGAATTATTGTTCACAAAAAGAGAGTGCAATTTCGTAACAAATGACGCACATGTCTTTATTAACATACTGCAAACACTGTCCTCATTAGAAATGTACACAAGGTGCTATCCCGCCTTGCGACACTAGGTGTCACACTTTCACCTCTCATCTGAGGTCTCACGCCAACAGCGGTTGTGTGTCTGGTATTTATAGGGGGGGGGGCTAATTTCAGTGGAGTCAGACAGTGTGTGTCACATGTGTAACAAAACACCTGAAAACACTTGAATTAAGCTGTGAAACCTGCGGCGGCGTTAAAAAGCGAAGTGATGTGACAAGCTGTGACAGGAGCTTCTTCGGGCCTGGATGTGGCGTGTCATGGCAGACGCTGTCATGTATGTGTGTCGTCATGTGTTCTCAAGCCCCCTTCACTCACATTCGCTGTGACTATGTGTAATGAGATCAGGCTTCCTCATTGCAACCCCCCCCCCATGCTCATTAGGACCAAAGTCAGACTGGACCTTTTCCAGAGCAGCGGCTGCTGAAACGACATACTATTATTATTATTATTATTATTATTATTGTTAGATTATTTAAACCTTCCAGTGGTGACCATGTTTAACTGGTACTTACAGAATAATGGCACTTTATGCTTCGTTACAGTCGGATCACATTTCCAAGAATGGCTACATTTAGTTATTTAAATAATTTAATATTCACCAAGTGACTAAATATATGCATGGCAGACTAAAACACATGTGATACGTGTGGTTCTCCGATCATCACAATGCCTGCTCCCCACAGAACCACTTGGCAGCGTACGTACTGTACCTTTAGACTCCTCGTACATTAACCATGCAGGGGCTGGAATTACTCGTTCGCATGAGGTATTGTGTTTCTTTCTGGAGTCGCGGTGCATATTATTCACACTCAGCTAAAATGTGCAGCTTACATGTTAATTAGATGAATCTGTTTAGCGGTGGAAAGCTTCAACATGACATATGGGTCTTAATTAGACAAAAGACTCAAGTGAAAGAGCCAGGCAACAGAGAAACAGGAAAAAAAAGGTACAAAATTAGATTATTCAATTAAACCCACTATTAATAACTGCAGCATCGTCTCGATACACAATGAATCATTTGCCTTATATTTATCTTCCTGATATTATTATTATTATTATTTTCTTGTTGGACAGCTCATACAGCATATTTTCCTTTTTTCAAAAGCCTCTGCACTGACACAAACATAATCTCTTAGATTATAGACGTTCTACAGCAGTAAAACACACATGAACAATGACCCTCAGCACTGACCAGCAACACCAAAATGATGCCTTTTTATACTGTGCAGGTGACACAACAACATCATTACTATAAACAAACACATTTATTTTGAACTTAATATTTGTTTACATGTTTTAACACATTTTTAATATTGTGTTGTTTTTTAAAAATGATTTATGAAAAAACAAAACAAAGAATCATATCCATCTACTACAATTCCCCCTCTCCTGTCTCATTTGGTCTGCCCCGGAACCATAAATAAGTTCCTGCTCCTCTACGGAATCTTTTACTTGAAACACACAGAAGCAAACAAAAGAAAAAGGTGAGTGTCTAGCCAAAATTTTACCTACTACCTACCTACCATCATACATTCAAGTGACGGTTAAAGAAATACTTAATTTGCTTTTAGCTTTTGTATGACTCGAATAGGGGTAGTGCCTTTGAAAAGGTCGAGAAATATCTTCATTCTTTTTTGTTACGTGCCAACGACTGACACTTGGTCCTAGTCTTGGTCCAAGGATTAAAACTGCAACACTAATTCCACACTTTTTAGACCCACTCGTAGGGGGACGGGACCTCATTCCCAGAATGTAAACAGTGTCCGCCATCTTTGCTAACAGTTACGCTAACCGGAGCAAGTGTCACTGCTGGGCACGTAGCATAGAAAAGAATGAAGATATGTCTCAACTCAGGGGAAACTGAGGTTGGGAAGCACAATTTTTCAAAAATACTACTCCTATACTAGTAATACAAAGCTACATGCAAATTGGGGAAGTATTCCTTTAATATTAAAGTGTCTAGGTTCATTATTTATGTTCAATGTTAAGCAATTGAACACACTCTGGACAGATCGCCAGTCCATCACAGGGACACACATAGACAAACAGACATTCACTATCACGGTCAATTTAGAGTGTCCAATTGACCTCATCCCCAAATCTTAAAAGCCCTTAATCCGACTGGGTCACGAAGCCGGGCCTTCTTGCTGCAAAGGCAAGAGGTGTGCTAACCACGACACCAGACTGTGTGGCCCTACAATAATCCAGCCTAGTAGAAATGAAAGCATGAATGACCCTCTCAAAATCATTAAAAGAAAAAAGCGGCTTGACCTTTGCTAAAAGCCTCGCTAAAAGCCTCAATTGAAAAAAATTAAATGACAGGTCCTTTTATTTCGTAGTAAACAGTGGACACAGGGGAGTCCATGACACGCATGTTAAAAGCAGGGAAATAAGAGGACATCACTGAGGAAATTGTTTTTGAGTTTTTAATGTTGACCATTTAAAATAATAATAATAAGAAGAAAAGGACACTAAAGTGTGATGTGTTGACAAACATCACTAACAACAACTTGACAAGGTCGCTTCCTTCCTCAAAGTGTTTCTTACCCATTTAAAACTAGAACCTATTGATCACGTCATTATTATTGGCTTCTAAGTAGCTTAACTGATCAGGGAATTATCGTACGTGGATGTTAATTGGATGTTACATTTAAATATGAGATATGAAATATGAGAGTTTCAGCTGTAGAATAAAGGATGCAACTGTATTGTGATGAAACACAACGTTATGATCCGACTGAAAGAATTCCTTGAACCTGATGTACTTATCTGTGCAAAGGATTACATTGGGTTATTATATATTATAGTCTATTGCATTCAGACATTGTCCTCTATTAGGCAGTGAAGGGATGGATGAAAAAGGGCTAATAGAGAAGCGGTTGCCTCAAAAGGTCGCCGTGGGAAAGTGTTTTTACTATTTTGAATGCAAAAATACTGTATTTTATTCGACGTGATGGTGTCCATTTTTTGGAAACCGAGACAAAGACACAAATGCTAAACAAATGCTATTTAAACTATGTTTTATAATGAGCAAATTTCAAAGTAAACACACCAAAGCTGGTGTTCATGGACAACTGCAGTGTTTTCTTCATTTTGAATTGTTAATACACTATTTGAACACGCAGTAAATTGTAAATAACGGCCAGATATTAGTTATTCTGGAAAAGTGGGCAAAAGCACTTAGTTGCAGGACATTTTCTGGCCCTTTTATAGTTAAGATAGGTAAAAGATGGACATTTTAAGGCTCAGGTGTTAAAGGGTTAAAATACATTTACATTCAAGCCGGCTGGCCCTTGATTATGTGCACATGGCGAGAAAAGTTTTTTTTTTTTTAACTGACAGTCAATTCTCTCGTAAAGTTTGGCATAAAGCAGTTTGACACCAAACCAGTTGGCGCCATTTAACCTGCTAAACGTCGAGCCCTCCAGACACTGTAAGCTTCTCAATCTTTCCCCACTTTTTCTTTTTTTTTTTCTTACAAGCGTGTTGCACACAATTAGGCTCGTCGGTGAAAACACTACAAATCCTTTTCTTTGTACGCGTCTTGCCAAAGGTTTAGATCATTCAGCAGATTACACATTTTAGCTTTTCGATGCGAGTCTTGCAACTTTTCTGGACAGTAGCAAAAAAATGTCTGTAAGAGTATATGAAAGAAATGAACAACCAAACACATCAAGGTGAGAGCTCAATCTTATCTTTCCTAATGAGAATGTCACGGTGAAGGACAGAGCTGCTGCATTCGTCAAACATCACACACCGCACGGTGAGAGCCTCGGAGTAATCGCAGTATCGAGTGAAAGTGTAAATGAGTGAATTGACGTTGACCGCCTCTCAGGCCGTTTATCTCTGCAGTCACACTTCTGAAGCGCATCCACCGACTGTTTAGGTGTGTGCTCCAGATAAATACTCGAGTTTGTCTCCACTGGACAGAACTGCTGACGTGCAATAAACTACAAGTTGGGCGCTGCTGTGGCAGATGCAGCACAGAGAAGGAGGAGGAGAAGAAGAAGAAGAAGAAGAAAATAATGGTTCCTGTTCATTACTGTTCATCATGTACATGTGCACATCACACTGTGGTTGTGGGTGCTGTGGCTTGGAACAGTGTTCAGAGAGAACTCCGCAGCTTGTCTCAAATCCTGCTCTCAGATGAGGTTGAACTTGTTTTTGTATCCACTGTACGGCACGGCATAATGAGTTGAATGAATATAACAAACAAACACTTGGTCCTGTTCAATTCATCTGTTGCAAACACAAAAGAAGAAGAGGGAAAAAAAAAAAAGGACAAATACATTTTTCCACTATGCAAAGATCTTTAACTAGAGATTTAACAAGTGAAAATGCAATGGTTTCGCGGCAGAACGCGCCAGGATTATCAGAGTGAACGTTGTCTGAGGAGAAATGAAGTGACAGATGTAGTTAGACATACTGAGGAGCAGTGGCGGAGGACTGGTGAGTAAACTGGTAGATTAAGACCGCGGACACACACAGGGAGAAGCGAGAGCATCTCCATGAAGGTGTTTGTGAGCTGATTTTGGGGACTGATGCCGGTCATTAAGTCAGCGTGAGGACGGAGGCACACTCAGGCTCCTGGTGTGTAACCCCCCCTGCAGTGGAGAGCTACAAGGCTGATCAGACCACCATCTGCGTGAGGTGCTGCTGCTGCTGCTGCTGCTGCTGCTTTCAGCTCGATACCAGACTCTCTGCTGAATGCAGAGAGAGACTTAGCAGACTACAAAACACACTCTCACCTCGGGGTTACACCCTAATAACCACACAGTCTTAGCCGGGAATTTAATTGGCCCACTGCAGATTTGACTTCAGGGAGTGTTTTGACACTGTAGGTGTTAAAGCAGGATGAGCTAAAGGTTGAAACTGTAGATACACACATTACGAGACAAAAATCTCTGCCCACTCAATCCTCTGAGCTCCAACAAACAGACAAACAAACAAAAAAATGCATATTGATGTGGGATATTTGGTAACTTTTTGAGCCATATGTAAGCAAGTGGATTCATCTCCAAGTTAAAAAAAATAAGAATTATTAGACTGCACTTGAACACCACTACTTTATGAAGGTGTTTTTTGTTGTTGTTGTTTCTTTTACTTCATTTTTATTTAAATATATTTTCTACAAACACCACAGAAAAGCAGAGATGTACACGAGTCCCAGAGGATCTGCGCTGGCGTGCCACAGCGAGATAAAATATGTGAAAAATGCACAAGCTGCATGTATAAGAGAGCACATAAGAGTGCGACTTCATTATTCTTGAATAAATGTATCCACAATGGTAGCGGGAAAATCCAATACTGCACAGCAACAACAGCAGCAGCAGCAGCAGCAGCAAATGTGTTACTAAACTACCTCAAGTCCTAAGTAGCACGAGGTGCTGAATCAGCAGCAGGTAACTGTATTCTTGTATTTCAGCAGAGTTCTAAATTTGATGTCTGTGGTGACATTTCCATGTTAGCATGGCAGTTTTGGTGCATTTTTTGATACCAGCTAAGAGCCTGTGAAGAGCGAAGCAACAATAGCAACGACACAGAGTGGGCGACAACACCTGAGAGAATGTAACAGCATGTGAAACGGTTCAAGAGAAGCTTCTGATGCTTTGGTGACAAAGGCCATTTGAAAAGAAATGATGGCAAGGACATACAAAAATAAGATTGGTGTGGATTTTGCTTTTCCTCGGTTGTCATTTGTAAAATATTTAAAGTGGACTAAGGAGATATTGGTATTACTCTTCCTTAATAGTTATTGTCTTGCACTAGTTGGCAAAGTTTTTGTGTAAATGTTGTGACCGTTATCAGAAGGAATGGTATTTGTCATTAAAAAAAACAACACCACACATTTAAAAGGATTACTGTGTGATCTTTGTGCGAAACAAAGATGTTTTAAAATGTCAGGGAACCAAAAACACGAGGGCTGTGAATAAAACATAAATTCAAATGAAACCCATATTATTTATATAGGTATCACGTGTATCAGTTTACTAGTAATTAGATATTTGTGTTGTTTCTAATATGCAATGCACAGAACAATTATATTTAATAGCCTATAAGAAAATATAATACACTGACTTGGTAATCATGTGCAACTGAAAAAGGGCAACATAAATTCATATAAATACAAAACGATATATACTGTAACCAAGATTACAACAGTTATTGTCTCTCCCGACCGCAGGGTTAAAGTCTGAACAATTGAAGCCACATTGACATGCCTTGCATGTTCAGAGACTGAACTCAAAATGAACTCAATTTGTTTTATATCCACTAAACACCGACTGTAAGGGATTACAATTCATTCGCTCTATGACATGGCGATGATACGGTTTCAAAGCAAACTTAAAGCTGCTGTGTGTAACCTTTGGCGATTACGGTTGATGTTTCTTCTTTAGGTTTTTCCTCGCGACGCTTCTTCTTCCTCAGGGTTTAATGGCAGCTTGCATCCATGACGTTACATTACTGCCATCTTGTGGAATGAAAAAACTCCTACACGCTACTCCATACTCAAGCAATATGACAGTATGACGCTGCTAAAAAACTCAAAATATTAGCTTATTACTCTTAATAACTTTACTAAAACTATGTACAAGGCTAAAAAAGAGAGAGAACTCCTAATAAATAGACCAGTGTATAAATAAATATAAATATATCTATACATGTCTGTGTGACGAGAAATTCCAGCGCTAAATACCCAACAACAAATCCACTTATATGATCTTTTCAAACTGTCAGAATCACATTTCTGTTGGTCAACATTTCCATTTCCATGGCATGATTACAATTTACTGACATAACAAATGCCAACAAACATAGTGGTGCTATCAGTTAATCAAGTGTATTTATATATATACACATATACATACATATATATATACATATATATACATATATATGTGTGTATATATACATAAAAAAACTTTTTATTATTGCAGTTTTTTGCATTTTATTGCAGTTTTTGTAATGGTATTAATTTAAATGGTATAATATTTTGGCAAAAGTGGCTGCCTGACGATGAATTACACAATTATATACGAAGCTAAAGCTAGAAGCTAATTTGCTTAGCCTTGGAAAGAGAGGACAAAAGCTTGGCTCTGTCCAAACACAGCTAGTCTTGTATAAAGTACCTTACAGGTATACTTAAGTAAAAGTACAATATCTTACCAGAAAATGACGTGTACTGTACTTAAGTATCAAAAGTAATTTTCTGATATAAAATGCACTTGTTAAAAAGTTAGGAGTTAGGATTGAGCCACGGTGGCTCAGTTGTAGGGCGAGTTGTCGTTCAATTCCTGGCCCTGCTAGTCTATATGTGTCCTTGAGCAAGACACTTAACCCCATGTTGTGACCCCAGCATGTGAATGGGTAAAAACTGTAGTGTAAAGCAGCTCATCAAGAAAAGCGCTACATGCTGTAAATACAGACCATTACCAACTCTTCTTCTTATGATTTTATTTGGGAGTAACGAGTAACAAAGACAGTTAGAGGAAATGTAGTGGAGCAAAAGTAAAGTAAAAGTTGCTAGAAATTATAACTAAAGTACAGATATGGGAATGTCGTTACTTTACAACACTGACTACAACTTAACTGTCAGTAGAGATTCTCAATCATTCGAATCATGACTTTTTAGAGTAATCGACTGCAGAGCTGTTGTCAGTCTGCACACGACCTGCAGTCACCAAAAAAATCTGCGCCCAGGCAACATTGACCTACTTATTTCCTGCAACTGTTCCTCTTCTGCTCGTGTGCGACACTGTGACACTCTGACAAACGTAACACTGAGCCTTTAAATAAGGGTGAGGGGGTCCCCCTATCCCCCTACCTTGGTCTTCTACTTACCAAAACTACCTGCGCTTCCTCTCTCATTGATCGCCTGCCCATCCTCCCAGAAATCACTCCATCTATTGTGAGTGACAGGTTAAGGAATGATGGAGGAGGGAAAAGAAATCGATGAAAGTACGTTTGGCAGTCATTCCTCTCCTCTAACCTTTCATCTCTCCACAGAGAGGTCAAATCAAAGCGACGACATCAGTGATTCCAAGAATGTGGGATGAATTGTTGCGTGGCTTTTTAAAATTCCACTCAGAAGTGTGTGGTGGAATGTGTCCCGATACTCATGCGCACTACACATGACATCAGCATCTGGTGTGGAAAGGCCAGCATTTTCTATTGTTGGAACACCTCAAGGTACAGAATAATAAAAAAACTGCTTCTTTGTTGATGTTAAAAAGTCTTTTAACACCATTAAATGTGTTGCTTTGGTGAATTCGGAGTCAGATTGAGTCCACATACGAGGAATCTGAGTCGATTGACATAGTTTTCCAGACACAGAAACAAGGACAATAACAAAACAATGTACAGAAATTAGGATATTGCCGATCCAGTACCGATATATATGTCTTTCTATCTTCTGTAGTGAAATTAACATGCTAGTTGTCATACGTATGTCGCAGCAGACAAAAGCATAAAAAAAATAATAGCTGTAGGGGGCGCTCGATATCTTTTTTAAAGCCAATATCTGTCGAGCGTCAGGAAGATAATTTGGTCTGTAAACTTAACCAGTTCCTCAGAAACAAGGTTCAACCTCCTCAGGAACAGGTTTTGGTCTTCACGAGGACTACTGGTCCTGACAAGGTCAGTGTTTATCCTGTTAAAGGTCCTAAATAGACAACAAATACACACACACACAGCCATTGTTCAGGTAAACATTTAAATTCAATCCAGGTAGTGCACTCATTTAATATGTGCATAAGGATTAACTGGTATTGACTGAAGGACTTCCCCGATGTATGGTGCAAATGCAAGGCTCAGAGTGACAAACACCTGGGGAAGTTTGACCTTTTAAGGGTCACCGTCCAGCGCCATGAATCCCTCCCCGCATCAAACGAACGCAACAACATGCGCCTGTGATTAATTACCGGCAGGGTCCGCGGTAAATTGCCGCCGCAGATGACAGCGTGTGTGATAACATTTGTTATCAGTGACCTCCATCGTCACTTCCATAAGTCACACAGATCGCATCACCGTGTTCCCCACCTCCTCATGCACGGCATTAATGGAGGCATTGTTGCTAAATGACTGAGAGCGGGATTCAGATTGCATCTTTAATTTTTGATGCATGTTACAACCGTGTTACTGATGGATTAAAAAGGAAAACATCCTATACTCATCCATCCACCTCTGTCTTTGGCACCAAGTTTTTTTTTATTCTACATTTGTTGTGTATGATTTTGCCTTCACATCTGGGCATGAGACCGTAACCATCAATTAAATATAGAATATATATAATAATTCTATATATATAATATATATAAATAGTATATATATATATATACAGATATACATAGAACTATTTTGTTAATCATCTATCATCATCTACTCTACTGTCTCTGCTATAACTTCCAGGGCAAACCCACTGTGAACCATTTAATGTTTTTTAAAAAAAAGAAGAAAAAGAAGCGTTTTTGTGTGTTGCCGTTTGCTGCCCTTGTGGTAGAAATCACGTACTGCCCTCAAAGATGATAAAACAAGCATAAAATAAACAAACAAACAGATAAATAATTAAATAAAAGAGTCTAGCTGACAATCGACCGACATTAACGGCACAAACAACAACTTCATATCGAAGGCAGTGCTGAGCATTTCTCACCACCCAGAAAATGGAAAAAATGTATATTATTTTAAAATGACATTTAGCTAACCGGAAACGTTAAAGCTTGTTTATTATAGCCACGACAGCGGGAACTGCTTCTATTAATACAGCTGCGGGGTTATGTGGTGGAAAACATTACATATTATTCCCAGTTGCGGGGCGCTATATTTATGAGGTAAAATGTTTTCCATTAATAACCTGGAAACTAATGGCCGAGGTACAGTAGCTGCCAACAGAAAAAAATAGTGAGGCCAGGTCAAGCTCCACTGCCCTCGGCCTTCCTGTGGCATACACGTGAGATTAAACAAAACAAAACAAAAAAAAATAAAAAATCACAATTTTTCCGACAAAAACGGAATACAGTGTTCCAGTGTAGCTGATTAGGAGGGCGCATACAATCGTGACGTGTAGCCACAGTCTCTGCGGAGTCTTGCTTCATGAAAAACAGCAACCTAAATTATTCATCTGAAGAATTATTTCGTAACTCTTGATCATCAGACCAAGTGAAGAGGTGGTAATTTGATCTTGTATACAATTTCATGAAAATGGAATGGATTATTAAGGCAGTGAGCAGGCCTTTAAATATATATATATACATATACATATATGCATATACATATATATCTTTAGAGCTTTATACATGGTGTTTGCGTCTCTTTTGAATTATGGAGCTAATGGAGTGTGAAAAATAGATGTCCCTGGGCGACGGCACCGTCGGCACACAGTGACTCGGTCCATAGGCAGCAAGTAGCCACAACAAAAGAGAATAGGGCAGATGAAGGTTGCATGTAATTACACCTACCCTCAGGCTTAATTAGGTCGCCGTTAAGTGAGCATTGTGTGATACTGTGTGTGTGTATGTCCATGAGTCAGTGTGCGTGTGAATACTATCTCCCAGCAGACCATGGGGGTCACGTCCATGAGTCACAGGATCAGAATGACTATACAGCGAGGCTGCTGAAAAGTGCCCTTCTGTGCAGCCAAGTGCAAATTTATTACAACACAATTGTGCAAGGAGTGTGTTTTTTCCGTGCAAGCTCCCGTTCATGAGTCACATCCAGTTTTTATTTTCTTCTTCGTCTTTTAATCACTTTTGGATGATGGAACCGAAGGCACCGAGGTATTATAATACACATCAATATGATTAGTCAAGGTTTTCGTCGTAAATTCTCTCCACTGGCTCGTCATCTCGACGCAGACTGCACAGTGAGCGGGTCACCTCAGAGGGAGGATGGGGAGTTTACAGCCTTTACCTGACGATGCAAGTAAAGAGCGACCAGCAAGACCAAGAAGAGTGTGATCATTGTTGGAGGAATATATTCTTTTCAGGTCTCATCTGCCATGTTTCTGGATTTCTAAACGTCCCTCTTTATTCACTCAATCAGTTTGCATTGCACTTATTCACATTTACCTTTTAACGCTACGCAAAACATTCCACCTTCTGTAAAAACTTTTAAATGATTTTTTTTGTCTCAAATTTCTGTTTCCATTCAGGTATTTTCTTTCGGAGCAAATTGAAACGATACAGTTAAAGGTTTAAAAAACGAAAGACATTCTTATTGTGGAAAAGTTAAATGCTAAAAAGCCAATACTCAAGTTTGTATCAGTATAGGACACAAAAAAGCCACTTTTTTGTGTCCTATACTGATACAAAGTATTGGCTTTTTAGCATTTAACTTTTCCACAATAAGCATTTAACTTTTCCACAATAAGACACAAAAAAGCCACTTTTTTGTGTCCTATGTGACAATTCATACAAACTTGAGTATACCAATATCAGTAATATTCTCCAACTGTATAACAAATATTCTTCAGCCCAAAAAGATGGAATAAACAGCCCAAACATGACTCAGCTAAAATGCTTTCCCTGATTTGTATGGACATTTTAACAGTATGTGCATAGTGAAGCATGCGATATAGAGTCATTTTTGGATTGCATCGTATTTTACATTTGTATCTGTCCGCTATCCAATCCAGTGTTTTTTGACAATACTGATTCCCATCCCCAATAAGTATGGTGAATACACAACTATATTGTAAAGCACTGGTGTTGATATGACTCTCATCACCAAGAACAGATAACAGCCTGCGACAACAGCTTCCAAGTCTTTACGTTATTCTGGAAATATGCTCACCACAATGTTTTTTTGTTTGGGTCAATGCATGTTTGAAAAGTAAAATTTCACAGTTTTGGCAAAACTTCGCACTCGCCGCCCACTTGGGATTCAGTTGTGTATTGACTGTTGTCAGATTCTGTCATCACAGAGGAATGACCGCAAATACTTAATCACACTGAAATTATTCCAAGGTGACATTACTGACTGCATTCCACATGTTATGGAGCTTTTTTTCCATCCACTGCTCCCATTTTTCATTGTCATTTTAAACTGTCAACCTTTTGTCCTGCACACTCTCTCCCCTCCTCTCGCTCTGCCTCGCTGTGCCCTTGATCTAAGTACCCACTGCTTCTGTCTGAGAACGCCGTTATTACTATGCGCGGCTGTTTGCGGCAAGGAAGACAAAAAAAAAAAAAAAAAAGAGGGAGGGGAAAGCTAATGATGTTGGCTTGCGCTCAGAACTAATTAAAATTCTATAAAAATGGTGGAGGTAGGTGGCGTGATGGATGCAGTGTGTCAGAAGTCCGGTGAGCGAGGAGGTGCGTGGAGATATCCTGACGATCAATACGGCCATAGTGAATGCATGACACTGCATATGCATTTAATGAACCAACAGTTTTATCTGTTAATAACACCCTGGGACACACCTTAACATCCCTCATACTGTGCTAAACCTGGCTGTCCAGATAATGGCCAGTTATTTCACACAACAAATCTGCAAATAGTCGCCACATCCCTCTATTTTTTACCTGCTCGCTTTATCTCCCCCTCTCCTGCCTGCACTTTTATTTATTGCCGGTAATTCTCCATGCAACACACTGCACGCTATATTGGCAAATGGAATGCATTTCTTCTTTTGTCCCTTGACCACATAGGAACAGCATCGGCATTCACTCTGCAAACATTGTATCTCTGTAAAATGCGAGCGGATTCTCAATGTGCTGGGGGAAACGGTGGAGGCCGGGGCAGGAAGAGAGAGAGCGAGAGCGCGTGCGGGTTAATTGGCCTCGAACAGACGGTGTTGGTATATCGAGGAGTAAGAAATGCTCATGTTAAAGTGCAAGCGGAGAATCATCTACAGCAATTAAAGTGGAAGTTTCATGAGGAACCAATTGTGTTGCCCACCGTCTGAACTCCACATGGAACCAATATGTAAAGAGGAAAGAGAGCGATACCTCGGCGGCGCCCTGATGATCACCATGACACGATAGAGTGTTCAAGTGTTCAAATAACTAACCGTATCAGTCCACCGTGCTAAATCTTCTTTGTGGGGAACTTTGTGCCATTCAAGCTTATGGCTTAAAAAAAAGAAGCTGTGGTATAATCCCTTATTACAGGATGAATTCTTATGCAGTGCTGAATTACTCTGAGGGTTACGCTTTGAATAATATCTCACACACAGAGTAATATGTTAGAGGGTAGAGTGGTAATGTCGTATGCGGATATTGATGTAATTATTTACCGTGAAATATCAGAAACGGATACGACAAAAAGACATAATAACAAAACATTAACTTGTGCTCTAGTTTGCCCACAAGCAGCCACATACAGGCAGTGTTGTAATGCAGAAAAGTACAAATACTGTACGTACGTACAAGATTCACACGTCTGTACTTTACTTTGTTATTTATATTTCTAGCAACTTTTACTTTTACTCCACTACATTTCCTCTAACTGTCTTTGTTACTCGTTACTAAGAAATAAAATCAGAAGAAGGGTTACTTTTGAAACTGTAGTACATTTTTATATCAGGATATTACTTTTGATTATTTTCATAATCGATTAATCTGCTGAATATTTTCTCACGATTAATCGAGTAATTAATCGAGTTTGGTCAGTGTTTGTCAAACCTGGAAACATTCTCTGAATGTCTTGTCCACAGATACGATTGCGTTTTAAAGATTTATTTCTTGTATGGAGCAAAGAAACGAAGAATATATTCACATTTAAGAAGCTAAAACAATCAGAAATCTTGTTTTAATCAGAAAAAAAACGATTATCAAAATACTTGACGATTAATCGGGTAATTGTTTCAGCTCTACTTAAATACAGTAAATGTCACAGTCTTTTACTTAAGTAATATTAATATAGTAATAATTTCCTGGAAAGATACTTGTAAAAGCAGTTTAAACTGTAATAAAACATCACTATAAAATTGTGCATTTTCCTGCTCCAATACTGCACTGATATGGAAATATTTGTGACAGTGGTTTTGTGTTTTTAAGCCTCCAACCGCTAAACTGCAGCAGGGTTTCGGGCCATTTCACTCACCCTCTCCTGTCACTCTCACTAGACAAAGAAAACTACATATTGTTCATACATATAACATTGTACGTTTTTCTTCAAATAAACAGATTTGTAAGGAAAAATCTCAATGTATTACGTTTCTCATAGTGTCCTAACATATTCCATGTCATGCCTGCATCAGGATATGTCTCTTATCACCAGATTCGCGCCAGTACACAGCGCTACAGTTTACACTGTGGGGTCACCCTCTTGTCACTTCATATTTACAGCGTTGCACATAAATATCTTTAGTTGGCTGGGAAATGAAGTTTAAATGACTTTCAGCGTAAACTTGACCAAGTTTACATCCATAGCCGATGAATCATTAGGACTTTTATATTGTGTTAAGGACACACGGCGGAGTAGTGGCTAGCACTGTTGCTTTACAGCAAAAAAGATCTGGGTTTGTGACCTGGTCATTCAAACCGTGTCAGTTGGGACTGGCTCCAGTGGCCCCCGCGACCCTCATGTGGAGGAGAGGGCTGAGCGATATTGAATAAATATCTAATTGTGATTAATTTGACAGGAATTGTGATAGCGATATCGTTATTCTCATGTTCGTTTCATTCAAAAAGCGATTACTGTGTGATATTTGTGCAGATCTGTTCATGTTCTCCTCAATCAGTAGAATAATATGTGTATAGATCAAGGCAATAATTAATCTCAAGTGTCATTTTCACAATATTGTATTTGTATTGAATCTTGATTCATTGTTCAGCCCTAGAGGAAGACAATAAATAGATGAATGAATATTGTGTTTAAAATTGCTATAGTTCTGACATAGTTCAGCTGGTAAAGACATAAAGACAAAAAAACCCTCCACAAACACCAAAGCTGAACAGCCCACCAGTGACACTTGGTCCGAGGCTTGAAACTGCAACGCTAATTCCGCTCTTTTTAGACCCACTCGTAGGGGACGGAGCCTCATTCCCAGAATGTAAACAGTGTCCGCCATTTTTGCTAACAGCTAAGCTAACAGGACCGAGTGTCACTGGTGGACACGTAACAATGAAAAGAAGGAAGATATGTCTCAACTCAGGGGAAACTGGTCATTTTTCAAAACTACGTAGTATTCCTTTAACTAGAAACTGCGCTGTAAGTTATTCATGACACGCTGAAACGTAGGGATGCTGGGACAGTGACTCGAGCCGTGTGCGGTGAAAGAGCAGGCGGGTTACGATTAATAGCGCAAACGTACATAGTGTACAGTACCTCCTCTTTGTGGCTCATATCATCAGAGGAATCGCCCAACAGCTGCCAGATTTCCCTCTTAAACCATATAAAAGGTAGTTTGATTTACATCAGCACATGAGGCGGATGCAGAAGAACCATAAAATAGAACCTGATAATGACTTTGTTTTTATTAATCGCTGACTCTTAGCTGGTAAATGGGACTATAGTGTAATGTCTTGATGGCGAGGGTTTATTATTTTTTGAATTAATCACATTTTAGCAGGGCTGTGAAAGGATTTGTTATCGTAATGGTCTAAATTTCTTTATGATCTTGACTCTCTTTCTATTATTAGCACTGACAAACAGTATCTTGGCTCTGGTGCATGAGAGGGCCCTTAATTAATAGCAATCAAGGTGTTAAAGCTATATTTGTTGCTTCTTTTTCCATTCCGTGTAGGTTATATTCAGAGGGGGCCTTTGAATTGGAGAAGTTTGCTCATAACTCACAAAACTCTCTTCGACTCGTCTGCCTCGTTCTCTCTGCACAGCCTCACAGCACTTTGACCTCCGGGGGCCGCGAGGTCAGCCCGTCCAAGCCGCCTCAACATCTCTCTTCACACAAGTTCACTTTCTGTTTACATTTAACTCCAGCAGTTATCAGTTATGTCTCGTCTTTTTCCTTTCACTCTTGTGTGACTCAGACATGTTTTCAGATGGAGGAGGTAAAGCAAACATTCCTCTCCTCCTCCAAAAAAATAAAAAAGAGTAGTGTTTATTTGTGGCGGCGGTGGTGTCGCAGGTATAGTTATTCACAATTTAGCCATTATTACATGTTATGAGACCTTCGGTTGAGTTGCAGTTGAGGCATGAAGCGAGATGTGTATATAAATAAAAATAGCTGGCCTTCATGCTCACACGCTAACTATATTTAAATTGAACATGGTTAGTTAGTTAGTTCCTTCTTCTCTTCCTTTTTTTCCCCTAGATTTCTACATTTAGTCTAATACAGAGGTGTCAAACTGTTGGCCTGTGGGCCACATGTAGCCCCCCCCCGATCCATTACATACCACTTAATATCAAGTGTGTCTGGCTACTAAATATGTTTTATAGCACTGACAATAAGACATTTGTTTGTAATGATCACATTATTACATGTATTACGTTCAACATTCCATTGAATTACACATATACAAGCTTGTTTGGTGTATTATTACAGTTATAAACATTATTTTTATGTCATTTTAAATGTATCTGTTTTTAATATTAATAGAACTATTTTTTATTATGATTCCGTAACAAAACAAGCGCTTTTACTATAAAATGCTGTCATGAATATTTGAATTGCAATATCATGATGTAATGTTGTGTTCTAACTTTAAGCTCTTGCTACTGAACAGTTGTTTTTATCCTCCCACTTTTTGTTCTCTAGCCCGGCCCCCTCTTGACCCGAATAGACGCTCATTGACCCCCAGGTCTTTTGAGTTTGACACCCCTACACTAATATATTGGATATTGCCTTTAAATAATTGAATGTGTGTTACACGCAACTGCAACTCATAAGAGTTATTGAACGTTACCTCATGTGTTACCAGCGTTGTTTTCAGCCCACAGTGCATATATATATATAAAACTGTTAATTGCCCGAATGAACAAAAATGAATCAAAAGTGCCACCGGGCAAATACTGGCCATTCACATGTGAAGAATTGACCCCACTGACCAGGCCAGATACTCTGTCTCTGCCATAACAATCTGTAGGTGAGGTTGAATTAGTCACATGGCAGGAATAGCAGTCCACCTCCGTCATGATGAACTGCTAAAAAGCCGTGGAAAATCCCTGTGGGAAATCAGTCTACTGACTCAGTGCAGAGAAAAGACAGAGGATAGTTTGGCTGATGATTTGGCCAGAAACTGGGTGATATTGCTCGAGTTGGCAGGCCATTTTACACTGAAGAGCAATATTTCTACCAAGCAGGGGCAGTCCGCCTGGTTGGTGAGTTGTTTTTCCAGAGGCAGGGAAATATTTCTGGCATGCAAGGCAAGTCTGCGTGGTCAGCAGGTCATATCTCCAGAGGTAGAAAAATGGAGCATGAAGTCTGATTCTTGCACTTCTCGTTGTGGAAGGGTTTTGTACACAAGCTCTGGTTCGGCTTTTACTCCTGCTTTAGTCGCCATGACATTACATTCCCGTCTCGCAAGGAATCGGGATGGTCAGTGGAGTTAATAATGAGAACAGCGAGTGACCGGTGGAAATCAGAAAGCCACAGGCAATTAGGAAAGGTGTCAAAGGAAGCTTACTGCACTCCATTATGTGTGAGTGTGGTCTAAATTAAAACCTAATTTAAGGTGGCACCGGGATAAAAAAGTGTGTTTCATTTCTTTAATTTGCACAACTCTTCCATTCCATTAGACATGTAATTTCTGCTCATCAGACACTGGGTGAAATTGGTGCCCCAAAGGAGAGCTTTTTCATTTAAAGTAATTAGTCCTGGAGAACTAGGATGAGCAAGCATGCATGCATGCGTGCAATTCTGTACACGTGGGCAAAGCGGAAGGGAGAGAGCGAAAGAGACGGTGGGACGCTGTGATAAAGAGGCACATGTTTAGTCCATGAGATGTACAGTATTGATTCCAGTGGATCAATACATTCAGCATACAAATGCTGGACACAATAAATAAATAAATAAATAAAAAGTTCTGGATTGCAGAGCCACAGATTTCTTTTTGTAGTAGTGCTGCTGTGATGACCTAACGGCTAACTGCTGCCTACTCACTTACAAAGTGCATTAGACTGACTCACCATGTGGATGACCGTGCTTATGACCATTTACCAGTATCCACAGGCGATCCTGGCAGTGACCATGGTGAATGTGAGCTGATTTGTGTTGTTTTGTGCATGGCCCACCACCCTTGACTCTGATTAGAATGATTGTGGCTGCAACTATTAACCAAGGTATCTACAATCTACAGTATAACATTAAACGTATATGTTTGGGGTTTTTTTTGAATAACTTTATTAGACAGTTTTCTGGTATTCGTTTTAAAGGAAGAGGCGAAAACAACGTCATCCCTAAACCAGCCAACATTAACTTTTGTAAGTCCCATTCAATTTCATTGCAGCACACAATACCCAGCAGCTCTAGACTAAGAGCATTTTTATAAACCAGCAGTGTTAGGAGTTCAGGCACATACCAAGGCTACACAATTTAAACGACTGCTGAAAAATGTTTTCACTGTCATACCTTTGTCAGAAAGGGTGATGAACCACTTTTTCCTGCATTCTAAGACATTTCATAAAAGGTTTTTTTTGTTTAGCAAGGTCAATCTCAAAGTTTTGCAATTAGCGAACAAGGCATCAGCGAACAAGGCTACAGTGTTTAGTTAAATCACAGATTCTTTCTTTTTCTTGTCTACCCCCGTCTTCCCTCCCCATGCTTTGTCCACTTTTGCCAAGTACAATCCCCTGCGCATTGCAGAAGCTGTTATTGCTACTGGCACAGGCAGAGCTGCAGACAGATATTATATGCCGCCACTGGGGCTCACAAGTGCATACAGTATGGTTAAACACACACAAATATATATACACACACTGATTTTGAATAGAAATCCAAAACCAAATTAATTCAGACTCGATTTATTTTGGGGGGGATATCACAGCCTGGGATATGTCACTGATTATCAACATGTCATGTACTCCCTCTTAACACCTTAAGTGCCAAAAATGTCCCATCCATATAAACAGCAATTAAACAACAGTTATGTATAATTAGACTATTAGATCAACCCTACTTAAAATGCTAATGGGGCTGCAGTGCTTCACTTTTGGTGATTTGTTGCCGTCATTCTTCTGCCTGTTTAGTCTTTGTGAACAGAAATAATGTAACGTTATTTCGATGCCGCTTCCTTCGTCTGACAACAGGCTTTGTCGAGCAATGCTATCAATGCGGGGACAAGAAGCATTTGTCCAATCAGTGTGCGTTTTTCAGCAGTTATATTCAATTCTGAAACCTTTCAACGCCACATCTTTATGCTCTCAGTCATACTTCAACCTGTTTGCGGATATCTCGCTTTAGTAGAACAACGTTGCCTGTTGCCTGCATCTATTCTGACAAATCACTTCCTGTGTGCAGTGTGGGAATTGTGCAGGGTAGCATGAGACCTACACACCGCTATACTGAGAGATACAGAGAGTCATGTGGAGCTGACAGGCTTAATCTGAATTCAATGGACTCATTATGATAATTGTTAAAATGTAACCGTATATACATATATATATACATATATACACAAATATACATACACATATACATATATATACATATACATATACATATACATATATACATATATATATATACATATATACATATATATACATATATACATATATATATATATATATATACATATATATATATATATATATATATATATATATATATATATATATCTCAAATAAAAGTTACATGCTACATTTTAAACATTTAAGAACACATGGACGAACAAACCTGGGCCTCATGCTCAGAAAAAGCCACGTTTAGTGTCTGGGACGAATGAGCATGAATAACCTTGTAATGATCAGATCATCGTTTAATTCAAGACGAAGCAAGTCTTCCTGGAGTGTGCTCTCGACAACATGGGAGTGGGAGGAGCTGTAATTGATGCAGCAGCGAAAAAAAAAAAAACGGTCCCTGTAGCAGTGACTCCCATGTAAAGGAGAGGAAGAGAGTGGGATGGCAGGCCACAGAGAAAAATCTGTTCAAATAACATGCGGCGTCAGTGCAGGCGGCCCTGCCAGTTTGATTAAACTATGTGCATGAACAGACGTGCACCACCGCAGGCTCTGGGTAACACGAGGGGCATGGTTTGGTGGAGCGGGTCGAGGGTTTACACTGCTTCCTTTTGCCATTACTTTTCACTGAAGGCTTGCGTCAGACAAGTGGGAAGTGGGTATACCATTGATGAGATTTCATGTGCAATTCCATGTTGCGAGATGTTGTGATGCTGCACCAGCTGCTCTGCGAATGTATTAGACCCACTGTGTTGCTGATGAATCTCTGCTCAGCTGTCTTACCGAGGAGCTTTATCTATCGCGCCGCACTCGCCGACCGAGATGTTTTCAAAATCCATCTCTTTCTCACCCATGTTGATGTTAAAGAGCACTCCCTGTAGGATCTCACATGATGCCTGATGCCAAACTGGGAGGCCTGACCCAAATATTGGCATCCCAGCATCACACACAGCAGCCAGCAATACAAGCAAAGCTTGATACAGTACACTCTCATGCCTGCACACAATTCTTTCTTTTCCTTGTTACCCCTTCCCTCTTTCTTTTGATAAAAAAAAGTGTTGTGCGACACAAAAAGCTCTCCAGGGGACTGGGAAGTTTGCGTCTGAGAAAGAACGCTGCAAGCACATATTAAGCATTGTTGGGCTGTGGAGATATTCCTCTAGTAGTTTAGCAAACCTGTTTTTTCACAGGATGTAATTATGGTAATTATAGTAATGTTCTGCAAAACAGTTGAGAGAATAATGGTGTTCATTTACATAAATGGCATTGCTTTAAAGTGTTTAAATCTTCAAGGTAAAAATGAGCAGCTCTGGTCGGTCTTGTCCAAACGCAATAAACGCCCCCCACACACACACCTGAAAGAAAAAATAGAACACGAGACATGTGCAACACACAGTATACCGTATATTTTTGTGAACAAGTCAAAGTGCCACCTTGGAGCCTGTGATCTCACGAGATGTGCACTGACCTTCACCAGATCCGCACAACCAGAACCTTTTTGTCCTCGTGAACAATTCCATAAAAGAGAGACGGAGAAAGATACTGTGTAAGTAAGCGCCAGTAAATCCAACAAGACCAGTCACAATGAGAAATGCTACGGGTGAGAACGGGGCTCATTTATCAGCATTAAGTCAAGCACGGAAGAGGCAGGGAGTAGTGGTGGTGGGGGTGGGGGGGTTGAGTATACATGAGCAGCATCGAAGAATTTAAAAGAGACATCAGAAGATAATGACCTCATTCCCCTTTATCTTTGCTAAATGCACAGAGGCTTGTGGTAACCCTCCGATTCTTCAGAGGAAGGCAATAAAAAAAAAAAGACTACACATTGTATTATGATAGATACTTTAAGTCCCCTCCTCTTTTAACTTCAACCAGATTACATCTGAACAGTCGGAGAACAGAGGGGGGAAAAAAAATAGTGTCACACACAAAATACAACACGCACGCACACAAGGACACGCTCTCACTGTTCCATAGCAAAGGGACTGTCATTGATAGCAGCTGTGACAGGCTCATCAGTGGGCGGCGAGCACGGGAGAGATGATGTCGTTTGCGTGGGCGGACATGATTTGGAAAAACACAAAGCGTAGCACAGTCAGATGCGATGGCACTGCTTGTGGCCTACGCCTAGGTAAATCCAGCGTAAGATTATAGCTCTTCATCCTCAACCGCTGTTTACGCTTGCTTTTGATATACTGTTTCGTGCTGGCGCGGCGCTCCAAGAGCTCCTGACGAATCTTGCTGAAAGAGTTTTCGGGGTTGGGGATGTTTCACACTTGCTGAAAGACTTTGAAACAAGAAACAAACCGATTTTTGTTTTTGTCCCGATGTTTCAAAGATAATGTTTTGCTTTAATAGGAAATAAAAAAAAAAAAGTCACGCAAACTCCCTCTGATCAGAGTAGCAGCGACAAGATGTATGATTTCCAACAGTACAAACACTGAACCTATCTATTATTAAACAGATTATTTGACTGTGATTGTTTTGTTTTTCAGATCTTTATTCGGATCAGAATGCTTATTGTTTTTATTAGAGCTGGGCATAGATTAATTTTTTTAATCTAGATTAATCTCACTGCAATCTTGGAGTTAATCTAGATTAATCTAGATTAAAATGGCTCATTTGAATTCTTCTTCTGCTAAGTGGCGCTCCTCTGTTTTCATCACACCTAACATTAGGAGTAGGACAGAAAAAGTATATCAGAGTAAGATTGCTAGTAGTAGTAGGCAACTATCAGCAACTAATCAGCAAAACGTTGATAACGTTAGCTAAAGCTATACCGCGTGAAGTTAGTTTCAGGTTGGATATTCATTCAGACAGTTGTCGGACGCGACGGTTGGATATCCAACCTGAAACCATTTTCACCGTGGTAAATTACATAGACCGTTATAAAACAAAAAATGACAATAAATTACATAACGTAACGTTACCTACATCCGCGCTCAGCCAGGTCAGAGCCTTCTGGGCCAGGTATACATCCGCGCTAACATATCAAAGTGAAATTCATAGCTTGCTCACTATGTGGACCCAGGTCCCAGACCCAACTTTGAGAATAGATTAACGGCGATAATTTTCTTATCGCGCGATAAGAGTCTCGCGTTAACGCAGCACGTTAACGCCGTTAACGGCCCAGCACTAGTTTTTATTGTTGTTGTGACAACGAAACATTGCACAACAAATTTAAAAGTGCAGGTTTTCCAGTGCAAACATTTACAAACTATAGAAAGTAAGAAGATAGCAGACAGAAAAGTTTTTGGAAGTGATCGCACGTTGCATTTCTTCCCCACAATCCAGATCTATACGTATATTGTTCTGATCTGTTCTTTATCACTGCTATCCCCCGGCTGTAGCCTTCAATTAATTGATTTTCTTTAATACATATTTGTTTATGGCATTTTGTTTTGTTGAGAAAAGAAAAAGTCAATAACAATAATAAAGAGCCAGGTGTGCGTTCACCTTGATAGGTCGCTATAATGCCATGCCAGGTATCCACTTCACTGCTGAAGTGGATTTATCTATCTACATATCTATCTATGTGGAAAGTGAAAGCATTTGTGTATCTAACACAAGCACAATGAACACTATCATAATAACGTGAAAGTTAACTTCAGTTTCTGTTGTTAAGTTGTTTTCTGTTGCCTTGAGATTGCAACGTGCCAACAACTGACTTAATTTGAAGGCCAACCCACTCATGCGTGCTCAAGTGGGTGAAAGTGCACTTAGCCTATTTAAACAACATGGGTGCACGAATGTGTGTACATCAGAAGCTACTAAACACACAGACGTGGAACTTGGTACCACGCGGTGCCAGGTGCAAGTTGGGATTCCTCTTGTTTGCCTCCACAATTTGCATTCAAAACAATGATAAATAATAAATCAATCAATCATAAAACCCGACATCAAATTGCAGCATGTTGCAAAGTGGGGATATGACAGCAGCAATATGTGTAGCCTTGCTCTGATTAAAGGTCAGCTCTCTCTTTTGAGCTCGCACCCAGCTCCAGATGGGGTTCCTGACACCATCATGTCATGGCGTATAGTCACCCGCTCAGGAGGACAATCATCTTTTAACCCTGCGGCGCTTCTTGCAGCAGGGGCACAGAGAATAAATCACTGCAGCCAAGTCTGAAGACATGGAAAGGCTGTTGACAAGTTCAAGAGGGCCCCGAGGTGCCGTCCAGAGAGGGAGTGAAAGGTCAAAGTGTCATAAGCGGTTCAGTAGGTCGGTTCCTGACCAGGTAGACTGGTGTCGGTATTTGGTATTTGGCAGTGAGACGGCATTGTCATTTCACCTAGCTGTGTGTAATGAAAAGAAGAGTCTAATCTATGCCACGATGACCGAATCTGCAAATAAGAAGTAATCCGTGTTTTTACAGCTTGAACTCAGAGGCCTGATGAAAATACAAATACAATACTGTGTGTACAAATAGAAAAAAAAAAAGAGGAAAAAGTGATATCATGAAGAAATTGTGAAGAACGAATGGTTCTAAATTAAGTAGAATGAAACTCCTGCATGGTAAGTGGTCACCGCTCATAATGTGGTTTATTCTTTTGTTAGGAGAAGCACTTCACGCCGCCACATTCGGCTGCCTCAAATGGCTATAAAATGCTGAATAGCGATAATACAACACAAAAGCTGTTATGGCTTTATTTTGAATAAATTTAAATTAGTGCTTACAGTGCCAGATTAGTGCTCCCGGCTCCATCTGAACATTAAATCCTGCCTTGAAACAATAGCTTAAAAGCCTTCATTGATAACAGCACATTTTTATCAGATATTCCACTGACAGCAATTACCACGGCCCGCTTATGTACATACAAAAAAAAAAAAGGCAGCACTCTCCACTTTGCAGCGAGAGCAATTTCAGCCACTGTTGCAGCTACAGTACAAACACTTCCGAGCCATATGGCATTAAAGCAAAAGGGAAAAAAAAGCTCTGCAAAACTTTCTCCGCCCAAAGAAGTCATTTCAATCAAAGGGCATTAATGAACGCGTTTGAAAATGAATTCCCCAGTCCGCACTGAAACATGCGTCTCCCCTCTTGTCTAATACTCGCATTAACATTTTTTTATGCACAGCATTTTCTTTTTTTTTTCTTGTCCTTATCAGTATAAGGCAGTAGGAGATAATTACATACCGTAGCACACGAGTGTCTCCAGCGGCTGCAAATAATAGCAGCTGTGGTGAAATGGGTGAACACATTCGTCAGGAGTGTAGATGAAGTGATGCTTCGCGTGCATCACGATGGATGGAAATATAACTCGTTCCAAACGGACACCTCTTTTATGTACAGCTGCCTATATACGTGAATCTGTGCAGACTAAGATGAGCATGTGGAAACCGCACCGATGGATTTATTAAACGTTAACAATACAAACATTAACAACAACAATTAAAGTCAACAGCCGTTGAAAGTGCGCGTTGATGCACAGCGAGAGCTTCGCGTGCATCATTACGGACACAGATGAGAATGGGGAAAGCGCACAGATGGGTTTATTTGAGCCGACAAGTTATTAAATAAATAAAAAAAGAAAGAACTCGATCTGCTGCAACATATCTGGACATATCTGTCTTTCTTAACCTTGGACGTTCTGCATTGTCGGCTCTCTGGGATTCATTACTGCGCCTCAAGCGGCCTTCACTGGCTTTTCTGACTTTTACTGATCGCACTTTGGGATACGGGCAGATATTGGCAAATACACCAGGATCTGCAGATATGACTACAATATTAGGCAAAATAGGTTTTTACGTTGGAAAATGTATATCTACATCTGCTGCACATTTCATAACAGAAGAGACTAAATGACCTCTCGTCAGGAAAAAACATATATATTGTACAGTATATCGGTATCAGTTATCGCCGAAGCACTCCCAATATATCCACAGTGACCTCATTAGTTCATGATCAGTTTGTTGTTTTTCAGCGGGTCTGAACCTGTCAAGCCAACTCAATATCACCTGCACTGCAGAAATATTAAAAAACATCATTTCAGTTCAGTGGAATGGGGGAATGTATTTTTTATCAAGTAAACCTGGTAACATCACAAATCCATAACACAGATCTGGATTGTGGTTCAAGGCGTGTCTCCCTCCCTGAATATTACATCATACTAAATCACACATCATACTCAGGAGTATTTGACATGTTCATGTACACGAGCCGGCTCCTCTTTCAAAGGCAAGACTCTCTGTTTATAGGTGGAAACATATCCTGTATCTGTCTCTATACCAGTGGAAACCACGTTTCAGTGTACTTTCTTTTGTGCAAGACGGCGGCCACTTCAGTCGACTACACACAGAGCCAAAGTCTGTGATTAAAAGAAATTTTCATTCAATGACAAAAATATAATTAATTATTTTTGGTAAATGATCCCAATTGACATACAACAAAAGACCTAGTTTAATAAAAGAAGCAGTGTGCAATCATAGGAACTGTTGAATCAGAGCTTTCGAACAGTCCCATGATAAAATAATATGTGACATTATCCTTCTAGAGCTAAATAGCCAGCTGCAGTTACCCAAATCTGTGGCCAAGACGAACAGAAAGCAGCAGTTGCAACTACTTTTAAATTGACACACACTGACAATCTCTTTTATCTTATTTTTATTGTTTCTGATCCTTGTTTTGCCTCCAGATGAAATAACACACAGCTGGATTTGTTTCTACGGCCTGGCTTGACATGAAACTCTGGTCCGAATGAACAAGTGCTTGTGAAAAATCTGCTTCTTTAATGAAACCATCGAAGGTTCAAACACGTGTATAAGACGTGGCTGAACTCTGTGACGCTTCGGGTGCCGGTCAACATTTAGTCACAGCAGTTCCGTCATGGGTCGCCAAGTACAAGTGCACACAGCTTAATTCCCACGACAGGACTCAAAGGATATTGTCTCACATTTTTGTGAAAAACTGACAAATTGTTTTGAGCTCCAGTTTCTGGCGTCTTCTTCACAGCATCTGCTGCCAAACGTCTTGTGTATTATAGCATTCAGACCGCCATGACAAGTTGGTAAAAGTTCGTTTTTCACTGTTGGCTCACAGCAAGAAGGTCCGGGTTCATGACCTGGTCCAACCAAGGGCCTTTCACAGTGGAGTGTGCATGTTCCGGATGTTCTGCAACGTTATCACTTCAGGTTGTTCCGTATCCTCCCGCAGTCCAAAAACATGCAGAAGTTATTGAGACACTAAAAACAGCCCAGAGCTGTGAATGTCTCTTTATGTTTGCCCTGTGTTGGACTTGCATGTACCCTTCTTTTCACCCTGTCTCCAGCTCCCTCATGTGTAGGATAAAGCAGTAGACAAGGAATGAGTGAATGAAGTGGATTCAATTTAAAAAAGAAACGTGTTGTACATCACTTTTTGATCATATTCAAAAAAGCAATATCGTCTACACAACAGCTTGTTCCAACCAAGTCATTTGATTGAATGGGAGGTATTATAGCGAGAACAGCGCGGGGACATTTTATTATAGGATCACTGCGCTTCGCAGGTGTTCATGAAGTTCACAAATTAATGGAAAAAAAAACAAAAAACAAACATGTTCTACCTTGCAAATCTGAAAACTCTAGAAGTTTACTCGAGTGCATCCGCTGAGTGCAGGTCACAGTGGAGCAGAGTACTGTCAGATTAGACTGTTAGTTCATCAGATTCATACATAGCAACTACGTGACCCAATAAATGGAAACATACAAGCAGTGTAATGAATTACAACGACTCAAGTACAATTTTGGGGCACTTTAACTGTGTGAGTAGGGTTCGAGCACAAGGTGGGTAGAACCCTATTGCAATGCAAGGAGTTCTTCTTCTTCTTCTTCCTGCAAATGAATCGCATGTTTGAGGGCCGGAACATACCCCCGAAAGCGACCGCATCAGATCTGGTGAAAATTTACGTCGAAAACGTGCGTCAAAAGTTGGAAATGGGAGGGGCAAATAACTGCCCCGCCCCCAAAAACTGGTTGGCCTGAGTAGCAGGTTTAAATTTGGTACACACATTCATTAAGTCGGAGCGGTCAAAACCGGTAGCGAAGACTTACCCTCCGAAACCAACAAGAAGGCCGCCATTTTGGATTGAACGTTCACTATTTGGCAATTTTGGTATTTGAACGAAGTTGTCCTAGTTTTACTTTAATAATTGAGTATAAATAATGCTTTGTAAGCTACGTTTAAAATCGTAATTCTCTACCGAGTAGTCTCCAATATTACCCGGCATCACAAAGCCAATGACATGTAACAAGAAATCTTTTAATGTCATTGTCACATAGAGAGACACGCAGCACAGTAGAGAGTTTGGGTTCGGGAAAGGTGAATGGGAGTGGCGACAGAAACAGAACGGAGACTGAAAATCGAGAAAACGGAGGTGATGGAGGAGAACCCTTGGCCACAGTTGGACAATGTATTTATTTACCATGGAGCAAAAAGGAGACGGCATCCAAAATGCAGTGTAAAATATGCTTGCCGGCGTGTACAGTCATATCAGCTTATAAAACTACAGCGTCTAATCTGAGAAAACACAAGAGAATGGGTCTAGAAAAGGTTCTGAAGGGTTTCCGGAGAGGATCCAAGCCCCTTTATGAGTACTACAATGAATTCCTGTTGTAGACAGTAGGAGTATGAGTTTCTAGGCATTTGGCTGTTGTTGAGAATGCATTAAACGTCACTTGAAAAAGTAATTACTCAAGTAGTTTTTTCGATAAGAACAATAACAACAATACTTTGGCTTAAGCACAGATTTTCTCAGTACTCTTTCCAGTCCAGTTGCACAACTATTTGTGTTGGGAGTGCTGTCGTAGCTCCGTACTGTGAAATGATAAATAGCATTTGTTGAACTGTTGAACTGCACAATGTCGCACACACACACACAATCGCACGCCGCCGTGCTGAAACCGAGCACAACTGCACTCTCTCTCTCGTGTGATGTCGTGTTGCTGCTTTTGATACACAAATTAATCTCATTAGGTATGAATATGTAATTATGTAATTACAGTAACCTATTTTACTTGCCGAGAAGCTTGGCCAGCACTGCTCGTAACATTATTTGTAACATCTTCATTGTTTTCAAGCATTGAAGTGAAGCAAAACTGGCAGTTCAGTCCAATTACTTGGCTACATCTGGTGCTGTGTAGCTGAGTTTGTCAGAACATAACACTCTTTCAGACTCTTTCACTGCTTTCAGCTTGAACAATCTTCGCCTTTCTCCACTGACTTCTCTTACACTGGAGCAGGATTTTTAACGTCTCTCTCCGTCAACAATAGCAGCATGAGAATCCTTTTCACTTGTGGTCATAGTGTTTCGATTGCTGGAGCCGCCTCTGACACCTGTAAACATGTCACTTTCAAGTGACTTGAAGATCATATCATCCCCGGTTTAACGCGCAGTCACGCTGTAAAAGAAATGCCAAAAGCTGTCTGCATGCTTTGTAGCCGTGCTTTATTCTAAAGCAGTTGACTGACTGACGGAAGAAGTGGGCTGTCAGTGCTGTGACAGCAACTAAATAAGTGCTGCAATCTTCCGCCTTTCAAGTAATTTCCATTGCTTAGGGTGTTAAATTACCGGTAAACAAAGATCGGTAAACACAAACATATTCAGTTGCCCATCATGATTCATTTACCGCCTCATATTTTGCCCTTGGATATGCTTATTTGCCGCAAAGTATAAACGCTGTATTGAATTTGCCACGAGGCTCGACGTGAATATCAAATGTGATGAGAGTATGAACTCAACCGGGGACACGGCGAGAGACAGAGAGGCCATCGTCATTCAGAGTGGGTGTCATATTATTTATCACTTCTCAGAAGATACTAAATAAAGGACGGGACATTTGTGGGCATTAGAAAATGAAACCTTCCAACCCATATGCTTCATAATAACCATCCACTCATTTCGGTTTGAAGCACTTTTATGCTACATGGCTAGCATAGGTTAATATGATTGGAAATATGATGTAACTTATCTTTTCCAGTGCCAAATAGGAAGTCACTCTGTTTAACCATTCAGAAAGGCCACAGACAGTTGGCTTTTTCCATGACCTAGCAATGCACCTTTTAGCCTCCAAAAGGCACAAACCGATTAAAGATTTTTTTATCACGAAATTGGCAGGGTAAATATTTAGGATACACAGCTTAGGATCAGTAGGCATCACTTTTCCAATAATACGGCCAATAATGTTCAGTACCCCTCTCCAGAAGCGTGCAAGGAAATGCATTTCTTTTACATATCTGATAGATGTTAAGTGTCCATTCATCAAGCGAGCGAGGGGAAGTTTGGAAATGAAACGCAGATTTCTCACGTCGTCGAGACATCTGACAACTGAAGTAGCACACGGCAGCCATGGCCAATAAAATGGAAACGCTGAAACGTGTCAGCTGAAGCCCTTAAGTCCAGGAACACATGCTGCCTCGTGTGGCAGAGCCATTAACGTAAACACTGATAATGACTTCTCACTGAGGAACAGGGGGCCCACAATGTGTTTGCTACAATAGCTACACCATCCAATTATCTACAGATGTCAACGTCACAGTATGCTGGTTCACCACATCTGTTTGTTGGTGGGAGATTTCATTATAACAAGCCTGTTTTAGACCCAAGCATCGAGCGCAGCTTGGCACATTTCCTTGCAGCATGTTAGGCATTTACAGCAAACATTCCTGACTGCTGTAAAAAGTTTGTATGTTGGACTTAATGCTCTCCAACAGCCAGGGATATTCTCTCCGTGGCTCCGTGAGTCAACAGTGTCCTACACAGTGGACCCTTTAGGTTACAAAACAAAAATAATAATGTCTTAACCGACATATAACAGCTCAACAATGTTTCCAAATATCATGCTACTACCTACTTGTTAATAACACGGTGGGAAAAATATGAATTCATCATTCCTTCTGCCATTAAGCTGCTTGAATGCAGAGTAGCCGTGAAAAGACTGAATTCACTGAACGTTTCGCATGTATCACATGATATTTGATTTTTGCTTTCTTTATTCATTGGTTTTTCAATCTTATTTTTGTATTTTTAGTTTTTAATGAAACTTCTTTCTGCTCTCTGTCTCACCCATGTGTGTAGTAGATTCCCATGTACCATATACTATTCCCTCTTTTTATATGGGAGTGGGTACACTCTCGAACTTAGTATACCAAGTATCACCTGAGAAAAGATTGAGCTCTTGAAGTAACACCATCATCACGGGGTAAACAAGCCAAAACGATCATTTGCTCCCTCATCGTTCCTCACACTTCAGACACTAGATGAAGATGGGGCGAGATATAAGGTGACTGTAATTATTATTATTTAATTACGTTTCCCGTTTTTTACTCCCATCACATAGCCTGATATATACAGTAGAACGGTACTTCTGATTTTCCTCGTACCACCAGTTTGAGAACCACGCCTGTAGAGAAGCGGTCTCAAAGATGCGGCCCGCAGGCCACACGCGGCCCTCCAATGGATTTCATGCGGCCCGCCACACAATATCAACTTATAATGACTCATTTCTGTATGTTTTTTTTTTGTTTTTTTTATGAATAGATTGCATCATAAATATACATATAAAAAGAAATACTTTTATTTTGAAATTCTTTGAAATAGTGTCACTTATACACCCCCGGCTGACCAGACGAGATGCTCAGTGGCCCCCAGGTCATTTGAGTTTGAGGCCCCTGCTGTATTGGATAACGTTCACACTGTGGAATACCTCTTCATAACAGCGTCGCCTTCACCGAACGCTGTCACCCCTTGGAATGGAGAGCAGGGTTCTCCGTCTCCTGTGGCGAATGTTCGACACCACAGTAGCTTTGGAAATACACCTCTCATCCAAATAAGAGAAACTGCAAAGTAGACATTTCCAAACGTCAAGGACACAGCGGGAGGATGCCTGTGAAACCTCTTTTATTTCATTATACCGTCAGGACATGCGATGTCAAGCGGAGGTCCCATGCTGATAATATAATTGGCTTCTTGTATGGAAGGAGGGAAAGCGCGACGCCGTGCTCCGCATGTGAAAGACGAGGATACGGGGGAAGGAGCAGGGAAACCTCGTTGACATGTATGTACGTGACAATTTACGGCGCATTTAAGCGACGTGTCTGCAATTAAGAAAAGCAAGCGAAACAGGAGCGTGCAGTTCGTACTCAGTGACTCTAAAGAACCATCAGAGCGGTTTTACGCGCGGATTCCACAAGTAGAACCTAGGAGACGCCACGCTGCCTTTTACACTCCCATTCTGAGTCAAAGCTAAAGCCCCTCCGGTTCACAGCATAAATCACAGTTGGGGGGGGGTGGAGGTTTATGATGAATTTACATTCTCACTTTGCAAACAGTGCCCTCCATAAGGATCTTGTGAGCATGGCCACAGCAAAAAAACATGACCTTTAAAAAGCTGCTTTGTTGAGCACTCCAGTCTTGCACACACTGCAGAACTAGGTTGATTGAACATGGCCTAAATTGGATCAACCACATCTTGCATACTAGAGCCCAGGTCCTGTTAAACCGCCTGGAGTTAGCCAAATACTCTGGGAGAGTTTTAAAAGCAGGAGTCTTAGACTACTGTCATTGTGCAATATAATGACCGCCATAAAACTTTCTAGTTGGCACGACTATCTACTATTGCTCCGAAAAACACAAAGGATTTCCCTGAGATTGAAATGAATGTTGTTGTTAATATATATACTCTTATATAGATAGATAGATACATTTAATTCATTTGGTTTCCGGGAGTATGTGCAAGGATGGATTATGATGGGGAAGGGTGGTCAATTATTTTGTGGCATTATTTATTTATTTGATTTGATTGGCTAAATGTTCTGTAGGCGACCAGTGTTAGCATCACTTCTCTACCAGTCTACCCGTTCATTTTAGAGAGCATTTTTAAAGCCCGGTCCTTACTTTTAGAGCTTTCCATGGACGCCTCGGACCTGATCCTACCTCACATACCCTTAAAAAGTAGCTAAGGACTCTTTTATCCAAGCAGACGTTTAGTGAGACGGGCGTCTTTATGGCTTTGAATCTATATGTGTTGTGTATTTTTGTGTCTCTATTATTATATATTGTATTTATTTTATTCTAAAGCACTTTTTTGTCTGTGAAAGGTACATAAATAAACTGTAACACTTAAGATTAAGGAACATATAGTTGCTTATTAGCATGCAAATTAGTTACATATTGGCGCTTAATTAGTCATTATTAAGTACTTACCTTATTATACAACCAGTAAGCCATTAACTAAGAGTCTGCCCTCAATAACCTCAGAATTTTTACTTATAAGCAGTAAGTAAGGAAGTTGTTGTGTATGGATTATGATGTCAATATGCTTTGTTTAATATGGACTTTATAAGGTGACAGTATCACAAGAATAGTTATTCTTAATAGACAAGAGGAGCTGAAGATCAAACCCCTGACCTTCCACTTTAAAATAAAATCTAAGTCCTTATGATAACCTGACTACACTACTACAGCCACCTGTTAAACAAATAATCCTACAATTAAATTTGCCTAACAAGCCACATTTTGTGTCTGTTTATGCCATTTAAAGAAGTTATTCCTCTCATTAGCCTTGGACATCCACGGGGGGGAAGTGTAGATGGACAGTGGTGTATCAAAAGCTCTAAGCTTAACCACCCTCAAGGGTCACATAACATGAAAGAGAGGCAAATTTACAATCCTACTTGGTGCCACACTGACTACCAACTGTCTGAGCCAATAAAAAAACCTCTTACCCTCCCTAAATGTAAGCGCTGTAGAGGCTATTAGTATCAATCAGATCTCAGTGAAGAGGGCCATTTGAGAGAAAATGAGGCTCAAATCAGCTCCGCAAAATAAAATTGAAGTGAAATATTAAGATTTATCGCTGGCCCCCCTACACACAGACACACATGTGTGTTTGTGTGTGTGTGCGCACATGTGCACTCACACCTCCTTTCCCTCTTCCTGTCACATTCTCATTGCTCTTTCTCTGTTTCTCCCACTTGTTTCCCAAGCGTGGCCCGACACAGAGTGCCTCGGCCCGGGCTGGGCAGACAGTGGCACAGCTGGGGGCTAATGCAGAAAGTGATGGATGATGATACAGACTGCAGATGGAGATGTGCCGTGGGAGATTAATCCTCAGCAAAGTAAGAGGGCTCCTGAGATTTTAATTATGCCCCCAAAAGGAGAGAAGCAAAGAGGGGAAGAGAAACCCTGTCACATTAATAATTTATAAGCAGCAACCGAGCAACGTTTTTTATTTAAGCTGCATGCATGGGACTCGCGTTTGACATGTCCTCAGTGTGCGGGTCGATTTGTAAAGAGCTATATTGTAATGTGGCGCGGTGGGAGAGAAAGTCAGAGAAGAAGTGACTTATTGGTCACTTACTGTTTTAAACTTCGTGTTCAGAGGGTCCGAGTCCCTCATAAACACATCTTCCACACAGCCCCCCCGAGACATCAACACGAAGCAAATGGACACAAAATACAAATGAATTCAGAGAACATCTCAACACAACCCAATAAGGGCGCGTGCTCCAACTGCAAAGCAAGGGACACAGTTTTTGTACGAGGCTTTGTCACTTTTGACGTTAAATGTGGCTCCTTCTAAATGATGTCGGCAAACTCGGCGTGTTTGTTTGGTTTAAAATTCGAACCTTGATTCATCATCACTTCTACCATTGTTACATTACATGTCATTTAGCAGACGCTTTTATCCAAAGCGACTTACAAAAGTGCATTTAAACATTTGAGCTAGAAGTAAGTAAGAGCTTCAAGTAGATCAAACTATGAAGTGCTAGTCATAAGTGCGATGTACAATTTTTTTTTTTTTTTTTTTTTTTTGTCGTCTTAGTCGAGGTAGAGTCGGAAGAAATGTGTTTTTAGTCGGCGGCGGAAGATATGGAGGCTTTCAGCTGTCCGGATGTCGATGGGGAGATCGTTCCACCATTTGGGAGCGAGGACAGTGAACAGTCTCGAGTTCTGCGAGTGCCTCTGCGATCCTCTCAGTGAGGGGGCAGCGAGCCAGTTTGTCGATGCAGAGCGGAGTGGGCGGGCTGGGGTGTAGGTTTTGATCATGTCCTGGATGTAGGCTGGACCGGATCCGTTTGTAGCATGGAACGCAAGCACTAGAGTCTTGAAGCGGATGCGAGCAGCTACAGGAAGCCAGTGAAGGGAGCGGAGGAGCGGTGTAGTGTCTTTGCTACTTGGGCCCAATCCTATTTCTTATTGTTACTAGCGTTTGTTACCAGCATATTCGGAGTACTATTGGACCAATTCATAATATGTACAGGAGACAAACATCCATCCATCCATTTAATCTCCACATGGGGGTCGCAGAGGGACGCTGATGCCAATCCCAGCTGACATAGGGCAAAAGGTGTGGTACACCCTGGACGGCTCTACAGGTCTACAGTCCATCATGGGGCCAACATAGAGACAAAAACATGCACATTTTATTGTGGTTAGCATAGCTACACAACTTACTTACGTACAGTCTTGACCGTAAAATGAGTTTCCTTTGAGTCATCCATCTTCTACCGCTTTATCCTTTACACGGGGGTCGCGGGGGGAGCTGTGCCAATCACAGCTGACATAGGGCGATAGGCGGGGTTACACCCTGGACAGTTCGCCAGTCCATCACAGAGACACATATAGAGACAAACAACCATTCACTGTGTCCACTTTACCTAATCCCCATATTGCATGTTTTTGGACTGTGGGAGGAAACTGGAGAAACGGGAGAAAACCCACGCACACACGCGGTCTTCTTGTTGCAAAGGCAAGAGTGCTAACCACTACACCCACCGTGTGGCCCTCCGTTAAGACGTTTAATCTGAGAAAAAAAAGCCCTCCATTTTGAGGTGTGCTCCTAAAAAATCTCCATTTGAGGGGCTTACACTTCATCCTACCCCCCCTCTGCCTCAGAATCAGGACACACTATGCCTTTACATGAACACACAAAATGGAGGATTAAGGCTAAGTGGAAGGGGAAAGGGGTAACATGGAACTGAGCCTAACCCTGTATTTAAAAATGGATAGAGTCTTCCGAATGCAAAAAAAATGCATGTTTTCATTATTATTGCTTTGGATATTTGTGTGTTTTCTTACGTTGCTGTTTGCTGAGCTCTTACAGACACAGGGTTCTTTCCATAGTCTGCAGACAGTATCTATTGACTATTATTGCTTATTCTTGGAGGGTCACAGAGCCTCCGATAGCAGCCGACACAGCGTGAGAGGCGGAGCTCACCCTGGAGAGGTCGTCCGTCTACCATCATAACACTGACATAAATAGACAATAACAACCTGCTCGCACTCACACCTACAGGCTACTTAGAGTTACCAGTTACGGATGTCTTCGGGATGTGGAATGAGGCCAGAGTAGGGAACCCACGCAGACACGACCACTGCACCACTGTTCCGCCCTGTGTGTGTATAACAAAGCAGCATGTAGATGCACTGTGAACCCACCTTTAAATAAGCACGGAAATACTGCGTTATGTAGAGCTCACAGAGACTTGATTAACACACATGAAACTACATTGATTCTGATTCTATTAAAACAAGGTAAAAAAAACACCAAGGTCTACAAGAGTTTCTGAAAGAAAGTATTAATATTTGATCCCACTTTGTTGTGTGACTGGTGGATGAGTGGGGAACTACTGAGCCCACAGGCAGTGTGTCGGCTACCTGTCATAAATATGTACTTTTTGGCTTTAGCTAACATAAATTTGGCAACGTCGTGTGTACACGGTGGATGATTTCCAATGCAAAACTGTACATTATGACAGCGCAAGCAGCTATTTATTCTAATTGTCATTCCGAATGGTCCCACCCCACAATATGGTGTGTCTGATTGCATTTAAATGAAATTAAATCCAACATCATTTCAAAGTGGTACTTGCAAGTTGTTGCGGGAGACATTTTGTGGCCGTACATCGCGCTCCCGTGTGGGATCAACGCGTGGAAAAAGTCCCACTTTGACTGCAGTCATTTGTAATATTCAAAAGAGGCTTTCAAGTGCAAATGAGCTCATTTGTTTTCCCACTGGGTAACAAAAATGCTGCTTACAGAATAAACCCAGGGTTTGTGAGGCTGTTTGAACCCATTTAGCCGTATCTATTTGGTCAATTACCAATAACAATTATCTCGATTGTGTTAATAAACCATCACAATCCAGTCAATTCGGTATTGGAGACATGCCTCATTGTACAGTGTGTGGGTTGACTGCCTAACAACCCTCTGCATGATTTATTTCAAAGGGCAATCATGGCAATAATGCTGTAATGGACTGAAGACAAATAGACAAAGAAATCAATAAATAAGAATTGGGCATGAAATGAGCACATACACACAATTACACACACACACAGACCACACCCACACACACACGCATGCATGCACTCACCGGATGAAGAAAATCAGGGCTGAGTTGATATTGGCAGAATGCCCTGTCCTGTAGTCAGCAGTGTGACGCGCAGACTGACAAAATAAGAGAGACAAAAAGAAGCTGTTTGCAGCTCTGACTCATGCAGTTACACATCTCTGCCTAACGGGGGCCCCCCATTATTCAACATGAAAAGGAGGGCGAGGCGTCAGCAACACCGACGGCTTCAGCGATGCCATGTGAGCGAGTCATCGCCACACTCATCCTCTCGACAAAGGAGACACTGTTCTGTCATTGTTAAGTTAGAGGTTGAAATGTTTACTCTTTCAGTCTTTCAGGGCAAAGAAGACCAGGTGATTCAGAGTGGGACTAGGAAGAAGAAGAAGAAGAGTTTGATGGGAAGTTCTGAGGTCACAGTGGAAGAAAAAAAAAAACTTTAATTACCTGCTTTTAAAAATAGCAAGTGCACCATTAAATAATGACAGGAAATGTAGAAAACTCGCCCCCTTTCCCACGGTCTTATCTCATCAAATGCTTATCAATTCTGAGTTCAGCTTTTAGCCTGAGTGAGCAGGCAGTGCAAAATCCCCCATGTGTAGAAAAAGAACAAACTGTGAGTCAGAGTTTTAATCAACATAATATTTAGATGAGGTCTCCCGAGGTAGAAGAATGATTTTTTATATATTGCCACTGACACAAAGTCAAGTACCCTGGCTTGTTTGCATAAGACTATCAAAGAGAGACCAGTGGAAAGTACGTCTTTGTCCCTCTTTTGCCTCAGTGATCCCTCTGATGTTACATGCAAAGAAGGTAGTGGCAATTCATTTGACTGGCTCCAATGATTAAAGGGCACAGGACTCTTACTTTTCAAAGCAAGGCTCCGGCACAAAATTGGTTGACTGGATAGTATCGGGAGTGAAACCGGTTGGTCCGAGGGATGAGGTTAAAGACAACCGGACTGGATAGAAAGAGGAGTCTGCAGTTCAGGATGACAGAGGTGATGGAGCACTATGCCGCGTGTGATGGGGGTGGATGTGCCACCTGCCCTGGCCTCACTCTCCACAGGGAGAAACCATTACTATGATCGATTCCTCCTTGGCATTGGCCCTCTTGTTTTTGCTGTCTCCAGTGGAAGAGCACTCATAGGCTGCGAGGTGGTAAACGAAGACGCAGTAGCTGCTCGAGCACATTTCCATCCAGCTCAGGGACGACCGCTCAGCACTCTGTGGTTTATGTTAAGATACACTTGCAATAAACAGAGCTGTGGGACTATTATGGTGTCTGCATTTAATCCTCATAGACACAGCTGTGCTATCATGGCCATCATTATTACAACCCCTTTTTGTTACCATTACCATCAGTACATTTATGTTTTTATGCTAATCTGGGAATATTGTTTGACACTGCCCAGAAATATTCAGAGCTCCTTTATACACAGATGGACCTTGAATCGCTGAAGGATAAAGACAGGAAAAACAAGACGCCGCAAATTACCATTGGTACACCTCACAGATAACAATACAGCATTCAACAGTGCACAAGCACGGACCATATGAAATCTTTAAATGCGTACTGTGCGGGGTTGTTAGTCAAAGCCCGCTTATTCTCCAGCTGAAAGGAAAACGCGGGGAAACAATGCACTCGCACATCTGGGTCAGTGAGACTAACAATGAGAAAGAATCAGTACTTCAGTATTTCGATCAAGATTCAGAGTTATTTTGCTCTAAATTTAAGCGCCCTCTATTCAAAAATCGGATTTCTGATTTTGTTGTTTTTAATCATCATAATGATTCACATGTTCTTAGTGGGGTTGCATATACACATTTATTGTAATCCCGTGCATGTGATCGCTCTTCTTCGGGCCTCGAGCGCGGCTGGTCTGATTTTCAGACGGAGCGGAGGAGATCAGTGTGAACCGTGCTCCGCTGTTACTCACACCCAGAGCTCTCAGTGAGTCCCGCAGAGCTTTGTGTATGGATGTATATCATTTTGTGTTATACAGCAGCCTCGGGCTCTGCCTTTGAAGTGTAAAAAATCTCCTGTAACATCATTGTTTGCCTTTGTCTCCGTCTCCTTTCGCCTCTGTACATATCTCAGTTGCCGTATGCGCGTCTTTCAGGGGAGCTGAAGTAAATCGCTTGTTTCAACCTGACGGATGCCACCTGTTCGTGAGTATAATCAACGATTAAACAATTATTAATCAAACTCATTTGATAACACTTAAACACTTTTAGTGTTTTTAAGCGCATCCTGATATTTCAGGGTTGTAAATGATAGTATTTTGTGGTTTCTTTTTGGTTTGTGGATCATTATTTTGAGGTCAAACAACTCTTTGATTAATCAAGAAAATAACCGACAAATTAATCAATCATGAAAACGATCGTTAGCGTCAACCCGAATCAACACCCACTGATTATACACGACACAGTTATAGCTTCAACTTATAACATTTCTGCATTAAAATATGAAAAAAGACAAGACGAATGTCCTATGTTTTGTTCAACTTTTAATGACATCATCTCTGTTTCGTGCTTGTTTTGACTGAGAGACCCCTAGTGGCAGAAATGACACACGGATGGTGATGCTCTCACATCTCAGAAATTCAAGAAATCTGCAAATTTCAGCCAAAGTTTCAAAGAATGAGACAATAATAGGCTGCAGGGGGGGGGCGTCTTCAGTTTGCACCATACTGTCTCAGACAAGCAGACAGGTGGGAACTGCCATGAAGATAGATGTCAACATTTGTCTCACACAAACAAAACAGACCATGACTGAAGTCAGGTGGGCAGTCAAGTGGACATATCAGTCACTGGAGAAGAGGAGACAGTGATGCTTCACTTTTGTGTCTAACAGAGGATGTTGCCGTAAGGGCAGCTGTCACAATGAGAGACTACTACTACTACGGGTGTGAATCATCCACAATCTCACGATTCCATCCGGATTCCTTTGAGTCACGATTCAATTAAATTTTATTAAATCCGATTAAACTGTTTTGCAAGATTGTGACGCTTCCATATTTGGGGAAAAGGCAATGTAAACACAAGCAAAGTATCCTGGGTATAACCTAAGAAAAGTCACATGATCGTTTTCCACTACACTGTAACGTGCTATGCCAGTCAAAACCCAAGCAATGTTATTTTTTTGAAAAGCATATATATTTATTTAGACATTATTAATTGATTTAGAATCCTTGAGTATAAAAAAAATCCTGATTTTTGAGTGAATCGATATTTTTTTTGGACACCTCTAATTACTACCCCGCGTCAGTCAGCGTGCCAAAAAATGCCAAGTTAAAGAAAGATGCAGCTGATCCTCTTAGGAAATTGGCAAGCCCTCGCGATAATTAGGAGAAGGTCAACAGAATATTCATACCTTCTATTCTTGTGCTTGTCAAAGTCAAAGTGAATGCTAAGTTTTACTCTTTGTTCAGAGCCTCCAATGAGAGTAGAACTTACAGTAATAGCCTTTCCTCTCCTTATCTAAAGTGTGTGTCTTAAAGGGAAATGGCCAACGGGTCGGAACCTCTTATAAACTTAATTCATACACATGCAACAAAACCGGCTGCATGCCGTGACGTCTCTTTGAACAACAATCTGTTCAGATTACAGTTCGTGGCGGTTGTTTTTTCTTGCATGAGGCCCGTCGTCTCTGTCAATGAACGCGAAGTTCTCTCTGCTGTGTGCGACTGTTTTCACATTCTTTCATCACAGCATGTGGACTCTGCTGGGCCTCCGCTGCTTTGTTTTTCTTGGACAAAAAACACAGGTTTGCTGTTTATCTGTACCGTCGGCATCTGGCACTTATTACGGGGGGATATGAGCGCGAGCTTGGATTATTAGGATTACTGATGGATCGGTCGAAGGACGGCATTCGCAGCGAGGTTAATAATAGCAAACTCGCCTCTCACCCGCAGAACAGCAGAACCCTGCGGGCTATCTGCGCATCGAAAATGTCTGAGCCTACCCCCATTTGGGAACACAAACAATCTCCTCCGAAGCGGAGAGAGAATCACACGTGTGCAAGGATGTGCAAAAGAACGCGCACCTGGAGATGCTAACAAAAGAAAGGTTTCACACTCATTTTTCACATCAATAGAAGGATGATTTACAATCAGCAGTAATTCCTCTGGAAAAAAACCAAACTGAAATTCCTCACTGTTTGTTAAGCACATTTACAGCTTCAACACCTCATCAGCATGTTTGTCTCTCGTCTGTACACACAGACACATGGCGTGTGCGCACGCTGGATATTCTGTTCCTCAAGGCAAATATAAAAGGGCCGCTAATCCAAAATGACAGAGGAATAAGCCAAAATCCCTAATCTCATTGATCCTTAACAAAATCATTCCATTATACTCCGCCGCCGAGCGCGTGGCACCGCGTGCATAAGGCGACGCAGCGCAGGTAACTATCTCCTTCTCTCATTACAGAGCGACAGAACCGAATGAAACGTGATAATGGAATAGAAATAGAGAGAGAGAGAGAGAGAGAGGCAGCTATATTCAAATGAGGAAGCGGCCAAGCTGCTTTATGACCCTGACAACATGGCTATCCTAAAATGTGCGATATTACCAGCAGCACTAATACTTACTCGGTGGTATCAGTGGTGAAGAATGCAGTTACTCTTATCTGGGGTGGGTGTGGGGGGGGGACGGTGAGGGTGGCAGAGCGACAGAGGGGGTACTTGGCCATCAGTGCCACAGATGGAGGTTAAGCATATAATAAAGGTCTACAGGGAGAGGAGAGACAAGGAAAGAAGAGGAGATTTCGAAGGCTCCACAGATGCATGCGCTGCTAAGTGACCTAGTTTAACAGCCTAAAGCCTGCTACCTATTATCACAGGGAAAACGTGTTTTTCTCCCGCAGCTTCAGCATGGAGGGCACACCCGCTCTGATATCAGTGTGACAGCTAGAGGGGCTGCTGCTGCTGCTGCTGCTGCTGCCGCTGCTGCCGCTGCCTGCTCATTGATTTAGAAGCTGTGTTTTTATCCTGTTCATTAGAGCTTTCTAAGAGGTTGGAGCGCTTGTAGGTTCATGACATTTCAGCAAGTCACATCAAAGGCTTTGGCAAAGGGGGTATGTGTGGAGCAGCTGGGGGTACGAGGGCTGGGAGCGTACGCTTGGAACTGGATACGTGCACATAAAAACGGTGGATGAACAAGCGCTCCTGCGCTCTCGTTTACTCTCTTCCGATGTTTCCCTCAGCAAGCAGAAAATAACCACAGACGCAATCTCCCGAACTCGTGGTGGTGACCTTTGAAAACAGGTACAGGAACTTGTTCCGTGTCTGCTGAAGCGCCCCACCTGCCCCTTGTTCCCCTGTAAAGAAAATGTTAGTTTTGGAAGTTAGTTTGATCAGGCCAACATTCAGTGGATGGGGTGTGGAACATGGAGGAACTGGATTTGATGTATGGCACCAGATGCCCGCTGCCAGATGTTGTACAGGCTGACATGCAGGGTCTGGCATGTGGCTGGTTTTCAGTACTAGCCCTGAACTAATTAATCTACTCCTGCCCTGGTTTCACAGAAGGTCACAGTGGAAATGTGCGGGCTCGAGAATTATCTGAATGTCTGGTTACGTGTGTCTGTGTCTGCGCGGAGCGAAACACGCGCTCAAACAAAAGCTTTTGTGTCTGAGAATGTGCCTGTTCCTGAGCGCGGCTCGATCTTAATGCATGATTGTACAAGCATATGCCGAGTATCCTCTTTGTGGGAGTATATTATGGCCAAAAAGGCATGTCTGCCAGTGAGAGGATAAATTGAAACAAGATGTGCAGGCCTCTCATTCCTTTGAAGGTGTTCCACATCATACCTCTGATTCTGTTGTGGGTTGGAGTATTACCATAAAAGGACACTCTGTTTACCTTAACCTGCAAACGTCTGCCTGCCAGATGTTGCAAAGGTTTTGCTTTCATCTCCTCACACGAACCTTATTTTTTATTTTTACAGCACAGTTTGTTTCTCTACATTCTGCACCGATGGGAGAGAAGAAAAGTCCACTTTCTCCTGCTGCAGGGTGGAGAGGCTAAATTTGAACATTGTTTAATTTGACTTAGAAAGCTTGCTGAGATTGAGGGATTTGGGTAGAGAGGCAGACAAGGTTCACTAGTCTCTGCTTCAGCCTCGGAGCACTGATGAAGACACTGATACCCCAGAAAGGCTGGGACCTATAAACATGGCCTTAAACTTAACTCACCTACACATGTCAGACTTTCCCTGAAAGCCCTTGTTATTCTAACAGGAATGCTGCCTTTTGACTTGCTCACTAGCTGATTGCTGTTGACTGCTAATAGGCATTTAAAGTAATTTTCTTTTCATTTAGCACAGAGAGACACGCGCATGGAAATATTTAACATCAATATCACTTGATTCAAGGCTCTAAATTAAAACCACGGCTTGTGAAAATAGCTAAAATAATGGCACCTCTTCAGTAAATGCTGCAATTTAACAATTCATTTTAGTGAATAAAGTACACTAGAAGAATAAAGTAGTAGAGTAGATGCTTTATGCTGTGACGCGTGACCTCGGCGAGCGATGTTACAAAAAGAGGAATGACATCTCGAATCGACTCGCTCAACGGTTGCTTTAGGACCATGTGGTTTGAGGTACTGCGCTCTAAATATTTTCCATAGTGCAGGGCAGAGACGCTGGCACAACTCAGCGGGAAATTCCTGGGCTTTTTTGTTTGGCTGGTATTTAATGTGTTTGACAGAAAAACTGTGTGAAATAGAAAAATATGCCGAGACAAAACCCAACGATCAAACTTCACCTAAACTGTGATTTATGTGGCGGCGTATATTGCTGCCGGGGTCTGTTGTCCTTATACACGCAAATCTCTCTCTCAGTGTGATCAGGGAGAGAGGACTTTTCATTTCATGGAAACGGATTAATGTAATTACACATAATACATTCTTCACCTAGCGCCCATGCTGATTTCCATCTGAAGAAGTCATTGAAATTCACTCACAGTTAAAACCGGTCATTTTGAGACCCTTAAATATAGAGAGGGTAAAAAAGAATGAGAAGGTCACTCACTTTCCATCGCCATCGCTGTGCCACTAATAATGAAAACACTAATGGAATAAATGTTTCCCGTGAATGTGAGCGACGTTAAAAATAGCACTAACTATGCTGCAATGTCCAACCAAACAATAGCAAGTAATTATCGGATAAAAGCGGAAGAATTTACAATCACAGACAGTTAAAAGCATCCTCTGTGCAAACGGTGAACCTATCAACCGGATAACAGCAAAAACCTCCATCTCCAACTTTGGGAAAATATTTTTTCCATTTCACTTTCACGTTGTTGAGATAACATTCTTGCATTATTGAGGGGGGCTGATTGCCGAGCGCATCAATGCACTTGCATTCATTTCACACCACAGAGAGAATACTTTGTCACTCTCAAGGTTGGAACTGCTTAACGAAAACCTGTCGGGAAAAAAACCCCAGTATCCTTAAAAACAACAAAAACGGTCTGTCAAAGACGACGACATTCCCGTTTAACAAAATACATACATCATCTGTAATCATAAATCTCATCTGATCCACACACACACACACACACACAAAAGGATAATGACTTGCTATTGTTTGGTAAAACACAGCAACATGTCCGAGATAAAAAGGACAAGTGGACCACCCAGGCTGCCTTTGGATTCTCACACAGCACTGGCAGCTGATTTGTTATCACTTAGGTAAGTCCTTTATAAATGAAAGGTGTTTTTCCTCGCCAAGGTCACGCGGAGTCACAGTTAATTGCCTGTCATTCAGTACCCACGTGACCACATTCAAGAGGGAAAACATTTATTTGAAATGAATAAATAAAGAAAGAAAGAAAGAAAGGGTTTGCCGAAATTAAAAACAACCAGTGTCCACCTCGGCTCACACGGCGGTTGCCTGGATGTTAACATGAATGAATCATGTCCATTATTCTGTTGTCCGTAGCCCTGCTTCCTACACACCCTGCTCTGCTTGATTTTATTCCTATGCTGCATCCTTTGGCATAAATAGCCGACATAAAAGACATGCTAAAGCATTAGAATGAAAAACTATGGCCGTTGTTGGGCTCGTCTCTGCACGACTGCCTCTGCTGGTGAGGATTATTCGGTTTGTTAGGATACAGCATAGTTCCCCTCAAAAGAAAAGCAACAACAACATTTCCACTGAAGGTGTATGTATGAGAGACGCAGGTAGCTGCGCCGCTTCCAGGAAGGACTTCACACTAACAACCACAGTGACGCTTGCCGCTCACAGTGTGCGCCTTTGAAGACACTTTCCACACCTTGTTTTTCACTGATTCATACATCGCACACCAAAGCACTATCACAACACGCTTACGGTACATCATGCTTCAACGATGCATGAACAAAGGTTGTGGCTGAATATGGAAGTGTTTCACTGTAACGCGGGGGGGCCTGTGTTCTTGAAGTGTGTGTCACATTTTCAAGAAAATAAAAAAAAAAAAATAGAAAGATAAAAAGCAGTAGCAGTTTTTAAACCGACTTTATTACCCATGCAAATCAATAAGCGGATGAACTAGATTCTAAACTGCGGACACTTATAGTATAGCCAATAAATCAGACACTAAGGCTCTGACTTTGTACCTGACATTTTGACATCCATTCCAACTTGGGAGGAAAGTTCAAACTCAAACATTAAAAACCATATATTTTGACTTCCATCTATAAAGCCTTGAAGCACATAAGCTCCTCTGAAGTACTTACGAGCAGAGGGTGATGCGAGTGTTGCTCGATAATCCACTAATGGTGCTCTTCCACTCTACAGTTCTGGCACGGTTCGACTCTACTCTACTCGGTTTGGTATCAGTGGGCACGTCGATTTCCATTACTATAGAACCTTGTGGGGACGCGGGTGCGGGCTGCACGGAACTGCAGTGACGTCGTTTTACACGCGACACAAACTAGTGACGGGCAAAGCAGTTGTTTTCGGGTGTAACTGGATCATTAGAATCAGCTCATTAAAATGATTTAAATGAAGTATTTTTTCAGGATTTTTAACTCATCTACAATTTGGCTTTGTTCGGTTTGATTCCTGTGTCGGACGCCGCGCTCACTTTAGTATTGCTCACCAGAACCTCACCAGAGCAGGTACTAAAAGAAACAGTATTATCCCTAATGGAAAAGCAAAAACAAAAACACCTAGTAGAGTCGAGCCAAGTCTAGAACTGTATCGTGGAAAAGCGCCATGATGCATTTTCTTGGCCCAGCAGAAAAAGAAGTAATGATATGTTGCTCTGTGGAAATGAGAACACAACTTCAAATATTAAAAAGGGAATAATGTGTCACGTGATATTCGTTCAAGCCCGAGAGTGACGCTCCTAATAGGCGCTCAGATTTATGTAAGACATAATTGGCTAAAGATGGGGGCAGACATTTAGTTGACATAATTCTTCACCCAGAGCAGTCGTGACCCTGAAGATAACGCAGCCACAGGACTGAGCTGAACATGCATTAACTCCGTCAAGCTACTCTCCAAATGGATTGTAATTTCTCTTAAAAATGTCAGATATCATAGAAGCTAAGGCTGAATTCATCAGGAGGAACATTTATCTCCCCTCTCTATCTGCCTTGCTGCACATTTTTATAATGATTAAGATTTCCGACAGAGGAACAGATCATTTAAGGTAACTGGTTTCACTCGTGACAGTTGCTCCTAACAGGGAATGCCTCAAGAGAAACCATCTGTCCAAGATTTGTCTGACTTTCTTTATAACCATTAAAACAGAGAGTTCAGCACAGCATGGAGCAGCTCGCCATGATTCACATCACACACAGCTTGCCTCTCATTAACGATGCCACCACGGCCATCGATGTCGCACTGGCTGCCGTTACTTATGGGCCAGTGCCTACCTGGTTTTTTTTTTTTTTTAAAAAAAAGGAGCTCAACAAGCAGTTGAAAATTGAAGTACTGTCTCCTTCCACCAACACGCTGATGAGAATGAATGAGAGTCGCGTTAATGTGCGGCTTGCTCCGCGAAGCGAGGCCGCCCGCCACTTAGCATACGGCATTAAAAAGTAGAAGGTGCGTTGCCTGAACAGATCCAGCACAGAGCGGAAGAGGACTGAATCTGGAGAGGAGGAGAGAAGACAGGCCTATCACTCTGTGTGTGTACGGCTCTTCTCACAAGGCTGACAATCTGCCTACAGACTGTGAACTGTCATGGTACAGAAAACCTAGCAGCTGCTCACTGCTAATTGCGGGCCTCAGGTGAGCTGGCAGCTGACGCTTTTGAAGACACCTGAGTGGTGCGAGTCAGACTAAAGTCATCGCCGGAATATTCAACTCAGGAACACGTTTTTAGTGGAAATATGTCTCCGTCTGCAGCAGAAGTTAGGACTGAGCTGTGTGATCTCATTATGTGACATTTGGACGTTGTAATTATTCTGTTTTAGCACCTGCAGAGTGATATTTTACTTGCTTTATCCTGCACATGTGGGTCGCGGGGGGTGCTGTGGCAACCTCAGCTGACATAGGGCGATAGGCGGGGTAAACCCTGGACAGATCGCCAGTCCATCACAGGGCCACAGATGGAGACAAACAACCATTCACTCTCACATTCACACCTACGGTTAATTTAGAGCAGGGGGCCTCAAACTCAAAATGACCTGGGGCCCAGTGCACTTCTAATCTGGTCAGGAGTCCAACAATTAATATTATATCTTGATAAGCCATCATGAGGTTGCAATTACAAATGTTTAGGATGACATTGCACACCATTTCAAAGTAAAAGGGTTTGTTTTGATATATATAAAAAACACATTTATGAGGCAAAATGAATCCGTAAATAAAAACAGACATGAACATTAAAACATTCAATCAAAATACAGATGTAGACAATTGTAATTAAAACACCAGACAAGCTTATATGTAATTAAATGTTGAATTGAATCATTTCAAAATAAGGGGGAGAACATGCAAACTCTGGGTCACGAACCCTGTTCTTCTTGCTGCAAAAGGCAAGCGTGCTAACCACTACACCAACCGTGTGGCCCCAAGTGTATCAGATCACTAAATCTTACACTTTGAACCTTTAACAAGTATCATCTTGTACTTTCTTTTTTTTTTTTTAACAAGATGTCAGGCTGTGCAGCATGTTGTTGCAGTGGTTGGTACCGGTGCCTCACAGCAAGAAGGTTCTGGTTCAAATCGTGCTTGTGAGGAGTTTGCATGGTCGGTTTTCTCTGGACTCCCGCGGCACCTGCAGGTGTGAATATCAGTGTGACTGGTATGTGGCATGTTCTCTCCGTGACAGGCTGGTGACTTGTCTCGGGCATAACCTGCCTCTCACCCAGGTTGTACAGATAGTGGAGGGTCAGAAGATGTTTGACCGAAAGTCGTTTTTAAAGTCATTACATGTTTCGCTGTGGGAATGTATGGATATTCTGGGCTAAACTAAAATAAAGAAGAAAAAAAAAGCAATATAGAAAAACAAGTGAAGCAACAGCAGATATATTGCAGACATTTCCAGGCCCAGTGTGGACATAATGGGATAAAAACCCAATGAAACCATACAATCTGATTTTTAAAATAGCATTATAATAAAAGGAGTGTGACAGCAAAGTGTGTCAAATGTGCTTCTAAATCCAATCCGCCTGTACATTTGTTACACCTAAAGCTTTCGGAAATACACGCGCACACACACACACACGCGACACACACACACACACACACACACACAGGTGAGATTGTAAGTAAACACATTTGAACAACATTTGCAGCCATTTTGTTGACTAATTCTCTGTTGTCACCACATAAATGGAATCTAACAGGAGCAGCATATGTGTGGGATGGAGATAAAATGTGTACTTTCTTGTTTATTTGCAAAAGTACATACACTCCAATAAACTGCATATGCTAAACTGTAATCAACTTTTTAATTATGGCCTTTTCCAGTGAGGCCATTTGTGTGTGTGTGTGTGTGAAAAGGAAAAAAGAACAGGGAGATGAAGTAATGCTGTTTTCTATCCACTTCCCTGTTGCCCCGTGGCGATGACATGGTCTGTAGGAGTTCCTCCATTAGTACGCGCTGACCTAATGTAATAAACATCCAGGGCTGATTCCTCCCAGACCATGGGTACTTTATCACAGATGATAAACCCTGTTCTGGTAAGGCTTGGGGGAGAAGTACAAGAGGGGGTGGATTCAGCAGAGTGAGGGGGTGTTTTGTGGGGAGGGGGGGGTGAGGGTTTGGAGGGTGAACGTGGCCATTACGAACGACAGAAATGGACCATCATGCTTTTGTGTCAGCCTTAAACCCCGTTTCTCTCCCCCTCTCTGTCTGCACTCTGCTTCAGTTGTCAGGAAAATTGGCGAGCAGTGGGAACGAAAAAAGTGGATCAAGTTGAGCAAGCTCCAAACTCTGAGGCCATGCCCAGACAGTGAAAAAAAAAAAAAAAAAAGTAACTGTCCTTCTACTTGACAAAACAAGTGGAGGAGAAGTTTAAAAAAAAAAAAGAAGAAGAAAAATAAGGGCTATTTTTAGACCAGCCATCTTATACTGGAAGGAGAGGTTGTCGGATTTGACTAAAACTTCAGAGCACTCACAACCCACATCAGAAATCATAGAACATGAAGAGTGAGAAGATTAGTTTCTGTTGAGAGATGTTAAATTTCCCTCTTAAAGCACTTCAGCGGAGCCAGCCGTGTTCAAATGGAAAGGTTTCTGCCAACCATGGTTGGTTCTGTCCTGAAGCAGTTCAACTTCAGAGGAAAACAGACCTTTTTTCTTTCTTTCTTTTCTTCCTCCTCCAAGACATTAATGCTAAAATGAGCTGTTAAACATTATCACACCGCTCGTCTCCTCTGGTATCTCTCACTTTGAGAACTCGAGGTGTGATATAAAATGTGTGGTATCTGTCAAGGAAGGAAGGTGTTTATCTTTGTGGGGTATTCTGCCGGTATGTGCACAAGAAGGAAAAAAAAGGTAAGAACTCACAAACCTGAGACACAGTCTGAACTTCACACACAAACACACACTTTGAACACTGTATCAACAGAAACACACTTGCCTTGCATTACTAAAGGCTGACTTTTCCTCCTATAAAAAGGAGTTAGGTTGGGTTCAGTGGAAAAGCAAAGGAGGATTTTGTGTGCCGGTGTGTGGCAACGGCAGCGCTGAGCTTTAGTGATTAATATACCTCCCACAGTGAGTTCTCAGTAAGTGAGAACCGTGGGAAGCTCTGCAATCTGGTCAAGTGCTGGGCTCATAGAAGTGTATTTTCACTTTTTCACCTTAAGTCCACCCTCAAGAAGAAGTCATTAAATATCTGACTTTCGGAATCATCGCAGGATGACATCATTATTTCCTGCTGCTTTCCTCAATGTCAGAAGTAATAAAGTAATGACATTGATACAACTACTTCTTGAAAAGCAGGAACCTCTAACTTCAGACCAAGGTTGAAATTTTATCAAAGTTTCAAACAGCGCACGTCGACCAGTGTGGCCGCAGTTGACAACGCGCCATTCAAAAATGTTCAAGTGAATGAAGTAAATAGCGGGGAATGCTCTCAAGGATACATAACCTTCCTCAAATCTTTACATTGTCCAACAGGCATCGCAAAGTACGTCCTGAAAAGACCCCTCATAGAACGTTTAATAGCCATTGATTATTGAAACCATTCATCGACTGTTTGACCTCAATATATACAGCCTAAAAGCGCATCAACAGCTCACCGATCACGATCGCTGGCACCAATACACCACACTCATCTGTTAAATGATGAATTATTTTAGACATTTCCCTGGTAATTGCTTGAGATTAACACATGTTTTCAGGATTCCTAAGTCTTTTTAACTGATCTACAGTTCGGCATTGTTCGGCTTTTCTTTCCTGTGACGGCACCAGTCAGCGGCCGGCTGTTTGACGACATCACGTCAGCTCAGCTCGCTTGGAACCTTGCCAGAGCAGGTACTAAAAAAAGTACCAGGTACCAGGTACTATCACTAATGGAAACGATGTGTGAATCTGTGATCTCCAAGAAGTAGCAGCATGGCTACAGATGAACTGTTCTGCAGCCACGTTGCTTTTGTTGCCTGCACTTTGACTTCTTCTCCTGCTAATTACAGTACTGCTCTGGCAGATTGTACTCTGCTGGTAAGCACACAGCGTGTGAGTTTCAGAGGGATGACACGGCAAAACATGAGTGATACACTTTTAATCAGCTACATTCTTAACAGTGATTAAACAACTAAAGGTTAATTATTAACATGGCTCGGTCTAACCTAAGTAGTAACTACGGTAGGAAGGTCTTTACTAATTGTAAAGGTTTTCCTTTATTCCCTGTGCATTTGTGGTTTGCTCTACACAGACAAAGGATAGCCATGAACATCTACACCTTAACACAGTCTGCTGCCAGGAGAGAGAGTAAAGTAATTAAGTGGATCGCTACGAATGCAAAAAGTGGTGGAACACTGAACTGTACGGTCAGGATTGCTGATTGCTCACTTGTGTCATGACAGGGTGAATGTGGCTATAACATTCAGTACAGGGAAATTCTGAAAGGACAGCTTTGGGATTATTTGGGATTTGGGAAAATAAACAGACATGTGAATGAAAAGAGCCAGAACCCAGAAGTCAGTTTTACCCATTGTGCCAAGGATACAGCTGCATTTAAGGATGTCGCCAAACTATTGTTTGGATTGATTGTCAAGAAAATAATCAATAGAATAATCACAGCGGGATTACACAGTGAGTCACAAACAACATAGATTGTTAGTATTCCCCGACTGCTCAAGTATGCAGTGGTTAATCATCATTTCAAATACCTCTGGATTATATTACCACCCACTTTCACCGCCAAATGTTTGGCTGTGTTATTATACTGTTATTACACTGTATTAGCATTTCCTTTGTTTTTCGGTTGTAATTGTATATCCTTAAAACCGCTAAACATTCATCACTTCAAAATCAGCTATTACTCACAGTCAGAGAAACCATTTGTGACACCGTCGTAACAACTGACGTTGTACTAACACGATTTTGTGTCGAGCCGGCCGTGACAGATTACGATTTCTTGACTAATACGGAAAATCTCATAACAGAACTGTTACATGGGAGGGGGTTGTTAACGCGGCATCAAAAGTGACATTATTAACCGATTAATCACAACGGTCATAAACATTCATGGAGTTTAATTTATGCCCGAGTCATTTTTCCTGACATTGTTATGGCGGTGTTACAGCAGCCTCGGCCCTGGACTGCTGGAGAAGACAGCTCGGCGCTATCCAGCTTAAGACTCCCACTCGAGCTCAAATTTTTACTGCAGAGCTATCAAATCCGTCTCCATGCTGAGCGCTGGGTGCACTTCCTGCTGACATATTTGCATTTTCATACATCTTCTGACAAATCTTGGGGGATACAGGCCATTAGGAACCTGGGCTAAAGGTACTATACATGAATGCTAAATGAGCTGTTAAATAAAATCACCATCCTCATATTTCCTGTGCGGGGAGCTTGGCAGGACCTGTCTAGGTGCTGCCAGTGACATATTGCTACAAATGTGAGTGAGTGGAACATATAGTACAGGGGCTCACTTGCAAAGCAGGGCGTGCCATGCTGCACATGCATTATATCCCAGTGTCCATATCTTCAATGCATAGGCAGCAGTTCTGCATTATATGTTTAAAAGCCATAATTCTGTTCCGTTAGAGACACAAGATTTCAGTGTTTGTAAGTAAGACAGTCATTTATCTTCCGTATTCATGTGTTTTCTTCTTCAGTGCAGAGACTCTGATTTAGTTCAGCATATAAGTTAAAAAAGGATCCTTTTTTTTATGTCTCACCGTTTTATATATCATCTCCAAACAGCAAATGAATAGCAGCAATAACAATGACGCTAGTAAAATAACAACAATAAAGACACATACAGAAACAAGGGTCCCAAGGCATATTGGTGACGTTAAAGCAAAATGAAGAAATTGTCCACTGTCCACTGTGCCACTGGCGAGTGGAATTGGGATCCCCAAGCATGTTAATAAGGGCCATGCTGTTGTGTCCATGTGATTACTCACCATCACCACATCCGTCCTACGTTCACTTTTTTCCAAATGCTGCTACCTTAGCCAATTCTGAAACACATTCTTGAAGTGAGCATCTTCCCAGTTTCTCATTATCATCTGCTTGCCAATCATAATACATGTCTGGACCAAGCTTTATCGTGTGGTCGATGGATTTTAGGATAACCTAGTATGTATAGTTCAGGGCATAATTTGTAATCCGTCCCTATTACCTCCTTTATATATTTATGAATCCTGGTCCTGAAAGATCTTTTTTTGTGAAGGTTCATGTATCAGCGATACATCAGCATGCACACAAATATAAACATGTGCAGTATTCGTGCACGTCACGGTTGTGTGCATTCAATATGGAACTTTAAAGCTGCCCCTGTTTTCACAGTGTTCAAGGTCGGTTTCTTGATCATCAATATTAAAGGGTTTATCAAAATGGCCTTTGGCACGATTTGTTTTCGTCAACGCTGATGCGATCTCCCCACCGACTTCACGCCAGTGCTCGTCTTAACTTTGAAAAGCCATTTTTTAATCCTGAAAATGTAAATCCAGCCCATCTCAGCCTTGAACTTAATTCTCTTGGCCCCCACCTCCCGCCCGCTCCCTCACTGTGTCTCTCCTTCCCTCTCCACGTCTACCCATCTACCCACACATCAAAGCGCAAGCTGTTGAAGTCCTGCGGTGAGTGCTCAAGAGGCCCCGCACCGTCCATATCCACTGAGGTGTCTGCATGCGAGCAAAGTTTAGAGAACCACCAGAACCTTCAGCAACTTAAAATCTTGTAAAAGTGGGATTATGCTCTCTGATTCTCTTTTATATCCCACAGTCCGACAGCGCTGTCGGCCTAATACCAATCAAAACAACCAATTGTCAAGTAGACGGATAACCACAGTCTCCAGGAAGTATCAGGGGCTGCTGTGAAAACAGAACTTCCACAGAATATAGCGTTTCAGACACCGCTGCCAAAGTGCAGGTTAATAGTAGCCATGTTTATTTCCTCTCAATTGTGGAGGAGGTTAATAAAATATTTCTCCATCACCTCATACTGGCAGCTTGTCTTTTGTTGATTAAGTGCACACAGTCATTTCGGTGGAAGGCTGAGTATAAACAGGTCTCGAATGCAATAAAACATTTTACATTAGATCATTTTATTTCGACTATTACTTAACTCACAAAATGCAGTGTCAGACCTCTGCTATAAAGTGATTTATAGCAAGTATGGGGGGGCATGAGTTTTCAAAATTCCATGTGAAATATAAGTAGCTGGAAGGCTTGAAATGACGGTGTATATATATATATATATATATATATATATATATATATACAGTTTCCAGGTATTATATTATAAAAACATAAACATATTTAACCCATTAATAGAGTTGCTGTTGATAACCAGCCATCACATACATATTATGTATTATGTGATGCTTCCAGGATGTGCTACATTCTTTATTTCAAGGATGTTGTAAAACCAATGGATTGTACTGTGTTAATGCTTCCTGTATGTTATTATCTTGACATCGTGGGTAAGCGGGGGAAAAAATGCAGTTTATAAAAGAGGAGGAATTAAAGTGTGTATGTGTGTGTGTGAATGTGTGAGTGTGCCTTAAGGCCAGCATACTTTCCATCTCTTTTAAAACACTCTGTTAATTGCAATTTCACAGCTAATCTGCCAACTGCACACCGAGGGAAGACAGCCGTCCTTTAAAATATACACAAAACATTCTGTTTACAACTTATTAAATACATGTAAATCCCTAATATATATATATATATATATATATATATATATATACATATACATATATATATGTATATATATACACACATATATATAAATACTTACATATATACACATACACACATATATATGTGTATATATATATATATATATATATATACACATACATACACACTCATACTACCACTTTGATTGATATGTTTTACAACACTCTGGTGGAGGGAAGGTGGAGACAATGACCCGAGTAAAGAGAGTCTGCGGTGAACTCTACATTAAGGAATTAACCCCAGTTCTCTCATATATGAGTGGACACGAATGTTGAAAGATTAACAAAACTCTGCCGAGAATTCTAGCAGTGTTTTGGCGACAGAAGTTACACAGTGACGTGAAAACGACAGCAACGTTTGGTACTTTGCATTCTATTTCAAAGTTTTTGTGCGGGGTGCAGGTTTTAAATAACACTCCCCTGTATTTGCCACATGACTGCATTTGTATTTTTAGACGGACAGAAATAGATTAAAATGTTCCTAAATTCTTCTGAAATTCCTCTCAGACCTTGAAAAGCCCCTGGGAGTGGATTATATTTTTAGTGGTATGAGATATGTTTTCTCTGTTGGGCAAATTCTGAGAAGTGACAAAAAAAAAGGTAAATTATCTCAAAGATGCCAAGGGCAGTAGAGGTTGTCTCCTATATTTTCTTTGTCTCGTTATCATGGGCTCAGGTCTTAATGCTGTGGCTGCTGCTATTGTAGTGACCCGAAGCAGTGTCTGTGCTTTACTGCTGTACTTCTTTTATAATCCGTTACCAGAATTGGGCAACTATGACCACGTTCAGACGCGGAATTAACGTCTGTTCTGAGGTCAGACCCCTTGTGTCCTGAATAACCCCTCAAAGGCGGTTTGAAAACACACACTGAAGAGCATACCAGAACCCAATTTGTCCTCATGACGGATTAGAGAGTCTCCTCAGGTAACGTCTTCGGATCCACTGCAGTTTCACAGTGTCTACTCAGCCGCCATCATTTTTTTTATTTTTTAATACAATTCTGATTTGTAATTCTCTCATTTGCAGCGACTGCCCTAATATGAATGATTCTCACACAATTTCCTTTCTTCTGTAAAATATATTTCATGTTACAGCAGAGTGAGTAGTGCATCAAGTCAATTAGGAATCACCGATGTGGTTGTTGTCAGACTATTGAATGGTCGTTATCAACACACCTCAGTCCCATACGTATGGGCCAGTAAGGGCCTAGTTGCCTACTGTTAGGCCCAGCAGGCTTTTATCACCCATTTCTATCGGTGATCCACTAAACGGAGGGTTAAAGCCATGGGTAGGGCTGGGTACTGAACTTCGGTTCTTTTATGGTACTGACCGAAATGCTTCGATAGTACCGGGTATCGAAATATGCCTTGTTTTTAGGCCCCAAGTTTCGGTACCTAGGAGTTAGTCACATGATCTGATAATGCTGCCAGTGATTGGCTGTAACGTTACACGTTTTTCTTGAGAACTGCTAAGAAACCTCTGTAAGTTTCTTAAGGTCCTTAGTGAAAATGACTTGTCGCTTGTTTGCAATTGTTCTTTTTGCACTGAAAATAATTTGTTTATTTTTTTATGTCAAAAAAACAAACAAACAAAAAAAAACAACTGCACTGAGTGTAAAAATACCAAAGCTGAGAATAAATAAAAAAAATTTTTTTTATAAATAATAAATAAAAACAATATAATAAAAAAAGATTTGTATCATAATGTGTAATATAATTTTCTTTTTTAGAACTATTATAAAACTGTATAATTCAGGAAGCGGTATCAAAGTGAAGGTATCGATATTGGTACCAGTATCGAAGATTTTTGATTGATACCCAGCCCTAGCCATGGGTGGAGCCCAGTCAGAGGTCAAGTGACACCCATCAACAAATTAGTGGGAATTGTATTCCAATGTTATCGGTCGTGTCGAGAAGACAAGCTGCAGATAAAAACTTTATTTCCTTTATTTGTCCCCTATCTGTCGTTAATATGGGCATTTGCACAAGGAACGCAAACATTACCGGAAAGCTTTGCGTGACGTCTAACCTGTGACCGTCAACACAATAACCTAGCTTACCTGGCGCTGAAAGAGTAGTTAACAGCAGTAACCAAACCTTTCGACTGTGGTCATGACAGATTTACAGATTTACAGACAGACACATTTTAAAAACTTGAATTCCGCACGATTGTTTGGCTCAGTGGAGCTGTTGAGTGCTATTTTGGTGTTATTAATATATTACGGTTCCAGCTCAGGTGAAATAATAACATTTATTTTTATTCAATCATTCATTTTGAATAGGGACGCTGCACGTTATGAACATCAGCATGTAAACATGATTACAGTCACTGGCTAATTTACATCTGTTGTCCCTGAGCAGGTTGACGGTATGGAACAAAATACACAAGAACATATGTAAGAGATAAGGAATAACAGCAACAACAACAACAGATGAGGAATAACAGCATATGCTGTATTCCAGTTCACAAAACAAGAGACAATATAAAATGTGCGATGCCTCCAGGCAAACGAGGAAATAGGGACCTTCATTTTAAAGTGCTTAAGGGACCACAATGTCAACGTGAACAGCGCTAAAGTGCCCGTTTAGTAAAGAGTTACAGTAAACTGCACGTAGCATAAAGTAAAAAGAAACGCTGACACTCAATATTAAATAAAGTTTTAATGGAGCGATGATCAAACACTTTCCTTCAGATTAAAACATTGTTGAGGAATGTAATTCCTTCCACACTTCAAAGGGAAATTTAGTTAAGACGAGATAATTCAATTTTCACCATCTCAAGATAAATGATTGTGTGCGTTAAGAATAAGGTAACGCGCGGTTACATCATCATCAACGGTTTCCTTGTTCGCCCAACAAATGCGCGCATTTATGACACATTATGCATTATGCTCCCAGTTTCCCCCGCGGTGCTGTAAAGTTTAATCTGATTCAGTCTGTGGAGAATCCGAAAAGACCCTTTCAGCAAAACTCCAACTCTTCTTTCATCAGCGCAAACTCGTGTTGACCGCTGTGTCATCCGTCCTGTAACTGCGTTTAAATGGAAATGTTCTCTTCCGTTAGCGCTTAATGCAGAAAAATAAATGAAAAAAACACAAGAAATGGGAACAGGCGCGAGGGTCGTGCAAGGCTGCGTGAAAACAGCCTGGAGCAGGTTGTAGAAAAGGGGGGAGAATACGCTCAAATAGCCCCTGAGCATCATAAGCATCACCTCTGTTGTTCATCTGAAAATCTGAAGTTCTCTCACTCTAAATGAAGACAGACACTTTCATTTATTCGCATAATTTAGTGTGATATTAATTTGTTATTCATACATCACATTAACACAAGTGTTTCTTCCTTGGGCTTCGTCAGACAACTTAAATTTGATTTGTGTTGCCACATTGGCCTCCTCCGTCTATACTCGACATGACATTAAGCGCACAAAAATGCCTGATTTGGGAGACGGTGCTTCAGTCCAGTCGCATCTGATCTGCTTAACAACAGATCAGAGACCACAAATGATCAGTTTGACCAAATCAAGATTTGACAAGAGTTTGTGTTTTTATATGATCGAGACCCAGTACAGATCCAAGACTAGTACATGATACGTGATTACACAAACAATGTATTCACCTTTAGCAGCACAAAGTACAGCATTTACAAAGAATTGTTATGTTTTCTTCCAGATCCAGATCTGATCATCTGCTTTATTAGATAAATAATGAAAGGAACAAACCCTGTCAAAACAAGATTACTGACACTGGAAGAAATTGTGCTGAATTTCAATTATTAACAACTTCTATTGAGAGTTTTTTTATTGAGGAGTATTTAATTGGTTTGTCCTTCTATATAAAATCTGTGAGCTTTTTTCCTGATGCACATCGACCTCATTATCCATTTCTCCAAAGGCTCTGTGAGAATTAGTTCATGTGAGAAAGAAAACTTTTTTTTTTCCTTTTTTTTTTTCCCCCTTCTAATGCAGGTAAATACCTCCGGCATGAAAAACACGCACCAAATCCAAGTAAAATAGGCAGGTGCCCACTGTTTCCGACAACAATAATACCTCACTTCATCCACATCAGAGACTCGCCTCGGGGGACGGGGATGCGAAACACAGATAGATCCTGTGTAGTTCTGTTGGCGACGGTAGAAAGGAGCAGAGACGGTCGCATCAATTACAGCTTTTTTTTTTGTGTGCAACAACATGAAGCAGGAAATCACATTCTGTTACCTCCTCATGAGACATAAGTGTGATAAGGCCACAGCGGGAAAGATCACCAGGGTGCAGGTATAAGCATTCTCAGTATATACTGTACATGTGAGCAAAATTATAGCACTGAAAATGAATAAATGAATTCACTTTGATGAGTACTTCAGTATGTTAAAGCTGCTGTCAGTAGAAATGTGTGTTAAACAGCTCTACATTCGACAACTGCTGTATCGCTGATGTGACGTGTTGGCAAGGGTTTCTTTGTCGCCGGTGTAGGAGAAACCTTTCGAGTATTTCCATACACTTCATCAAATCAGTCTGATTTCAGTCAGACTAAGACAATAATTTGATTTTCTTTGTCCAACTATAATCAATATAGTCTTAGTCGGACTAAGATACCTGGATATTGGCTTCATAGTCCGATTACTCCCGCATGTATACGCTTAGTCGGGCTGAAGTCGCACTTGGCGCTCTGTGCATGCACCAAAATGACCTCCCCCGATCTTTGACCCAGAAGTAGAAGGAGACGACGTGTAGCTACAGCGTCTTTCTAATTTCTATCACGATTAACATGTACTGCAGGTACAAAGCAGACGGAGCGACAGCACGACTCATCTCACCGCTCATCTTGCCGTTTGTTTTTCTTTGACGAACAGGTCAAAAGGAAACTGATTAATTATGCGCTAGCTCATAGAGAGATGCAGCGCCCACACACGGAGACGGAGTCAGACGTACACAGCCAATAAATAGATTTGCTGTATACTGGGACTACTCGTTTTAGTCAGACTACGGCCTTAGCCCGGTTAAACAAGTGACAGCTGAAGCTGAATTGCTCACACGGTATAAATGTTTTTTTACTTCTTTGCTTGTTTATTAAATCAACAGACCAGAAAATATATATACCAATATTTTATTGTATGTATACTAACTCGTAATGTTTAAAATATAATATAAATCTTTCATGCGTAACAGGGGTGGTATGGATCTAAAGAATTATTATTAACATCTAAAATGTCTTTACAATGTGTTTACATTTTTTTTTTTTTTACAAAGGCCTGTTTTTGTTTTGAGTTTGTGTTTCAGCTTGTTGTGCCACCCACCCACCCACTAACACAGCTCATGGTATTTCACCACCCACTTTCACAGAGAAGTTAGTCACTTCCTGGCAACACTATACAATGTTTTTATGGGATAGCAGTACCTGTTTTAAAAGCCGATGGCTGCAGTTTCACACTTTTTAAATAGAGCCTCTTTCATCATTGTTTATATAGCAGAACGTTATCATAGACAAACATAGGTCTGGCACAATATTATAAAAAGTTGGAGATGTTTAATATTCCCCATAATGTTAAGTAAACCAGTACCTCTAATAAACTTGGTAAATGTAAACAAATTTTTTTCTTTGAAAACTAATCTATAGCATTTTAACATCAAACTGCTGTGACGGACAATTTGTTTCAGGATTTAGCTGATCTTTTATTATTTCTTAACGTAATTATGTAAATGTAGAAGACACGCCGTGTTAAAGATAAACAAAAATATGGGCCTGGAGTTTAATTTAAAGACAGACTATTACAATCACAGGGTTGGTCAAACAAAGTATAATTATCACCTGAGTTATTGAGCTCAGCTATTAGCAGGACATCACAAACAGCCACACTGATTCTCAGAAAATAAAAGGCTAAACGCAGAGTTTAGAGCCGCAACTAACGATTATTTCCATAATCGATTAATCTGTCGATTATTTTCTTGACGCAGCGAATAATCGTTTGGTCCATAAAATGTCAGAGAACGTTAAAAAATGGTGATCAGTGTTTGTCAAATCTGGAAATGATGACGTTATTGAATGTCTTATTTCATCCATAAACCAAAATGATCGAGTTTTCAAGATTTCTTTATTATATGAAGCAAAGAAAGGAAGAAAATAATCACATTTAATAAGTTAAAACAATCAGAAATCCTGTTTTAATAATGAAAAAGCCTCAAAGCGATTAATCAAGTAATTGCTCTAGCAGAGTATGCTGAAAGTAATTTGCGCTACACACTCTCAAAACAAGCACAGACATAAAAACGTGGAATTTTACCTCTTGAAAGACTAAAAATATTATTTGAATGTCACATTTGTAATCATCCTATAAAAACAGGAGCATCGTGGAATCATCTTGGAAACAATTTTTCGGCATTAGAATTATTTTCTAATTAAGGAAAATAATTCACGTCACTGATCAAAAAGGGAGGAAAAAAATGACTGTGTCGCCGCGCTCAAGGATTTGGTGCCGGAATTAAAGACTCAACAAGCTCGAGCTGCTTCGTTAGATTTCCGTCCACAATCGGCAATGATTCAGGGATAATTGTTCCATACAGTCATCTCTGACTACTGGTTATACAGACCAGTGGTTTAATATCCAATCAATCTGAATGAATTATGAGCTCCTGTCAGCTCTATTAGAAATACAGGCTTGACCATTACATTTTTAATTAACCCCAAGTACAACATATTGGAGAGCTGTCCCTTATGTCACCATTTATAACTCTGGCTAATAGAATGAAATGGCCTTACATGTTCACATACGCCATTTGAAATCACATTGGAAAGTGAATGTCTTTGGCGAGAGTAGTGCAGAGTTTGTACTACTTATCGAGTGATTAAGGCGATCTCTTTATTCGACTCTTGTTTCCATGGAGATGTGGCTTGATTTGACAAGCACAATGCCTGTGTATGTGGGTCTGCCTATGAGAATATGTTGATGTATATATGCTTGTGTGTGCGAGTGTGTGTGCACACGCTTGTGTCCGTGTGTGTTCTTTAATTTGCACAGAGGTCTGAAATAAGAACGAGATGCAGCTGAAAGTAAACACCCCCCAAACCATTTCCCTTGGCGTAAAATGCACATCTTCCACTATATGATATTACGATTCCAGTAACCAAGGCAACCAGAGGCCTATAAGGAACAAAATCCATATATGTTTGATGTCAAAGGCTGCACGTCTACTCGAAACTTGAAGAACTATTTACCAGAATCACCATAATCGACAAAAACTGAACACAATCTGAATCCAACACATGGCGGAGTAACGGGGCCCAAGGCGGCAGTGTCTGGGAAACCAGATGTGATATTAAGTGATTGAGTTTCTCAAAAAAAGAAAAAAAAACCTTGAAAAAGCTACAGGGTGGAGATTTCTTTACCAGAGGCAAGTTTTGTTTGATGAATAATGCAGTCATCTACAGTATGATCAACAAAATTGCAGAAATCCTCACAGCACATGTTTGCACATCTTTCTCGCCCGCGTTTTAAAGTATGCACAGCAACCAAGTGAGTGTCCAGAGCGCTTCTAAAACGTTGTCTCCCACACAAATTTAAAAAACAAAACAAACCGACAATTAACATCTCTGTGACTATGTTCGCATTCACTCATTATCAGCCTCACAGGATTTATTGCAAAGCTGCTGCATTAGATCTTAGCGTGAGTCAATTGCTTTCATAATGCAACCAAGTGCAACTATTTCACCTTAAATTTAACACTTCTAATTCATGGTGACTTATGAGTCAAGCTGGGGACTCAGTCAGTGTGTGAGGGGTAAAGACTCAAATCGGCAAATATGTGAGGTAGGGCTGCAACAACTAACTGATTATTAAAGTTTATTAAACGTCATAAATCGATTAGTTGGGTCTACGTTATTACACGTACAGTTGCTACCCCCTCATGTGAGGCAGTAAGCGCCATTAAGCTGAATGCTGACCGCTGTAAGAGAAGAAGAGAACAATGCCAGAAGAAGAAGCGTTTGAAAAATGGCGGAGACGGACACAGCAGAGAACAATATTAGCAGAGAGCGTTCTGTGCAAAATGTGCACGGCTGCTCATGCACGACACGGCAGCACAACATCGCTGCATGAGCACCTGAAGAGGAAGCACCTTGGAGCCATGGGTGAAGGAGAGTCAGGGTAAGTTAATTTTATCTGATTAATAAACGAAAAAAAATATCGAAATAATTGTTAGTTGCAGCCCTAATGTGAGGGTAACAGACCGGACCCAACTTCAGTCGCAGTCAATCAAACTGCATCTGCGTCAATGGACACAATTGGGCAGTGTGTACGATGTATGACTTGCATCTGTTGTTATGACAGCAATGGCACTTCTGCTTTAGGAAGCCAGGAACTGTGAGGAATTCAACTAATCACACTGCGGCCATTTTTAACCTGAAAGTCTCCTGAAAGATTAAAGGACCTCTCCAGGATAAAGCCCCTCAAATTCAAGGACCCAAAGCACTTAACAGTTTGGGAGTGTGCATTAAGGTTAATTACTTTACAAGGCTATTGAAAACCTTCATTATATTATAAAAATGTTTTGACGAAGCCTTGAATACAGCAGCCAACGTTGTCCATGTGGACGGTATTGTGTAAGATGAGTGATGGGGACAAGGAGGACTCATTTACAAGTGACAGCTGAGAGGAGGCAGGGGACAGAAACACGTAGGCTATTTACCGTTAAAGCTGTGGTAAACAGGATCACTGGAGAAAATGGCTGCTGACTTTCATCCACAAGTTATTAAATTACTCATGTTTCGGGATCGATGCTCTGTGTCCTGAGCTCTTATCAGATGAGCGCGGACTGACGCATTTGTTTCATACACAACAAATGACCTGAAGCAATCACTCCATCTCTGTTACTCTCTGCCCGTATCGACACATGCGTTATTGCATTTCCTGTCCGACTCTCTTTTAGACGTTCTGTTTTTAGGTTTCTCTGTACCATAGTACCAGGACTGTAAATTACCTTCATGTACTGTAGTCTCCTGTCACTCTCTGAACTTCCCTAGATGGCAGCCCGTGGCCAAGTGGTTTGTGTTGTCTTATGTTTGTGAATTTGAAGAACTATTTGTGTTTTAATATCAAATCTCAATGAGGCTTTCCTGGTTAAATAAGGGTTTAAAAATGTACATTATGCTGAAAAGTTATGAGTGGAACTTTTGATAAATAATGCTGCAAAATCTCTGCCCAATGTGGCTTTAAAAGAATACTTCACCAATTTGCATTAAGCTTTGTATTACTAGAATAGGGTAGTATTTGTTAAAAGATTTGCTTCCCAACCTCAGTTTCCCTTGAGTTGAGAAATATCTTCATTCTTTTCTTTGTTACGCGCCCACCAGTGACACTTGGTCCTGTTAGCGTAACTGTTAGCAAAGATGGCAGGTCCCATCCCCCTACGAGTGGGTCTAAAAAGTGTGGAATTAGCGTTGTAGTTTCAAGCCTTGGACCAAGTGTCACTGGTGGGCACGTAACAAAACAAAGAATGAAGATATTTCTCAACTCAGGGGAAACTGAGGTTGGGAAGCACGGTTTTTTAAAAAATACTACCCCTATCCTAGAAATACAAAGCTAAATGCAAATCGGTGAAGTATTCCTTTACCAAAACAAAACAGCAAAACTAATTATCGACAAAATAAATACATTCATTCCCTTTCAAACACCCAACGACTTCAAAGACTCTCACTAATTTCAGGGGCCTGTGTGAAAGTCTGAGTCAGACACACTTATGCATTGAGAGACACATTGTACGTGTGCACACGCAGATTGACTGAGCGGAATGGAATAGAGGAAAAAAAAGAGTTTCTGGACTTCCTGAGGTGATACTGAATTCACTTGATCCTAATTATGCTGTCCTGCTGGCGAGAAAAATCTACATCATTATAGCCATTAGTTGCAATCATGACCGTTTAAGGCCGGGACTGTCATGCACATTGGCCAGCCCACTTTACCCTACAGTACATGATCTTGTGCGGTGGAGCTGGCTATGCAACCATCATCGCATGCGGCGAGCAGCAGCTCTCATCGAGGTAATGCGACTTTGATTTCTTGGCTCCCATGTGGGGTTGTATCGTCGTAAGGTGCAGGAATGCTGCGGTTTTATGGGAGGAGTGGAGGTGATTCATGACGTGAGATGATCGGTAGATGGTTGTCATGTGCCACAGATTAACCGCCATGTGTGACGGAGAGCTGGGTCAAGTTTCCAGATCGCAGAATACATATCTTTGAAGATATGCATTTGTGGCCTGTAATCCATCATGATCCTTCCAATGACTTTTTGGTAGCTTTTCTTTATTTTGATCAGGTTTTTTTTTTTAAAAAAAAATCAAAAAAAAAAAATCACATCTTCGCCTTTGCTGCCACAGGAGAGCCTGCACTAATCCTTTGAGTGCATAATTTCTCCGTGGTGAATCTATTACACTTTGCTCTCAGGGTATACACCGTGCGGCAACAGAGCAGTAGAGGTTACCTGCAGTTCAGTCTGCAATTAACTCTACGCAATTAATTGCTGATTTCAGGAGAATAAACTGTAGAGGAAAATAAGGCACAAAATTTGTCAGGCTATGGTTTGATTGGCTTTCATGGGAGCTTAGGCTGAAATGGTTCAGGCATAATAGCGAACACTGCGCATTAGTATGCCATTAGATCCCCTTTTGCATACAAGGATGAGTATACATTTGGAATATATAATCAAAAAAAGCCTTGTGTGTTTGAAATGCTGCGGAATACAGGGGGGTTCTATATTTGTCCAGGACGCCCATTAACTATCCTTGACTTTCATACGAATGAATTTAGCCTTCAGTGCCAAGAGGAAGACACAGCTACTCAGTATGCATTGCCTACTCTGTTATAATTGTACAGTTTGTGTGCAAGCACAGGTCATAGGCTTTTAGACAGTTTCAACCTCCAGTGGCAGAGTGCTATGAGCTCTATTTGAACTGGGGTTTGATCTCTGGAGGCAAGGGGAAGACGAAGAAAGATGGGCATATTGTCACAGCCGGGGCCGTGATCCGAAAAAGACAATTAGGCTTCTTTGTCTACTGGAGGAAAAAAGACTTTGAGACAGAGCCATCCCTTTACAATTAGCTCAGGGTCTGGCCCTTTTTGCCAGGAGAAGAGAGGACGCTGTTGATTAATTTAGACAGAAAAGAGTTTGCAGCCTTTGAACCATTTTCGAAATGACATGGAAGAAACTAATCACAAAAATCCAGCAGCCTCAAAGAAAAAAAGATATGACAGCCTAATTAGTTTGGATCCAGCCTGGTTCAGGACAGAAAGTACTGATGCTGTGCTGTGAACCAGGGTGTAATGATGAGAGAGCTAGAGTGTGACTGCCAGCATGGCCCCTAGACCCAGAAGTTTTCAGGAGGCGTGGGAGGAGAGGCAGCCAAGCTCTCCCCTGTGACTTGACAATGTTTGTTTCTCTTTGACATAATGAGCAGAAAGTGTGTGTGCAGGCTTGTGCTTTCTAGTAAGCATAGACTATAGGCTGATCATAATAAATGGGAAAAAGGAACTGAGCGCTCCGTCTGGTGCTCGGCACTACAACTTCCCCCGTCAACAATCTCTAATCACTGAAGACAGGTCCTATTAAAGGACACAGACCAAGATGTCCGGCCTTCACCAGCGCCCCCTCTGAGTGCTAATCATTACTCTCTGTGTGTTAAATAAAGAGATAGCTGGCCCCCTTCTTTCTTCCCAGCACAGATCATTAGTCAGTGTAAATTTGTAATGCTCTGACATTTAGGCTAAGGGATAGGGCATAATGTAAAAGCAAAGCTAAACTTAATAATTGGGGTGGAGTGAAATGTGGAGAAATGAAATGAAAAATAATGACAACATAAATCCACATTTTCCCCATTTAATAGAGAGAGAGAAATCAAACCTCATTTAACACTAACCTTTAGCAAAACAACTCTTTTTTTAATATAGTTGTTAAAAGCTCCAAGATGCATGCAGAAGATAAAATGTGATTCGTAGGAAGTATTTTAATCCTCAGATAATAATAATCTAGAGGTCATACGTTAGTGTTTATTGCATGTTCTTAATTATATGTCACATACCTCGCCACAATTTAATTATAATAACCAAATCTCTTTATCTCTTCATCAATTAGGGTGAGAGGGTTTGTGGCTGTCAATAACACATGCAGTGAGTTTACTCCTTCTCTCCCAGTTATGGTCCATTTAATCCGCAGAGCTTTTTTACTCCAGGTTAATATGTGCGGTTGAATGGGAGACCTTATTGGGTTGCGTTTTAAATTGATTTAGCTGTGACGATGACCAAAGCTCAGCACTAGAGTTCTCTCAGACAGCACATTTGAGGCTGGGGGAAAGCCAGTTCTGACCACCTGTCAACTTAAAAGCCACTTTAAACAAACAGCACGGGGGAGATGGAGGGAGAATATTGACTTGTGCGTTCCCCAGGGGAATAGCAGAATGCAAGGAAATAGCGGCGTGTCGAAGAAATCCAAAGAGGTGAGACTTAGCCTGTTTTCAGATCCTGGACAACTGTGTCTCTGAAAAACTACTCTTCATAACAACTCACCTGTAACAAAAAGGGTTTTTTTATGTGGGACACACATTGGCCCCCTTTACACATGACATTCAAAAGGTGTTTTTTGTGATCAGACAGTGTTTTACCGCATACATTTCCCTGGTATTAACATGCATCTCCGGTGTCCACATCAAGATGCGATTACAATCCAATCCCCCTTCTTCTTCTGCAAGACATCCTGTGTGCCGCCATATCAACACCAACGTTAGCCTCACGCCGTGAAGTTGCACGATTGTACAAAGTCTTTGCAGGAGAAGAAGTTGTCCTTGACAAGCGGAAAACCAGCGCATATCCACACACGTAGTTGGTGGAGAGGAGATGCATCGGAGACTCATTCAACGTGGTCACAATGCGTCTCCGACCTCCTCCCAGAACGGACAACAATCCGTCTTCAATGCGTCTCAAGTGTGTTTACACGTTGGGGTCACGTAATACAAACTAAGCATGCACGTTCACATCTACAAATGTACAATAAATAAGATGTTTAGTGTTATATTATAAAATAGATAATAATGCACTAAGTAACCAGTATTAAACAGAATGGGCTTAAAGTGTAAACCAGCACTTGAGATGTTGGTAATGAAGGCACTAGTGTAGCCTGGATGAGACAGAAGTCAATCATGGCACTAGCCACAAAAGGCCCCTTGTTTATTTGAACATGTATACCATCAGGTATTCACTTGTTTTGAAGGATGGTTCTTGTAATTAAAAGCGTATTCTCCATGGTTTGTCCTTGTTGGCACTGAATTGTAGAACAGGTCATTCCCGTTGAGGATATACCTTCCATTGCTCAGGGTTTGAAGGATGCATTTGTCAGGCGCAATTGGAGACGGCTGCAAAACGGGACAACCAAGCCATGGTGGTGTGTCACAACACAGGCCATGAAATGCATCCTCTGAGGAGGGTGGCTCACCAATTGAGATACAGCTTTTGATACACTTTTACATGTTTTTGGCTGTGTCTGTGTTGTGATCCACATATAGAAAAGAATTCAGGAGTTTGGTGCTCTCCGAGTGCTTTGTTTTAATTATCAACATCATTTCATTGTCTGCCACGTATACACGAAAAGCTGCCGAAAACACGATTCAGCCAGCGAATGTTTCCCGAAGTAATTTTCTCCTATATTATCTGAGAAACAGAAAAAAATAAAATAATTCTAGGAGACGGGGAAAATGTGAAATACTTTGGCGGGGTTTCTTCTCCGTGCTGCAACCTGGAAACTTCGTAGTCATTACAGCTGGAGGATTTAGTCTATTTCATTACTGAGGCGCTTTACCGTCCCACACCATATCTGCTCTCGTCACTCCCTGTATCCATCATATCCTTTAATGTAAGCTTTGCAGGATAAGCAATTTAGAAGGACAAAAAGGGCAGCTTGTGTTAATTCCACGAAGCTCCAAACTTTTAATTAGGACAAGCCACGAAACAACAACATTAACAATAGAATACGAAACAATAAAAGGGTAATTATCATGAAGCCATACTGGGGCTGCCAAGAACATCATAAAACTAATTACTAGTGTCTGACAGCAGATGGTTTGGGGGGGTGGCAAGTATAACTGGGAAGGTATATGTGCAACAGAGGATGAACTTGTGTGTGCATGAATGTACTGTAAAAAAAAAGACAAAAAAAAAAACAAGAGATAGTTATTTCCACACAGACTGATTTAGTTCTCCTGAGTCCATGTCTTTATTGCATGCATTGAGGCAGTGATTCTCAAACTAGGGGGCGAGCTCCCTGGTCACCAACGGTAAAATATACAGGGTGTCCATAAAGTCTCTTTACAATTTAAAAAATGTATTACAAAAGGCAGTTGATAAGATATCTTAACCCCATTTGTTCTATTGTTATCAGTGTTTATCAAAGTCTGTAATCATATGAAATTGTGTGTTTCAGGTATCCTGTTGGTGAAAGAGGTACTGTTAAATGAAACCCTAAAAAAAGAGAAGGCACAATGTGTATCACGGTTTATTTAGACAAAACGGGATGTGCGGACTGGGGGTTATGTTAAAGATAACACGTATCGAACAAAGATACGGGGCATTACTGACTTGAAGCAAAAGATTTCTGATGTCATTGCCACCACTAATGAGGCTATGCTAATGTGAACATGGCAAGAAATCGAGTACCGTCTTGATGTGCTTTTTTTCCCGCCTTTAAATGGGGGACACGCCATAGCCGTTTGAGAGCCACTGCATTGGAGTGACAGAACAGTGAAATGAGATTTTGAATTCAGTTCCGTTAAGTGAACAGACGTTACATCATCTCAGACTGGGACTATCATGGACTTTTGATGCTTTACTGACAGGTCTTGTCCTGCACATTTTTAATTGCCTTCAGATGTGACTGCCTGCAGTCGAAGAAGAACAGATCTAAGTGGAGGCAAAACGGCTGAGCCAAGGTCAACTAATGTGTCAATTAAAGAGAAGAACAAGCAAACACGGCGGAGTCAAAGCAAACACCCTCGGAGCGATTTCCTGTTGACATAAAACAGTTTGATGCACACTATGTCAAACTATCCCCCCCCCCCTGTGCCGGTCACCCATGCAAAACAAACTCTCGCCTAATGGAAAAACATATTTGTGTATGTCAGAGAAGACTAATGGCATGTTTGGCAACGATTTCCAGTGTTTCATTAATGCTGTTGAGACAATCTGACTTTTAGTTAAATAAAAACGTTACTTCATACGGCTACATAAGAATGCAAAGAAAGGAGTGCTTGCTTATCAAATTTCTCCACCTGATCACTGAGATCCATTTAAAAGCCTGAACCTGGAACATGGTGAGGACACCACTTTATATTCTTGAAAGCATCATGGCTGCATTCCAACTGCACAGGAATAAATGTAATTAACAATTACGGTCTGCCCCATTTGACATCTCATTATTTGAGCGTTCCTGACGTCCTTCGCCTTTCCTGCTCGCTTCTTCATCTCCCTGCCACAGAAGTGTTTTTGTTAGTTCAAACACACAATGACAGTTGGTGCAGAGACAGACGGGAGTCTAAAGGAATGCTTGTGTTTAAGTACATTTTTGGCTTGAGCTTTAAAACCCGGGGGTTGAAAGAACTTCAACCAAAACCAGTGGATTAGAAAATCCATTTGTGAGCTCTGACACTGTGCTGCCCACTGATATTCTGACATAAAGAGAGTATGCGGTATAACACATAACAAACACAGAGTCAAACATGTGGTAAGCCATTAAGCCCAGGAGAAGTGGCTGATGGATGATATCTCTGCCTGCCTCGAATCACTCACATCCAGCTCAGAGGATGTAGTGTGACTGGATGAGGTCTTGTAAAAGTTTTCAAAGTCACAGAGTGAGCTGACCATCTCTTATGAGCACAGTGACAGCAACATATGTTCTCCTCTGGAGTTACTGGAAGAGCGAAAGTCCCTGCTCATCATAATGACACACGCATTTTACAAATAAAACACCCAAAGAGGGTGGCGTGTACGTGTAAATACGTGTACTATCCTCATTTAACAGTCAAAAAAATATGATCCAGTAAGGCATGGAGGACGACACCCACCCATGAAAAGGGGAGAAAAAAACACCACAGAGGCTGTCTATCCAAAATGTCCGCAGGCAAAGAAAAACCTTGTCGCTCGCTCCGAGTTCCCACATTAATGTCAAACTAATATTACCCACCGTCAGTGGCCATGTGCATCAAAGAGAAACCGTGCATGTCTGATGAAACACTTGCAAAATGACTTTTAAGCACTCTACATTGGGTTGACAGAAAGCAGCTCTAATATGGGCATATAGAAGGCACTTGAGCACTCCAGGCAAGCTCACTCTTTGATTTTTCCATGGCAATCCCACTTAGAAACTAAATTATTCAGTCTGTTTTGGAAAAAGTGTGCACTTCAAGTGTGAGAATGGGGTGGGCCTCACAACATAGAGTGTACATAATGATAAAAGAATTTTAAAAAAAAAAAAGCTTAAATTATTTAAAAATACATACAAGGAAGCAGTGGTGGCAGCGGATGTAGAAACATCAAAGATGGATATAAATTTTTCTCTGATCAGGTGTACAAACAACTCAACCATTTGGTGATGAATAACACCCAAGTTTTGGTAATTTACACCTATAGCTACACTCTGATCAAAAAAGTCTATTATTATCATAATGATGCCATTTCACCACGTGCAACACCTTTGCCTGTCTTCATTATCAGCTTTATCTTTTTGCAACATGGTGTGTTAACTAATTAAAGTGAAGCAATTTCAGTGATTTCCTACTGTAGCAAGTTCTTTTTTATTATAGTATTTTTTTTAGTTCTTTGAATTATGACCATAATATACTGCATTGTGTGTCAACAAAACCTATTTTTTTTTCATCCATTTCTCAGCATTTGGACTGCATTTCGTGTCCTTTCCAAATAGCACAGGCGCAGGCTTTTCACAACTTTCCATGAAGAGAACATGGCGGTGATTAAACATGACACACACCGGCCAAACGAAAAAGAAAGGTGAAGGCCTGTGACATGTCACGCCTTATAGCACAGAATCGTGAAGATGTTAGATGTAAGAACAACTGCCAGTACAGGTTAGCATCTGCATAGACATGGTTAACACACTTGAGAAAAGGTATGACAGGTAACATTACATATCATATTCTGGATATGAAATGGACTGGGTTTGGTCACAAAATTCCTCCCAACATCAAGACAGCATCTCTCCTCCACGTGACAATTTATTGGAAGGGAGACATTCAACAGAATGTGCAAAAACACAACATCAACCACTTTTATGATGAAGGTAAAAAAGCATTAGTGCTCCAGAAATGACGTTTCAACATAACACATGGATATTCTCCACTCCGAGAAAACAACAAGCTCCAGTGCATGAGAGCTTGTGTGAGTAATGCAGAGATTACAGTAGGGCTGTTCAGAATTAATCAAACATTTTATATTAAATATTGTCTTGGCCTATACACATCATATTCTACAGACTGAAGAAAACACAGATCTGCACAAATATCACACACTAATCATTTTAATTCAACTAGAAATTACAATAATTATGTATAAATTACCATCCCCTCTCATATCGTGAATCATATCAAAATGATCAAAATATATAAAAAGAAAAAAATCCTTCAGCCCTAGTTTACAGCATGTTGAGCTAAGTGAAGAAGCTAATGGGACGCATTCAAGGACCCCGGTTAAGTTTCATCACCTTTGCCAGGTCAACATAGATAAGGAAAATAAGGAAAGGAGGGTCAAAATGAATAAATAAAATTCCATTCTCAACTCAGTTATAATGTTTATATACACACACACACACACACACACACACACACACACAATACAGCCTGAGCAGTATCCTGCTCTCGCCATTTTACCTTTACTTCTCGCCACGTCTCTGTTACTACAATACACAGGACTCTCAATGAATCAGACGACCAATTAAAAGTGCCCATATTCTGTTGGATAGTAATGAGTGACAAATAGCCTGACAGCAGGAGGAGGATTTTAGCAAAAAAGGAGCAAAGTGCATTCCATATCTGTTCAATACGGAAGACGTCTTGTCTTTCCATGTCCTTCATGGTAACAAATGGTACCAATTTAGGTACATCTAAGTGAAATGAGCAATATTAATCACAAATTAAATTCCATTTTTGTTTTTACAGAGACAGTGAAGTACCGAAAACAGGTAGCATGTAGTACTGGTACCAAATTCGAGCACAGGTACTGGTACAAGTGTCTATTAAAATGTAAGCAGCACCCAACCCTATTCCATTATTGTTATTACTATTAATAGAGCCACTGCAGGCTTGTTCAGGCAGTCACCTTGAGCTGGAACTGCACAGCGCGACATGCCTCAATCTCTGCACATTATCATATATACCCTCCAGATTTGTGAGTGCAGAAGTCTTTTTAATATTACCCATTTCTTCTTCTGCCTGTCAATGCCACTGCTGCCCTGCATCAGTGCTGCTGCCTGTGGTTCCAGCCCCACCACCCCACTCAGCATCCACCTGTAGCACTGTTCAGATTCAAAATGGGAATGTGCGTAAACAACAGCAGGAACAAATGCTCTTGTAAACAGTATATTTCACCCGCTATTCACCCGTGACATTGAATGTTATTTCTCTGTGCTGACATGCTGCAAAAAAAATAAAAAAAATAAAAATGTACTTGCAGAGCATCAGCTTTTCACCAGTCTGCTCCACCATATCAATGTTAACAGCTTGTCTAGATGTGAGACGTGCGGCCCAGATAACAAGTAAAAGGAGTATTTTCTCTCACTGCTGTAGAAATCCCTGCTAAGAGAGAAAAAGAAGCTACACTTAGGGGGGGATCAATACTAGCTCTGACCGAAGTAAAATGGATGACACATCTGACCTGCTGAACTTGCTGCAACAAAACGTCGTCGGACCATAATCGGTGCATTCGTTCAGGATGCTCACAACTACAGAGAATACAAGGACATACCCTCAAGAGCAGCTTGTTGAGGACACACAGAGACTGTACTCGGTAGTAAAAACAACAAAGGTGCTAGCTGCCATTGAACAATGACAACCTCTTAAAATGATTTTACAGTGTAATAGGCCTGCAAAGATAACATTGAACTACACTGCGCTGGCACTAAAACAACAGTAACAACAATGTCAGGAGGACATTAAACCGTAAAACATTCTACTCTGCAGTGGGTAATTTTGTTACGTTTGTTACTGGAACTTTCTCTTCTGCTAGATTGGTCTAATGCGTTTGCATTACTGTCCGCCTAAGTAGTGTCTTCATTGATTTAATGAAGCCTGTTCATGTACCGTTTATCAAATATGTTCTTTCTATTGATCAGGTGAAAATATCCAATTGCCATAAGAGAAGAATCGCTCAAGGGAAACTGCCTCATAATTAAGAACCTGCCCAAAACCATTAAACTGCTTCGTAGCTCAATCCACTTTAGTTTGGAGTGCACAGCCTCCAATAGTCCATTACTTTGATCTACAGGTCACAGAGGAACAAAACTCAATACACCGGCTTAGATGATGATATAAGCTATATCAAGTTCAGTTCAGTATCTGACTTTCCTGCAGTATATTAGCTGTAATTTCTCAACGCGATGGAGAAATGAGGTAAAAATAGCTGAAGACTGTCACAGTGCATCAACTCAGTAACACAGTTGTTACAGCTCAACGGTGACAGAAGAAAGGAATACGAAGAACCCATTCCAAATAGCTCCCTCTGAAATCACCATAAAAGGACAGCTGCATTCCATCCCGTTTGAATGTCAGTGACATTATCTGCTGCTGGCGTTCCAAAGTTCAAAAGCTAAACTAAGGTTCCTGAACAGCAATGCCATATTTGCAGGGCTTTTCTATGCTGTCTACATTTCATCATCAACTTTCACCACTTGCAGATGAGAAAGGGGGGAAAATAACCATAGAAATTGTGACAAAAAACTAATTATTTTTAGTTTCTGCAAAAAAAAACATTTATGGACATTTATGTTGATGTTTGGGCAACACTGCAAGCTGTGGACCAAACAATAAACTGATTCATCAGAAAGTAATGAACAGATTTATAGAACATCCATCCATCCATTTTCTACCTCTTTATCCTCCACAGGTGAACCATGGGGGCGGTGGGGCACATCATGGACAGGTCGCTAGTCCATCACAGGGCCACATAGAGACAAGTCAATTTTGAGTGTCCAATCCCCAAATCCGCATATTTTCGGACTGTGGTAGGAAACCGGATAATCTAGAGAAAACCGAAGCACACACGGGGAGAACATGCAAACTCCATGCAGAAAGGTCCTTGTTCCGACCTGGTCATCTAGGGCTGAGTACTATACCAACCGTGTGGCCCTAGTTGCATCCTATATGAGTCCTTAATAACAAAATCTACATAATTACAATACCTACCTCATTGCTAATGTGACACTCTAAATTGACCTCAGCCACAGAGAAGACACATCCAATGGGAGGGTTGTATCACGAAGGACATCCGGTGTAAAAAATCTCTGGCAAATCGAATATGTGGATCATCCACAGTGGCAAAATACTTTTTTTGTGTTTTTTTTTGTCTCATTGGAACAAGAATGGATTTGCTGAGGTGAAAAGGTGATCCCAGAGTTACTGTCTATGTCCTTGATTAGGCTGTTTTATCATGAATAAAACTAGTACCCATAAAGTACTCAAAAGACTTAAATAATTGTACAAAATGTTTTTTCACTGTAAAGCCTGTCAATGTACAAGAGAAACGACAAAGAAATGAGACGGAAAACATCACAACCTTGGAGGAGGTAAAAAAGAAATGTGGTCAGAATACAAAGCAACACAGAGCCACGGGGCCCATCAGCATTGACTGAGTAGTATCATTTAGCTTAATGCTATTTAAAAGATGTGGAATCCGGTAGTCTTGGAAACATCTTTTGGTAATGCAGTTTACGCTGACCTGCAGTCTGATTAGCACAATTCTTCCATGAAATTGCTTAATTTTGAAGCAGACATAAAACGTGGAGTTCAAAGGCTGCGGGTGCATACCAACAAGCATGATGTAATGCTTCTTTTTAGCATCAACTCGGGCTCTGTGCTCATGAATGTGGCGATGATCACAGCTGTACTTTGAATTAAAACATGAGTCAAGCGGCGCTCTGGCCGCACGAGACTGGCGTGGCGTCGCTTTATACACGACACACACAAACTAGTGACCGGCAAAGCAGTTGATTTCGATGTACTGGATTGTTAGAATCAGTTCATTAAAAAGATTATTTCAGTACTTCCTGCATGACCGGAGCACAGACTCACGATCGCTGGCTTGTGGCAGTGCTGTCACTAAATACATCAGGCTCCTCTGTTAAATATTGAGATGTCATGCCAAATGCTGGAGATTGACTCATGTTTTCAGCATTTTAACGTCTTTTTAACTTATCTACAGTTCGTCATTGTTCATGGGCTCATGACTCTTCCAGTGACGACGCTCTCTGGCCAACCAGTGGCTGGCGGTCTGTTGACGTCACATTTAGTATCAACTCAGCTCAGCTTCGCCAGAGCAGGTACTGAAAGTACTAAAGAACTAACGTACCAGGTACTATCCCTAATGAAACAGCAAAAAAAAAAAAACAAGCAAAGTCGAGCTGAGCTGTGCCGTGCTAGAACTGTGTAGTGGAAAAGCGCCAAGAAGCAGGTTATGGTCTTTGTTTGGTAACAGAATTATTGACTTCCAACAAAGGTGGAAAACAGAATAGTGTCTGTGGGAAATATTGTCCAATTAAATATATGAAATGTCCTAAGCTACATCATCTACTGTCTCACAGAATTTCTCCTGGCATTAAAACATTTGCACATAACTAATTTTAAGCAGCAGTTGTTGTTGTTTTAAGATTTTTAACTTTTCCCACAGTTGGGATAAATTAGGTGATTTGTCTCTGTAATTACCTACATAACTTTGCAGCAGCAGCAGCCTAAGAAACCTTGTTGGCCTTCTGTACAGCTGCACCATGATAATATCCAATTCCAGCGGTCTCAACATGCAGGTACAATAAGTGGTAAATGATGCAGTTAGTCGCCCTACGGAGAGAAACGCTCTACCTACTGCAAAGAATTTGCAGAAACCCTAGTGAGCTAATTATGTTATATTTCAGGATAAAATCATCTGACTCCATCAGCATGGAAAAAGAAAAAAAAAAAAACATCTTAGCAAAATTTCCAGTCTGTGTTGTGTTCACTTCTGTAAAGAAGCAAAATGCTTGCCGCCCCTTTCAGTATAACCACCTTTTTGACAAAAAAATGAAGGAGTCCACGCTCACCCCCGCCGTCTACTTGATGTTGAAAAGCTTCCAGCGTTTGATTGAACGCGTCCTCTTTTCGGCGCTTTAATTACATCATTTACGAGGCGAGTAGAGTTCCCACGTCAGGTGAGGAGCAATATCCTTCTCATCATAGCTCCCTCCAGATCACAGCTGTCATTGTGTGTGACAGCAGCACCAGTGTCCAACATTTTAGTCTCTGAACATAGCCGGGAGTTTTTCTGCGTTTCTTTTGGAACGCTTTCATCCAGGCAGTTTACTGACAGTTCGAAAACAAGAGACCCCCATCAAAAAGTCCTTTTCAACAGTCTTGTATTTGTGCCTTGCATCTTATCAACTTTGATGATAATCATGCTAAACTAAATTTAGGTATCAACAATGCTAAGTGGCTCCTTTGAAAAAGAAACGTACCTCGATTGACTTGAGCAGACGCACCATACTCTCCGTCTCTCATGCAGCCAAACGGTGGCCAGCCCATACTTCACATAATTCCCTTCCAACTAATGTGACATGTTATGGTCAGTGCTCACCATGTTAATGAAAACCACATTTCACATAACCTTATACTCTGGGCAGTATAAAAATTAAAACCACAGATCAAATGCAAGACTCCACTGATTTGTTAATGACCTTCTCCTGGCTGTAGTGCTGTCTTGTGAGTTTAATGAGGAGAATATTCAGAGTGAGAACAGAAGTATATGATTCATTTACACCACTAAATACCACTTCATCTGTATCAACTGTCTTTTTTTGTTATCCTCTTTCTCATTGTACAATTACCAACATCTCAAAAGCCATATACACATATTTACCAAGCAACAATTCATCATGCAGCATGAACACAATTAGAAGTTAGAAGAGTCACTCTTTCTTCTGTACAGTCCCTTTACTGAATGAGATGTTTTGAAAATGTTCCAGTTGCACTACTGACGACAGGCTGGAATGTTTGTTTCGGTTTCATGTCCTTGTTACGTATGTGACTAAAGCTTTTTTATTTGTTTGATAATATTTCAAATTTATGGTTTGACATTGGCTTGTCAGTGTGTATTTCAAAATAATGGTGTCTTGTGAACCCATTTGGGCTGGGCACATTGATGATAAATCAATCACTTAATTGTTTATTTGTTTGTGTGCAGCATAAATCAAAACAGAAACATTCTTCTTCTTTTTCTGAAGATGTAGGTTACAGCCCAAGGAGGGATTTCGATCTGGTTTTGGATTCAGGATTTATTTTTAAACTAAATGTTAACCTTGCAAGAGAGAGGAGTGTAAATGGGTTTTGAACTTTCCCAAGTGCTTTTTGTTGGAGACAAATGTTTGCACTTGTCTTTGCTGATTTATCCTCCCGAGGTGTCACATTGACTTCCAGCTTATTTGAGAGGCCCAATATTGATGCATTGACTCATTTAATAATGTCTGAAACCTCATACTATTCATATTTGTAACAACTAAAATGACGGACAATCTAAATAATGGACATGTGCTTTTTCTGAGGGAGAGGAGAATAAAAAAAAAATTCAAATGAACACAGCCGCTTTATTAGAAACACATGACACCTGAAAAAGTGGCTGGAGTGGCACCCAGAGAGGCCTTTTGCTGTCGTAGCCCATCTGCTTTCAGAGATGGTCTTCTTCATACTTTGTTTGTAGCGAGTGGTTATTAGAGTTAATGTTGTGAGTTACTTTTCCCTTGTGGTATCATCAAGGCATTGTTTTGTTGTGTTTTTTTTGCTGTAAAAACTGCCAAACTGCCATATTTTTTGGGACAATCCTCTGCACACCCTAGAGATAGCTGTGTTTGTACCCAGCACATTCTAAAGTACTCAGACTAGCCATGCTGCGTTCAAAGTCACTTAAATCATCTCTCGTCCCAATTCTGTTGCTCACTTTGAACATTGGCATGTCACCCTGACCATGTCCACATAACTGCCTAAATGCACTAAATTGCCACCATGTGATATAGCTGGACAGGTGTACCTAATAAAACGGCTGGTGTGTTACACATAATATAGACATGAGTACCCAAGGAAGTCGCGATAGGCAAAATGGCAGCAATACAGGGGATGCAGAAATGCAGCTATAACAGTAAACGCAGCACAATAATATCAGTGTGAGGTTGAGGGAGAAAAAAAGTAGAGTAAATATTCACTCACCATTATAATAACAGCAGGGCGAAAATGAAGATAAGTGTCCTTGGTCCTATAATGTTGCAGCTGCATCTTCCAAGTGTGAAGAATGCCTCGTTTATACTCGCTGAAATGTGCTGAAGTCTCCAAAAACAGTGTTTACATTTGACAAAGGAGGCAGGGGGAAGTCAGCAGGGGGCGGGGGGGGACATAAGCGTCTTCTGCTGTCAAGCGTTCAATAACGTGTGTCTACAGTGCATTATTCTCATATGAGCACCTGTATACCTTCGCACGATGAGCGGTGGTGTGTTCCATGGCCTGCGGTGGAAGACGGCGAGTGCTGCCGCGGAAGCGTGCGGGGGAGGAGGAGGCGCTGAGCGGGCCAAACTTCTGTGACCACAGGTGTTTTGGTTTGGAAACTTCCGTTGTTGTCTACTTGCGCGTTGACCTCGTCGTTTTACCTCAGCTTGTTCCCTCAGCTGCCAGCAGTATCCCAAAAAAAAAAAAAAAATTGTTGTTCTGTTTACTTTGGTCCCTATAACATACAGAAGTTATCTCCACAGCGGGGAGGAAAACAAGTCCAGAACCGGAAGTTCCGCAGTGTTTCCGGTAGTAAATACATTTTGCGTTTGGACACCTTATAAATTAATTGATTAGAAATTAACTATTGAATTAATGAAGGGATTTTTTTTACAATCAATAACCTTGTATGATTGATGTCTGCTTCCTAAATATGATATTGATTTTTGACGTTTGATGTTTTCTCTTAATATTCAAATTAGTAAGTAGAACTAATTTACAACATAATCAGTAGTCAGATGGTGGTGAACTGGCTACCACTGCGACCTCACAGCAACAAGGTCACAGGTTCGGATCCCAGTTCCCCTCCCACTGTGCAAAAAACATGCAGATTAGATTAATTGGACACTCTAAATTGACCGTGTGTGTGAGAGTGGATGGTTAGTCTCTTATGTCCCCCTGTTATGACCCTCATGTGGAGGATAACGCATTGGAAGATGACTGAATGAATAAATGAACATAATCATTAGCTCACACGGTGGAGCAGTGTCTAGCATCGTGGGCTCACAGCAAGACATTCACCCGGTTGGATCCCGGTTCCTGGCTCCCACAGTCCAAAAAACATACAGATTAGATTAATTTGACACTCTAGGTGTGAGTGTGAGAGTGAATGGTTATTCATCTCTGTATGTTGTCCCTCATGTGGAGGATAAAGTGGTAAAAAGTGAAAATGAAATCAGTACGGCAAGCAATCCGTTTTTTGACATTTTTTGAAAACTCTATCTTGGAAGGTTAAGAATTGTTTTTGCAAAAAATACTGAATCCACATCCTTATCCCGAAAAAAAGGCTCTTTTATTCCTCACCGACATCAGTACATTTTTACTTTTGAGTTATGCTGCTGCGTGGCCAAAAAACACAAGCTCCTCGTTGAAGGTAATAAGTTCAATCAATTGACTGATTAATCTCAACACGGTCATCAAGGCTTTCCAATCATCGAGTCAATTAATCAGGAAAATCAAGGGAACAATCATTAGAACTCGCAGCCCTGGTTCGTTTAATAATTTTTAAAAAAACAATCCAGACATCACATAAGATTTGATGCTTTGCATGTGCTGCTCCATCCAACATTTAAAAGAGGAAACTCCCTCTCTTCTGAAGAATGTATTCTGTGTTGCGTTACTGTTTTTGCACTCCCCTACTGTCAACACGCTGAGATAAAACACGCGTGACTGTTAGCAAAGCTTGTGCCAGGTCAGGGAGGATGTGTCACTGCTGGTCCAAGGCATTTTAAGTAAAGGCACTCGGGCCAAGGCCTTTCGAGATATCCCCGGGTGAAACTGAACCGCTGCCAGCAGCACAGTTTAAGCCTAACAGTCACTGAAGTAGTTTCGGTCGGAACTTGAAGTCAAGCCAATAAGGTGTTAAGTATTTGTTCAGCCTATCTGACTGAGATTCCTTTAGACATGTTTATTTTATTACATATTCCCAGAAGCTGTGCCATTTTCAAGGAGGGAAAGGGCAATGTGAGAATAATATCTACTGTTGAAATCTGGTTCCTGCGAGTATGAGAATAGTAAACATATTCAGCAGAGGAATGTGCTTACACATCTCTATTTCAGTGATTTTTTTTTATTTATTTTTTTTTTGTTACTCCACTTCGAGCCCATTGTAAAAGAGGTCTAATTTCAACTTCCTGTCAAATCCAAGGTGGATGGAAACGTATGCTATCATGATATGACGATGAATTATTTGTTCTCTAATAGGGCTGGGAAATCTGAGTCCAACTTTTTATTATTCCCCAACTGGGAAATAATCACCTGGAAGTCTGCTGTGCAATTAAGTGCTCCATCTTCCTAAAGGCTAAAAGAGGCCAAGCATGGGCCAGCTCATTTTTCTATTTTTGACATTTTCAAATATTTGTGGCACCAAGAGAGCTTGGCAAAAAAAAAAAAAAATCCACCTGGCAGAGATTAAGCATTCTCACATTTGGATTGTTTCTTACTTTTTGATAAAACTCAACCGGCCGCAACATGAATGTTCATTCTCTTCCACATGAGGGTCAATGGGAGGGGCGAAATGAATGCGCAAAACCTAATTCAATCACATAAATATCAGATTAAGCTCATTCATTTGTGTGCACTTCATGTAATGTTTCCCAACCTGATGACCACGTATTTAATTGTTAAAACACGCAGAGCTTCTATAACGAGGGTCCATTATTAAATCAGGGGTGATTATTGGAAGCAATGGTGTTCGCTGCGACTGACACAAATGCAAATCCGCGAGGTAATTTGTTACCGCGGCAGCATTAGCGCTATCCCATTTAACAGAGCAGCGGGGAAGAGCCGAACAACAAACAACCACGGACCACTGGCACTCTCCAACTGGACAGGGTCATCAACAGATCAGCGTGAAGTTGATAGCGCACGTGTCACATTTCTACTAACAAGGCCAGATAAATGGTGATGGTAAAAATGTGGAAATCGTAGGGGATTCATGTATGGGAGAAAGAGTTGCATTCATGACTCTGTCAGTGATGACACTCACTGATCAATCGGTGGCCGGCAGTCTGTTGACGTCCACTAAATTAACTGACAACTATTTTGATAATCGGTTAATTGGGTCAAAGCTTTTTTCATGATTAAAACAAGATTTCCGATCATTTAAGCGTCTTAAATGTGAGTATTTTTGAGAACATCATCATTTCCAGGTGTGACGAACACCGATCAACATTTTTTAAGGTTTTCTGATATTTTATGGACCAAATGATGAATTGAGAAAGTAATCGACGGATTAACCGATTATGAAAATAATCATGAGTTGCTTCAGATCGCTTGGAACCTCATCAGAGCAGGTGCAAAAGCAAAATAAACCAAGTGGAGTTGAGCTGTGCCGAGCTGAGTCATGTGTATTCAATCTCCTTGATGATGGCTCATTTTGCTTTGGAGATTTCCATCCAATTACTGCAATCACGTATCAACTCAAACATGAAAGGCCTCAATCCCAAAATGTCCTGCTCGTCATCCAAATCGTTCCCCGCTCGCTTCTTGTGTGATGAACACCACAGATTTAGGACGACGATGGTGGTACAGCGTGCCGTCATCCACAACAGAGACTCGGCTGTGTTCCGTGTTTAGCTATGATGTCATGCTGCGTTGTATTGGCTACTCAAACAAAACGTCCCCTCCCCTCTTACAGCTCATCTTAACCGATATACATAAATATGCGGAAGGCATATAGCCGTGTCATGGCAACTTTGAGTAGGAAGTGTGTGGACATAGATGCTGACTGATTATTCTATAGATGGAGAAAAAAAAAAAATCAATACCGTGTGTAACTAATTTCATTTTGGCTCATATGTCTTGTCAGCCTGTGCTCAGGCGAGGGGGCAATGGTGGCCCTGGAAGATTTATTTAGATATATGCTGTATGCTACTAGTTATTTATATTTGCATTTAAAAGCATGACTTGAAGAACATTTCTGTACTGTACATGCTGCTGGCTTTTTGTTTCTGCACACCACTGCATATTTATCGAACATCTGTGTAGCCTGAGTAACAGCATTGTTTGCCATTTGGAAAAAGAAAATGAGTCCTGATTGAGAAATTACTTCAGCTCAAACGCTCAACACCAGTCGCTCAGCACAACAAATTATTCATCATGACTCAGGAGCTCTGTGGCAGCTCGCAGACGTTTCCACTCCATTGGCAGGATTAATATAAATCATAAACATGACTGTGTCCCATGAAGGACACTGGTAGGAGAAGCCTGTTTAACATGTTGGTATTCACATAAGAAATCTTATTAGCCCTCATGAGATAATGCTTTTTTCCTACTTAGCATGCGGGGAGCTCGTCCTTTCAAATCATAAAGACGGTAAACAAATTAAATTAACGTCATAATATTGCAAGGACAATTTTCAGCAACCATCCATCGTTACCTAGAGCAAGGCTGACGGTATCGAATGTCTGATGCTTGTGGGAAGAACAAGCGACGCGGTTATGCATGAAATGGAACAAAGTGAGTTTTTGTGTTTTATTTATTCCACGTTTTCGGGCCACATTTGACCTGTTTTCACCTAACTCCCAGCAAAGTTTGGAAACAAAGATGTCCAGCTTTTCACCTCAGAGCTTCGACCAGAGTTTCATCTCTGCCTCTCTTAAAGACTTAAAGAATGATCATCTCGTCATTGTGTTTGAACAGCAAGCCATGCAAAGTAGGATTATAGAGCAAGCAAAAACATGCCTTTGAAATCCGTCCTTTTTTACCCTGCTTAAACAAGGTGATTCACAGCACATAAATAGATTAAATGGCAAGAAATGAGCTCATATAAAACTGCATCCCATACAGGTAATTAAAATCAGCAGATAACCAGCAGAGGCATTTAAGAATAAACAATGTGTCAAGGACGATAACGGTGAAATAGCCCGCTGGAAGACACAGAGGAGGAAGCCAGTGTTAAGTAACAGGCGAGGGAAGGGGCAAATGTTACAGTGAAGATTTCTCAAAGTTTCTTAAAAGCTTGCACTCAACGGAGTGGATCGTGTGAAAGAGGTCACATAGTTTGGGGCACAGTCACCTTTACTTACTTTCCTGGATTCAACATCGCTTAAAAGGATTGCTAAAAATAAAACGCAAGTAATGGGAAGTGGTAAATCTCAGCTGGGTTCCTTCTCTGCTGTACCACCACATTTTGTGGTGCCACGGGGAGACGGCGAGTTAGACCTGCTCCACGTTTATACTGTGGACGGCGAGGTTTTTTTTTATTTGATTGTTTTTGTGTTATTTTAAAGGTCCAGTGTGCACTATGTTGGAGGATTTATTGGTAGAAAATGAATAGAATACCCTTAAGTACATTTGCATGTGCATAATTGCTTCAAAATAAAAAGCAATTGTTTTCTGTAGCTTTAGTCATCTTCGTACTGCTGCCTGAAGACATCCAGCCAGAGCATATACTGTAGGGGAGACTGGGGTAAGTTGAGCCAAAGGGTAAGTTGAGCCACCCCTTGTTGCTAGGAAATGTTAAAAAACATTGATCATGTGATCAAATATTTAGGAGGAAGGCATCATTCAATGGAGTCTGTGAAGATAAGAACCACATGGGTAAAGTGGTTAGACACTTATTTCCAAAAAAACATTTTTCACTCTTGAAAGTGAATTTAGTCTATCATACGTTTCATGAGAATGGTGTTAAGACCAAAACAGATCATTTTAAATCTATTTTCTACATCAATTGTGGTATCTATGTGCTACAACATGAGGTCATAAACCATTTTAGTAGTGGGGACTAATAAAATCAAAATGGTAGGCCAGGGGTAAGTTGAGCCAGTGGGGGTAAGTTGAGCCACCAGTATTTTGGGTGTAGCCTATATGTTTTAAATATGAAATCAAGATTCTGCATTTGTATGATTACATACAGTGGACATCATGCCTCGTGTATATAAGCGCAACACAAGCACATGACACTGAAGAGATACGTTGACAGACAAAAGAAAATGTACCTTTGAAAAAGACAGGCTATGCCAAACATTATGTATAATAAATATGAATACACGTGAATGTGAAGAAGTGGCTGTTATTTAAGGAGGGAGAAGGTGAGGGAGGGGTGGGGTGGAGGTGGGGGGGAATAGGCATATGGCTCAACTTACCCCGCTCCTATGCTCAATTTACCCCATACACGGTGTAAGTTGTGCCACGAGACCACTTTTTTTGGACATGCTATATTATCAAAACAGTTATGTTTACACTCATTCTGTTTGTTTGAACGGATGCACAACATCCTGCAATATATGCAGCTATATTAATTAGCGTCAAAACTATGATTGCCTTGATGTAGTGATCCTAGATATGAAAAATGTCTCATCTTACCCCAGTCTCCCCTATACATTTGTCTATTTTTTGGATTTCCAAAAAATGGCGCAAAACACCAGAAATTCAAATGTATAGTGCTTTAACAGCACTATAGCGTGTCAGGAGCGAACAGTCTCAGCTGCTGAACGCTTGCCTCCACCTCAGTGCCACCTTGTTTATCCTGATCCGCCAGTCTTCAACAGGCTAATGCGAGATGACACTTTGTCACCGGAATCCTAAACTCTACCCACAATACAATTTGTCATCACGTTCAGAAGCCCGTGACATTCATAAGGGCCTCTCTGTCAGTATCAATTTCGGTCTAATTTCTAGGTTTCGAAAGCGCTGACATTCTCACAAGCAGATGCTCAAACGGTGTCCGCTGTGTCCCCACTCCCCACGGGTCATTGCCATTGAACAGCTGGTCATATCCACAACCTAATGTCCACAGTTCGTCCGTATATTTAAAGGAATACATCACCTTCAATTTATTTGCTTTATTTAGCTTTGTATTACTAGAATAGGGGTAGTATTTTTCCTTTTTTCCATTTTTCCCCTGAGTCGAGAAATATCTTCATTCTTTTCTTTGTTGCGTGCCCACCAGGGACACTTGGTCCTGTTAGCGTAACTGTTAGCAAAAACAGCGGGCACTGTTTACATTCCACCTACGAGTGGGTCTAAAAAGTGCAGAATTAGCGATATCTCTCGATTCAGGGGAAACTGAGGCTGGGAAGCACACTTTTTCAAAAATACTACCCCTATTCTAGTAATACAAAGCTAAATGCAAGCCTTGGTCCAAGGCTTGAAATTGCAGCGCTAATTCCGCACTCTTCCACTCGTAAGGGGGCGGGGACCTCATTCCCAGAATGTAAACAGTGTCCGCCATCTTTGCTAACAGTTATGCTAACAGGACTGGTGGGCAAATAACAGAGAGTTTGCCCCTGTCTCTAAAAAAAAATAAAAGTTTATTATTACATTGCATTGCATTACATTAATGTTTACTTTATGTCTACTTTGTCCTGACCTGTGCTCATTGAACTAGAACGATGTATGCATCACATATCGATCAAAACTGCGTACTTTACGGACTCATGGAGCTGAGACTTTGGAACAGCCACCTCCAATCAAGGTGACATCGGTCTAATTTGGCCTTCAAGGCAGAACTGGAAAAACAGGCGTAATGATGCGTTCATGAGAAGTAATTTCTGACCCTCAAGGAAACTAAAGTAAATTAGGCACCAGGGCATTAACATTTCAGCTCTTGACCCAGCGGTTATTATACTAACATTTACATTAGCGCTCCCCGTATACAATGAGAAATGTGACGACGGGTTTTAATTGAAGGTTGATATAACCTTTTCATGTGTAGGGTTGGGTAATCATTCTTAATATGGAAGCAAGCTCGGGGAACCTACTCAAGTTAAATCACATCTAATATATCTGCCGTTTGCAATCTGCCTGCATTACAAAAGCAGAGTAATGAACCGAACATGGAGCCTAATTAAAAGTTGACTGTGAACCTGAATGGCGAAAGGTCAGCACTCTGTCATACTGTACGCTGGCTCTCGCAAAATTAACCTCGTCAAGTTAGATTAGTTAAAGAAAATACTTCGAGTGAACCCAGAAACACAAACACTCCAGACTCAATGAAATCGATACGAATTTGAAAGGTGAGGCCGTAACCCAGCTTCCCACAGCGAGGCCTTGCAAAGTAATTAATCTTTCTATTTTTAGATCAGTTTTCCTACCTATTTATTTTCTCTTTTCTCTTTTTTTCTTTTTTTATGTAGAGGGGAGGCGGCAACTCTGCCAACAGAAATACTTTGTCAGCAACTTGATTGCATTTACATGGTAGAGTGAAGCCAAAGCTGGAGAGAGCTGCAGCCACGGGCTGTGCTGAAATAAAAGGCACTTCAAGAAAATGCCACGTGAGGCAACTTATCAAAATCAGCACCTCAGGAATATGATTTAGTTTCATAATATGTCCCGACATATACTACTCGCCATATTTGTTTAACACAGTGGTTTTTTTTTTTAACATATTTGCTTCCATTTTCTGCCTTAAAGATCAGGCTGCAACTATCTATAGCTATTTAGATAGTTGACTTCTAATTGAAAAAAAAAAAATCAGTTTGAGCTGAAAATATACAGCATAGAGGTGCATTAGGCTGTTTGAAGCCATGGCCAAGTTGTTCTGCAGAGGGAGCTTTGCTTATCAGAAGAAGACTACAATGGTTTTGTGTTGTTTACTGTGGCAACGGAGGTGATAAAGAAGCTAAAGAAAACTGTCGTCCTGAGCAGACAATCGCGACATCAAAGCATCTGAAGAGTGTTGTATAGAACTGTATTTCTGTTGTTGTTGACAATTTTGCCTAATGTGAATTAGTAGGTAGTAGTAAGCACTATCACTTAAATCCCATAGGAAAGAATACCCAGTTGGATAAGAATTTGAAGTTAAGTTCATTTACAGATCTGTCCAGGGTGTCACCCTCTGTCAGCTGAGACTGGCACAGCACCCCCCGCGACCCTCATGTGGAGGATAAAGCGGTAGAAGATGGATGGATGGATTTAGAAGTACTATAAATACAGTTTTGCTTTACCAGTTTTCTCAAACTGACACTTTTTTTTTTTGACTTCTTACATCTCTTGTTTTCTGTGGTGGTTCTCAATACCAGGGAATTTGATGTCAGTCAAATCTGACATCAAGTCTGACAGTATAAATGTGCTAAATAGGCCAATGATGATGTGAGGAAAAATGCCCTTCCTTTCAGGTGCTGAAAGCTTGGTAAGAAAAGGTTTACCACTGGTTAACTTACCGTGAAGTGTTTATGTTAATGTTAGCCTGCGAGACTCTTCAAGTATGAAATAAGTCAGGTTTCTACAAGTTAGAATAAACACATTCATTTCTTATTTATTAGGCTTTTTTGTGTACAGCATGAAAACGTCTAGATTTACACATCCAGCAGAGACAGTGAGTCATGAAGCTTTGGCCTCATCTGTTCAGTACAGATTCTCCCCTTTTAGTTCTGTTTTGGTTATTCACAAACCATTTTAATATTCACTAACTCCTAAGGAATTTGCTGCTAAATGTTGCCAACTTTTACTTTATTTTTTTATGCCCTGCATGGATAGATTTAGTGTAGTGCAGTTTATCCGAGTTTCTTTTTCTGCCTGATGCAGCTGGAAAAACAATTGGGTGATGTCAGGTGATAACACTGAGCTGGAAGACACTAAATTGTTCTGTAGAGGTCAGTGGATTTTCTACCTTGGGTTGAAATTGATGATTGACCCGTTCCACATTATATCCACTGATCTGATCAAATTATTGATTGATGCAACGACATAAAATATGCTTTCTGTGTGAAGCCTACAATATTCTGGAAAAAAAAAAAAAAAGTATAAAAACTATTTATGTGAGTTGGTGTAAGGTACTTGCCTCATAGGATAGAAAATGTACCGCTGTGTGTTGTGGGATGCAAATCTTCCCCATTTTGTCCACTAACGTCTACTAATGGCTCCAAAATTAAACAAATACGGGCTTGTGAAAACGCCAGTGGTCCATGGAAATCTAAATTAAGCAATAAAGGGCCACTTTAAGCTGTGAATTTGGATCATAGCATTATGAACACAACAGTTGTGTGAGGCTGATTCATGTAATATTCCCCTCTCTCTGGCTCCAGAGTCCCGCTGACACAGCAGCTGTGAGCAATACGTGTGTGTGTGCGCGCATATGTGTGTGTGTGTGTGTGTGTGTGTGTGTGTGTGTGTGTGTGTGCAGGTGGTAAAGGGAGGGTCCACAATGCCTGTGAGCTGAATAACAAATCTAGCGTACTGCACACCTGAGGAGCTGTCACTGTCATAATCAGCCGTGTATAATGCATGGCAGAAAGGGGACAGGAGTCGAGAGGAGGAAACGAGGACACAGTCTGTATCAAAGCTTTGTCTGTACCACATCCTTTTCTTCTTTTCCTCTCTAATGATGGATCATTTAAAAGGGGAGGGCTTTTCTTTTCTTCTTTAATGTTTTATTTTTACCCTCTGCCCAATTGTCCTCCCACTTTTCTTTTGGTCCATCTTATCCTCTGAGTCACAGATGTCGCACGTGGAAAGCTGGATAGTTAGCTGCCCTTCCTCTCTGCTTTCATCCAACCTCCTTCTTCACAGCCCGTCTGGCCCAGCAGGTTTAGGTCCGGCGAACTCCTCCTGAGAGCTCAAGGTGACACATGGTTGCTCAGGCACAGACTGTGTCCTCGGCCTCTTGACGACCGCCAGTTGGCTTCTTCTCTTTTTCCCCTTTACAGCCGCACTGAAGTCCCCCAGCAGTGATTACAAACACCCCCCCTCCAGTACTTTGTTTTTTTCTCCACGACTCTAATCTATGGTTCTGCTGTGAGGGCCACAGGAGCGGCAGGTTTGACACACTTCCAGATCTCTGACACAATCGTTCAGCACTTGTGTTGGGAGTGCTGGGTGTGTGTGTGTGTGTGTGTGTGCAGCCTTTTTTTGCAGGGTCAGCAGAGAGTTGGCCCAGCCAGCATCATGGAGGAGCAAATCAATGAAACCCAATTAGACACCAAGAAAGGTGAGAGGAGAACTGAGCGGCTAAAAAAGTACTGGCCGAGACAAAAGAAATGACCCATGAGACTTTTTGTGTGTGTAAATAAAAATAAAAGAAATAAAATTTACCATGGTGACACACGTGAGGGAGCTCTGATATTGATATTAAAAATGACATAACCTAATAAAGCCTCACTCGCGATTCATGGGTATATTGTATGGGCAAAATTGGATTGCGTGAGTCACATTGATGCATCGTTTTGCTTCACTTTAACAACATAAAGCACTGCTATAAGAGGCTATGAGGGGGCTATTGAAAGCACAGTTATCATAAACAAACAGTGAGGAAATCTAAAAACTAAAAAGGTGTTCCCTACGAAACAATTGTAGCCAACTCTATGATTTATATATTTTAATTACACATATTTACATAATTTTTTTGTTTTCTGTCAAACAAATGAAAGGAGTCCAACTTAGATTTCTGTAATATCACTAAATGCTCGTGCTTAATCCTGGTCATTACATATATTTTTTTTAGTGTGTGTGTGTGTGTGTGTGTGTGTGTGTGTGTGTGGGGGTGATGCTGTACCAAGCCTTTTGGTTGTGCCAAACTCCCCAGCATGTGAGGAGTACAGTTGTGTGTGTGTGTGTGTGCGCGTGCCTGTGTGTGTAGGGCAAAAATAAAGGCAATATGTCTCATGATCACCTCCAGAGCGAGCCAAGTGAGACACCCTTCGCTCTGAGCAACCTGCCACTAACATCTGCTGCTTTGGCTTCAAATGCCCTTTCCGAGCTGTATTAATCCCGTCTGCTTATTGGTTTGCACCAATGTCTATACGACTCAGGTAAAAACTTCAAATAAAATGGGAATGATTAATTTTATGGATGGCAGGACCTTGCTTTCCTGAGAGTGGAGGCAGCTTAGCTTAAGAGTGGACGACGCACCGTGGCTTGAAAAGCACGCAGGATGCAGCGCCGGTGAACTTGTGACACATATTGCAGGCGTGCTGGGGTTTTCTCTTTTTTTTCAACCCTCATCTGATTTAGATGAAAACACTGCATTCATTTATGACTTAATGAAAGAAAAAGCATCTTAAGCTCTTGATAACCTGCTGACGGATAATGAGCAGCAGAGCTTACATTAGACACTTTATAATAAACCCATTCACATTAACAATGGAGATAACACATACTAATACCCACCGGCATGCATACTGGAATAGGTATGGAAGGCAATTAAAATGAATTAGAATCATATTTTAATCTCATTAAAGCACAGTATCTTGTGTCATATCAACAATATTGACTACTGCAAAGCAGATATTGTAATTTAACTGTCTATTTGGAGGTTTGCCATCAACAGTGTTTAAACAGTGCAGAGCATATGTGTTACGTAAACTGGCTATAAAGCACTGTGATAAAGGGAACTTCACACATCTCAGTGTTCCAGTGTTTTATACGGTTGCATTTTGCCTTTTATATTGTACTTGTCATCATGATTTTAATCCTTTTAATGAACACACTCTACCTATTTGTGCAATCTGAGAAGCAAGCTATTTGCCACCTCTTAGGCGCACGGTAATTATTAGGCTAACAGATATTTGTAATCAGGCGTCTCCTCCATTTGCATGAAAGCAATCTACTAAATGTGAAAATGAATTTTTCCCCACAGAAAACATTAAGTCACCCCCCACCCCCCACCCACCCACCAAAAAGAAAAAAATATCAAGCATTTATTCGAGCAACCTCTAATCTCATTGCCTCTTTGATTACAAAAAAAGGGAAGATTGTCTTGTTCCATGACTGCCTCTAAAATGAAGCCCTTGATAAGAAAGCCCCAGTTTGAGACAGAAGTGAGGCACAGAGGTGGATCAGCAGCCACAGCCGCCGTCATAAATCCATCCAGACTCCTGTGCCCAGACAGGCTTTTTGGTCTGCTCCTAAATTAGACAGGCCAGACTGTCACGACCAGAGACCTTGTCTTCTTGCAGATCAATGCTGATAAAGGAAATAAATTTTGAGCCGCAGACAACCAAGAGGCTCTCAGGGTGCTAAGAGCTCCATAGGCATGTGGCTTTTTTTTTTTAGAATATCACAAAGGAAACATTGCTCACTGACAGTTGTGATAATGATTTTGAGGAGACGAGCAGGAAAAGGCTTAAAAAGAGTGATATAGGCCACTATGGAAACCATAGTCTGATAGCTGACATTGTCACTTTTGAGCTGAATAATATGTGTAAATATATGTGTGTACAATATTTGGCTCAAAGCCATGTGTTGTGAGGACATTTGTGAAGCTGGTCCTCACAGCTTCAAAGGTCTGTGTAAGATTTAAGACTTGTTCTTCGGGTTGGTTAGAGTTTTATACTTGTTCTTTGGATAGGTTAGAGTTTTATACTTGTTCTTCGGATAGGTTAGAGTTTTATACTTGTTCTTCGGATAGGTTAGAGTTTTATACTTGTGTGCCAGTGTTGTTGGCGTGTGTGTGTGTGTGTGTGTGTGTGTGTTTGGTTTCAAGCTCTTCACTGCTGACCTATCATGTTTGGAAGATAAAGCTATTTATTAAAACAAAACTTTCCAATTTCGCCCCGAAAGCTCAGATAACAGCGCCACAGCCATTTATTATTTTCTCATCCAGTGCTGAAGAGAGGAGTATAAACTTGTTCAATTGCTTTCTTTTGTTGTGCCTTCAAAGTCTGAGGAATTTGTATGCTAAATATCTAGTCTCATGCTTGTGGCTTGCGTTTATTCACTAGTGTTTGTTTTCTTCCCCTGGTGGTGCGGCCTGGAATAACTTAAAATGCATGGTTATTATTCCATTTTTTTTACAGATATTTATGTCCGCACCCACAATGGACTATAATCACTACTCTGACCCAGTGTTTACTGTTGCGCCATCAATGTGATTTAATTTTTTAGTCTATGCCATCATTTTTAAGATGTCACTTTAACCTGTCTCTGCTATGACTTTTGAGTTAAACATCAGAGTACCATGATTTAGCCACAACATTTTAGTATGTATTTTGACTACTAATTTGCTGCTTGCTGTATGATGAGAGACCCCTTAGTGTCAGAAATGACATACTGTCTTTCAAGAGCTCCAGATGGCATTTACAAGTAGAGGTGTCACAATTCACCAAGTTCTCGATTTGATTCTTTTAGCACAGATGGGTCTGCCATTTTTAGACTAGTCTAGTTTTAGTCTAGGATCATTGGTTTTATGTCGTTTCATTTTTTTTAATTCCCATTTCGATTGTCTGCATGGTGTCACGCGTGATATAATACCCTTAATGTAGGCCTTAATGTCAAATTTAAATTATTACAATAACAATAACCATTCATAGTCAGTCATAGTCATAGTGACTCTTTTCTGTCATTGCAGTGTGCACAACATTTTTTTCGCGGCTGTTTCGGTTCCAAATTAAGAGTTTCCCGCGTTAACCGAGTTTGTAGTCACGTCTGCGTCCTTACGGCGCATGCGGGGAGATGTCCTGTGCTATGCTACACGCACATAGCATCGCTTACACACCGAGTCGACAACCTTTTCTCGACAACATAACTCACGGGAAACGCAAAATATTTCCACTCCAGTCCAGCAGTTGCCATGGTTAGGCTACTATTAGTTAGCAGCAGCTTTAGGTTAGCGGGAGGAGATAACGTGTAGTCGTGCTACAACCACAACACAGTTTGTCTCCCTCTGGTACGTCACACTGGGCGTGGTTAAATCCTCAATGACATCATTTTGGTCCATATTTGATTTACAATCGAGATTATGACACAACATTTACAAATTCAAGTGTTGTGGTAATGAAGTGTTACCTAGCTAAGCTCAACATGCTAAACCTTATTGCATCGGTGAAGCACAGTTGTGTCTAAGAACAGCCATACAGAGCCATCATGACTCACAGTCCTGTTAAAAATAAATGGACCTTCTACTTCTACTTTCTGGCTTGCCCAGCTAAGTGCTGTTTGTGTTCAAAACTAATTGGGTGAGTTTTACAATTTTGAGGAGCAAGCAACCAGACAAGAACACCATTGTGTGTGATTTTGTAAAACAAAGTACAGGACAACAAGTATATCATTAAATAAACGAGACAGCCACCTTCTTGTATGTGCTATTATAAATCAATAGCCACACATATATTGCATCGCTAACTAAAGATGCTCTCTACTCTCATTGGGTTGTTGCTGGGGTTCAACACAATTTGCCTTGATCAGGCAATCAATCACTGTTAGTGTGCCACACCGGCACACAGCAGGCAGATGTGCTCCCCTAGAAAAAACCCCTCCAAAGCCTAAATTGGGGCTGACACACACTTGTGCGAGCCTTGTGACACAGCAGACATTAACAGAGCTGATGGCAGAGCTTGCAAAGAGCATTTTGCCTTTATTTGTTGATAAGGAGGCGGCACCAAGCTGCTTTACTGGCATGTCTTTTCACAAGAAATTACAGACAAAGCACTCAGAGGACACGTTCTTGCATGTCTTTGTCACCGTTTGTCACGTTGCATTCAATACAGTGCAATCAGATCCTCTCAAGGCGATTTTGTGTGGTATTGTATGGCTATTAAATGTCATTGGTGTTTGGGAAAGGTAACATTCTGTCACCTTGCTGCACGTCAATAAACCGGATTACATGTACACATATACTATACATGGGCATATATACTCTCTATTTGGCGCCATTGTTCACATGATATAAAAGACTGAATGAGCTGATTTGGCATGAGAGGAGAATAATCTGAGCACTACTGCAGTCCTTAGAGATCCTTTATTGAATGCATCACAATGAAGCTTGATTGGAATTGATAATGGCTTTGAGGACTAGGTTACTCCTTTCCACTGACTAATTTGTTCCAAAGCAACCTTTGACATGCAGAGGGATTGGCAGTGACAGGGTAATTAGCCAACTGTTGAGCTGGGTCAAAATATGGGTGTTTATACCAGATGTGAATACACGCCTCCTCAATAATTGGATGTCGAAGCTCGGTGTCATTCCAAAATACTGCATCTGTCACTCCTCGATAAGCAGCCGGTAAATTCAGCAGGATTAAAGTGTATACATATGTTTGCATGTGGGTCACTAAGTGTTATCACTTATGGTTGCCGTAGTCTGAGCAGAGCTGACTGTACGTGGGAGAGGAGGGCGGAATATACGGTATTCCCGTATCAACACAAAGTCAGCATGAAGAAGTGCCGCGGATGTGAAAGTGCTGCTGACCTCGTCCATTTTTCTTCCAAGTGCCATCAAGGCCACCGCGCTGCAGTGCTTCACGCTGCATCCATTTGTGCAGAGTTAAAGGTGTAGAATCGAGGGCTCGTCCAGGCCAACGGCCCTCAGACACCCGCACTTATGAGAGTCAACTGCAGTGTCAGCACCGCGACCAACATGCATCATCCCGGCTGCCTCGCACATGCCTGCGAAATAATGTTATCAGTCCACACAGACATTGCAGGCATTAGTATATTAACAGACTGCAGAGCCGCCATGGGGCTACACTTGTGATTCCACATTTTAGACCACGCAAACTTCAGATATGTGCGCACAGATTTCTCAGAGGTGCCAGATTGGGCTTATGAATCATGCAACATGATATTGTTTGATTGAATGCACTAAGTCCAAATTGGATTCCCTCTCGCGGCTCCTCCCCTCCCTGCTGAGGCAAGTCCTGATGAAAGATAACCGCTTCTGCATTAATCAAAGAGATGGAGCATTTTGATCCCACTCGAAAGTAGATTAGATTACATATATTTAATAATTTGCACAAAATGCAATATCAATTATCAACAGGTCATTTGGTTTGATCTTTTGCCCTACTCTGCCACAGGAAACAAACAGGAGTGCACTTTGAATCTGAATCTCATGGTTTTGCCATGTTTTAGAAGAGATGTGAGGGATACGACTTGTGGCAAAACGTGGCCATATCCCGACAGGCTTCTTTAAATAAGCCTATCTTCATTTTGCTTACACCTTCTTTCTTCTTTGTTTACATTTGTTTCCGTCAAAGAGGAAGTGTCATGAATTCAAAATCCCTGGATGACCAGGCAGTTTAGTCACTGACAAGAGATTGAAGTGACATGAGTCACTTCTTTAAAGAAGCACTGTTCTCAGCCCTCTCTTCCTGTGTATGTGTGCTGACTGTAAGTGGGATGTGTGACGGTGCTTATTGTTTGCTAAGGATTACAACAGACTCTCAGGGGCGGATGGTTTGATTTGTAGTAGGAGGGGAGCAGCGTCGTTCCCATCACATACTAGCCTGCACCTCAAAACGCCAATAACTTGAAAAACAACACATTGCCCAGGAGGAGGTGAACCAAAAGTCAGCCCTTGTTTATTATTTGGAGATGGAATAAGTTTGTTTTTTTTCATCATGTGCCAAACTGAAATATCCCTGTATCTTAGCTACAACCTACTCCACTGAGCCATCTCTTGATAGTTAATTAAGGTGTCAGCAGCACAACCGAGGTAATTTAACCTTCATCATTCTGTATCACATGAGAAGATAATATAAGGGAATTATTCATTGCATATTTTAATACAACATTAAAAAAGCTTTACTTACAAACTCTAGGCTTAAATGAAGATGAATCAATGGAATACAAAACTCCATAGTTGATCAAGCCGTTTTTTGGAACTGTGAGCTTCTTTTAGGCGGCAGCGACAAGGGCGACCGAGACTCACTCGTACAGGTTTAGCACCAAATCACTGACAATTAATACGCCTTAAGATCGAATCTTAAGGATTGGCAGTTATCTCAGGTCAGATTGATCAAACTACTCTAGCTGATGATCAATACAGTATGAACTCTTTGTGCAAGCTGAGCGTCTCCCATGATATTGGAAACACATTTTCCTCAAAGGGGTCTGAAGTTAATGATCAATGAACTGAGTCGTCTACCGTGTTATAAAACAAACTAACAAGAAACAAATTCTTTTTAACTACCTGTGGTGGAATTCAAATTGCTTTGCCTTTCTTAGTATTTCTCAAACTCCCATTTACATATAATGTACATGAGTAACCAGACAATAAGCAAATAAAAGGTGGCCTTAAAGTGACCTGTAATCAGAACTGATAAGGCATTTCCTTTCAGACCGAATGACTGAATTTTATTGGAAAGATAGCAGATACTTTATATGGGAGTCAAATATCATAATTGGGCTGGATGGACATGATATAGATTTCATTATTTAATTGACGTGCTTCTTTTTTTTTTAATCTGACAGAGACACTAAATTATCTGATTAGAGAAAGCAGGAAGAGAGTGCAAACCTCTGCCAAGGCTGCTCAGTTTCCCACAGTGTCAATACACTCGAAGCAATCATTCTCATCAACATGATGAGCGCATAATAATAAAAGAATTTTGAAAATTTTTTTTCATGCTTCAGAATCCAGATCCTGATCCAGATACGTAACTACACGTTATCTTACGAGATACTATTGTGTGTTTTTGCAAAGCAATAATCAAAACCTGTTAGCACAGTTAATGATGACATGTTTGTCATAAACTTACTATATGCACATGAGAATGAAAGAATTAAACTTTAATTCCAAAGCCACTTCATTTGGATTAATTATAGGCAGGTTTCAATTGGGCTTGACTCATATGTTCGGTTTCTATTCCTCAATCACCAAGGCACGGAAGAGTCCTGCACACTTATTTCCACCAAGCCTCTCTCGGATATCTTTGATATTCCAATGTGTAGATGACTGCTTTATAGCTTTAACAGTAACATAACAGTCAAAAAACCTTTTCACACCAAACTGCTTTAACGCGCTTGTTTCAAGCCGGAGACACGCGATAACAACACAAGTGACATTTGGTCCTGCAAAGATGGCGGACACTGGAATTAGCATTGCAGTTTCAAGCCTCGGACCAAGTGTCACTGGTGGTCATGTAACAAAACAAAGAATGAAGATGTTTCTCGACTCAGGGGAAACTGAGATTAGGAAGCACAATTTTTTTAAAAAGTACTACCCCTATTCTAGTAATACAAAGCTAAATGCAAATCGGTGAAGTATTCCTTAAAGGCCAACAGTTGACTCCTTTAACTGTTTGCATATTACACTGGAGCACGTAATCCTGCATTAATCATTTAAACTAAATCCAAACCAACTCAATACTGGCTCCTACATTTCCCGGCCCCTAATTGGGAAGCAGTGAAGGCTACCAATTACTCAAAAAATATAACACAAAGGAGCCAGCAGTAAACATAAATGTACCCTTTTTTTTTTCTTTTGCTCACAAACATACAAGGTTACTCCCCGGTGGAGGTAAACAAGAATGCCATCAAATCACAAGGACACCTAATATGCCTTCAGAGACCGTCTTCTGCATATACCCTGGTTGTAATGAGGTACAGTTGCGAGTCAATATTGTCTCGCATTTTGAACCAGTCTGGCCATTCTCCTCTGACCTGGCATCAACAAGGCATTCCAAATCCCAGAGCATCAGCAGTTTCTGAAATAGTCAGACCAGCCTGTCTGGCACCAACACGCCACATTCAGAGTTAGTAGTTCAATCAAAGACAGACACTGACATAAACCACTAATAAACACAACTATTGAACACAACTCCATGATGTGGTGTGGAAATAATAATAATAATACTACTCATTGTTGGGGTGCTGGTGAGCATAGGAGTGCATGGCTTTGTCTCCTCGGCGGTGAAATGTGAAGTTGGCAGTGTGACCGGCAGGGTGAGACGGTGAGACAGCGAGATAGACGGTTTATAGAGCGCTTTTTTATATATGGCCGGAGCTCGTTTTTTGTTTCGTGTGGGGCTGACTGGATGGGAGGAGGGAGCAGCAGCAGCAGCAGCCTTAGTGCCAGGCAGTGCTCTCTCTTTCTCTCCCTCTCTCGCCGCTGACTGGAACTGGATAGACAAATAGAGGAGGAGGAGGAGGAGGAGGCTGAGCTGTAGCTGCCACCACCACTACTGCCCCTACTGCTGCCGCCGTTGGACGCTTTTCACTGCACTTGAGTCACAGGGATATTTCGCTCCTTTTTTCCTTCATATTTTTTCCTCTTCCTTTTTTTTTTTTTTTTACTCGGAATTCGAAGTGGGGAATTTATCCGTCTCTGGCGCACCAATGTACCCACTCCACGAGGGCAGCGGTGTGCTCGTGCTGCTGGCGCTCTTGGCCGGACTGCAGGTAAAACGGAGTTACACCGGACACTTCGCACGGCTGCTTGTTCCGCTGTAGCGATGCTTGTTTTGTTCACTTGCGAGCCGCTTGCTCGTCTACGGGGCATTTTAACACCGCGTACAGTTGGTAAAATGCAACAAACAACGCTTTGTGTGAAAGCTAACACACACACACACGCGCACAATCACAAGAAAGTAGGTCCCGCATAAGCTCCAGTCACCGGCTAACGGTTCTTCTTTTATTCAACGCCCACGAGATGCTGCGTGGTTTAAAAAAAGAACTACGCACGTTTAAATGAACCACACCAGGTCAGAGAAACAAGATTCGTATTAAGGCCTACGAACATTCACCTGCTTCTCACTTAGATTTATTATTTATGTAGATTGCTGCAGCGTGTCCCCTGTTGTATCCCCCGGCGAGTTAATTGCCTCTTTGGTTTAAGAAAAAAAATAAAACACAAAGCGGTTAAAATAATGGGAGCAACAGTGTAAAGCAGCGTCCTGTAAATACAGGTTATATGAGTACATGCACGCTGGCAGGTATGGGATAATGATTGTTGTCCAACTTTTCACTGAGGGCTTTGCTGGAAACAATTTATTTTTTCGTGACTTGCGTGGCTGCTTGTGTGAGAGCCCGTTTCCCCAAACAGCTCAGAGCTACTAACAAAAAAATAAATAAATCAATAAAACGGAATGACGCTGTTTTTGGGGGGCAACTGGAATGTGTGTTACTCAAAAGAGGAACAGGTTTTTGTTTGTAGTATTTAATTTACACCAGAATATTGTTCAGTGCACTGTAAAGGCTGGTGCCATTGTTGTAAAATACCCTCCTCCTCCTGCTCTGCCTTTCCCTTTACACGTTTTTCATTTAAATGACCATGTTTTAGAATGGCAAGGGGCCCACAATGCTCTTTTTTTTTTTCAGCTGGACTCCTCTTGTTTTACATTTGTCTGCAAGTGCATGTAAAGAAATAGGGCCCAGCCAAGAGCTGAATCAATGCTGATGTTGTGTGATGGAGCAAATTTGGATTTTGTTGGACGTCAGAGTTATGCATCAGTTATGCTCTTGTCTGTTCTTTCTTCCAAGACTGATGCTTTACAGAAACACCAGCCCCAGTCACTTACAGATTTCCTTTTCTTTCCAGCAAACCCCCTTTATTCCATACATCTTTTGTGTTGACACTCAGTTAGAGTTTTCCGTTTTAAAAATGAGCCACTAAAACGCATTACATTGATCACAGTCATAGCCCGGCAGTTTCTTTAGACGTCTGCAATTGTTTTTTTTCTTGTTTACTCAGACTATCACACGTAGGTGTTTATTCCCACAACAGTGGATCGTTAGCGATTACTTTTTATTCCCTTGTTCCTGCTCTTCAAAGTGGGGGTGTTTGTCCAGAGTACCTGGTGTGTTTGTTGATCAGAGGGGGCCAACGGTAGAAACATTGGTTATAACCCCTGCCTGTTCCTGCCTGGGCCCCTCTGGGGCGACGACAAATGGAGCTTGTTCTTGCCTAGCCATGCTTTTTGGCTAATGCTTAACCCTTTTGGCCTCATTATCCTAATTGCAGTCCCTGCTATAAAAACAACAGATGCTTTTGTACAACTGTGGGGACTCAAGAACGTGACGAAGAGGTTTTTAGAGGCAACAGTGTGCATTTTTGAACGTTGATTTATGACTCATTGTTTTTCTGCCCCAACCATTACAGATTGCAGAGGGCAGGGGCACCGCACCATGCAGGCCAGGCTTCTCTGAAGATGTGTACAAGGTTGTGGTGCCTGATATCACAGAGAAAGGACAGCCCCTTTTCAATGGTGAGTGAGGAATATTCCCTGTGCTGTTTCTGTGGTGGATTCTTGTTATGTCTGCGTTTGATTGACTGTGTGTATGTGTCGGCATGCTTGCCTGCGTGTTACATTTCAGGGGATGATCAGAACAAGCCTGACATATTTAAACAATTAGCTTCGGGTGTAGTTGTGTGGCATTGCAAGTCATGTAGTTTGCCTTGTAAACCAGCTACAATGTGGTTCAAATTTATATAGCACTCTTACCCAGTTTGCCTACATGCTGTTTTTCCCCCAGTCTTTCAAAGCACACACAGACACGGGCGCATTTGCATTTTGTTGAGATGAATGTCAAACTGCTGTCATTAAAAGCAGAAAAAAACAACATTTGTTTATTGCAGAGGTGACACTTCTCGTTGTGATGAATAAAACTCTGTTACACACGGATTTTAATATTATGCAAATCAGCAAATAACCTAGCTATGAAACTTTCCATGTCTATAACGCTACTGAATTTATGTTTTAACATTTTCACGTGTCACAATTATGCATTCGTCTTGCCCCAACTATAATGTCGCTTCAGCACAGATTGAAACCATGTAGTAAATATTTGCACCCATTACTCGAAATTAGAGTTTTTATGTGTAAAGAATCCTGCTTGACTCGTATAATAATCTGCCAACTTGCAGGATTGCACTGCAAAGTCCAGCCAAAGGCTGTAATAACAACAACTTTCAAAAGGTTTGTTATAGCAATAGACTTTCTGCCAGAAACAAGACTGTAGTGATTTTTTTTGGTGACATTCCGTTTAACCTGGTGCAAACTAGAAAGTGAAAAATAATGATCTTTTGCAGTAGTCCTTGACATCGCAACAGACATGGCCAACACTGGAGTTTACTATTGGCAAAATAAAGATGCAGCTACCTTGGAATGGCATGCTGGCCCACAGAGGCTAATAAAAACTGGAATATATCACCATTGTGCTATTAAAGAGGTTTGAGCCTTGAGGTCATTTGGACCAGAAGACATTCTCACTTGTGTTGGATTTCACGTTGTGTGCCTAAAACTTGCACACCGGTGTTGGTGTGAGTCAGCGAGGTAGTGCGGGAAGTAGTGATGACGAGATAGGAAAGGAGAGAGGGAAGAGAGTGCTCAAGTGGGCGGGCACAGCTTTCACTGGGCTTTACCCTGTGTACAAGTTTCTGTTTGATCCTGCAGGTGATGGATTTCCCTCTGTTGGCTTGTGGATGAGCTGTGATCGGGGGTAATCAGGTTCCCTTTTGTTTGTTTGCCCCCTCCCTGCACTATCCCCTGTCTTCTTGTCTCTGCCTTCCCCTCCCCCAGTGATCTGTTGCTCTGTGGAGATTTCCTTGACAGAGAGGGGCACTCCTGTGTCATTGTAATGCAGCCGGGCTCAGCAGCGTGGGACGATGTTAATGAAACTGCATTCTCTAATGAAAAGCTCCTGTGGCATGTTTTGAAAGACAAAGCCCCCACATTGTGGAGGGTAAGGCCGAGGTTTTTCAACTTTGCTCTCACCGTGCCAGTTAAGAATATTGGTTCTGACTCGGAGCAGAAGGCTTTGTCAGACTCATGCTTCTATAACAGCATGAAGTGGGGCTAATACTTTGCGCTTCCTGGCAATTCATTAACACTGTTAATTGTTCCTTAAATGTTGCCTTTAAATTGAATGAAAAGCTATTGTTTTTTTAATTAACATACCTGAAAGTCTGAGTACAGCGGTGCGGAAAATTTAGGCTTCGCTGTTAGCGATTTGCATACATTTAACAAACAAGTTACTGGTGAGCATTGAGCAGTTGTCTGTAGATCTGCCTGGTATTTGTGTAAGGTGTCCGCAACGTGACTCCCTCGCTTATATGGTATCGCCTTTGACTCCCACATGGACATGAGATGCAATGGTGGTGAGTCGTTACACATCTTTGTCCCATCTAATTGCAGTCTTTTCCTCGCTATTGATTACAAGAATACACATCCTGAGGCTTGTAAAGCCTGGAAATGGTGATAGTGCTCATGTAAACAGCTGGCATTGTATGTGCTTATTTTAAATACATCTGGGGGGCCATGTTAATTGTTAACAGTGAACATTGTCATTTGTTTTTAAGATTAAATCACTTTCCTGGGGCGTAAACTGGACTTTTAACTGTCGGCTGACCAAGTGATGCCTCATTGATTTGTGATCGATTTTTTTAAAATGCATTTCTTCAAAAAAAGCAGCTCGGAGAAAAGCGAGGAAGGACAATGATTGTTCTATAAGAACTCCTCTCCAATGATTCATTAAAATGAGGTTACGCTCATTGTCTGCAGTTGCAAAACCACATTTAGTAAAGGAGTTAAGACACTTCAAACTCTCAGGGCCATATGACCTTGCTTTTAAGGTTGCAGTATTTGTTTTGGGTTGATACTGAGTGAAGAGAAACAACCAAACATCAGTATTTATTATCAGACCTTTGCACAGATGAAAGGACTCTTTAAGCATTGGTCCCGTTTCCCCCCCTTATCTTGTTTGGCTGCTCGATAAAGTCACTTGTTTTACTAAATTGCATTTAATTTCAGGTAGGCTGCAGCTGCGGGTGGTTTGCCCCTGGGTGTCTAATGGAATTCCGGTGGCTTTAGAGAGCTGACACACATTGTGCGTTTTTTTTCTTTCTTTCTTTCTTCCTTTCCAGATGAGGCCTTTAAAGCAATGTCGCAAAGTGAGTCAGTTGTAGCATTATTCAGCAGAGGTTTCCCCTCACTAAAACTGGGTTAATGAAAAGCCCAAAAGCCTAATTGAGCTTAATACCACCTCTTATGCTGTTGTTCTTCCCTCCCTCCCCCAACTATCTTCATTTTTCCTTTCGTCCACCCCGCAGCCTTCTTTTCCTGACAATTTTGTGAACTGCGCTGATGAAAGAGATGAGTGTTAATACTAACCTTAGCCTTGGTTCAAGGGCTTTGAATGTCTGTGCGGCAAGAGGGTACAGGGATCTTTATACAGTACATTACAAAAAAATTCTAATTATTGTGTTCATTTGACTAAAGCAAGGCGTTTAAAATACACATAGACAGTTACACGTTAGTCCGACTGACCAAGTTTCACAATGTCAGACTAACACACCCAGATAACGCTGTTTGGAATTTGGAATTGTACTCGACGTGCTGCCAACTACCTGCCAGCTCAAGTAGTTTGTGTGTGTGATGTCATAGGTCAACCAAAACACGCCTAATATTAACAAGCTGAGGTGGCATATTGCCACCTAGTGTAGCAGGGGCAGAAAGGCTTTCTTGTATACTGGGTCAAAGACAGTAGTGGTGTCGTCAAGCTAATAACGTAGCCCTATTTCACTGTGCATGGTACTGAGTGATGTGTTGGTACAGTTTAATAACATGGTGGAACACCAACTTGAAGGCTCACTAAAGGCTAAAGCTGTGAATTTTCTGTTAATCTATCATTAGGAATAATTGCTTCACTTTGCTGTGTTTGTTTAAGGCCAACCTTTTAAAACAAACCACATTTCTCCCTTTAACAAGAAAAACATATTCTTGAAACCCCAAACCTTTTTTTTTTTGCTGACTGAACCCATTTTATGTTGTTCTGGTTCTCTGCGCTCTGTTAGGATTCTGATGGCCCAGGGTACAGCTGGGGCCACTCATATGTGTTTAAGGGGCCCCAGTGTTTGGTGAGACATGACCCTGCTCGACCCTCTCCTGTAAACTGGGCCAAGTGCTTAGAAGCATACTCAATCCCCTTTCCTGCTCACAGATTGGGAATGGGACCAGTGGGGGTTTCCTGCAGAGGTGTAGATGAATGGAACACCAGCCTAAGAGGTCCTGACCCATCACCAGGGAGGCCACAAATACACGGCACCCATACCTCATGTTGTTTTGACCTATAGGGTCAATCATTTATCACACGAAGAAACAGACAATGCCAAATTTAGCAGATCCTGGTCTTTAGGTAGTCTGCAGACAGTGTGCCTTTATATTATTCCTCCAGCAACTAATGAATAGTAAGTATCCTTTGGGGCCCTTGTGGTATGGACCAAGGGCCGTAAGAGATTATCTGTGGAACGGAATTTCAGTTTGATATAGCTCTGTTGTTTACTGAAATATTCAGTGACGACTCAGGGAAATAGCTTGAAAAGGAGTATTTGCCGAAGCCCACAGTGTCAAAAAAAAAAAAAGAGAGTGTCTGCTGTGGAGATCTTTGTGTTTGAGGTATATGAGGTCTGCACTGATGTGCCAGTGCTGAATTATTCAATAGTCAAACATGACTTTCTTAATATTCAAATCCCTGCTCAAGATGAGATCCATGAGCACACAGGAACCATCATGCAGTAGACGGAAAAAAAATATGAAGAGCAACATGACACGCTGTGCGAGTTTTCCTTTTTATTAGTATAAGGGCTGGCACATTTTACACAATCTCTTTTTCATTGTGGGACATCAAGAGCCAAGCCCGTGACCACCCTCTGATTGTGGTGGGATTCATACTTAAGCTCCCCTTCTTTATTTTAAGACAAGGCTGTGTCTTTATTTTAAGTATGTTCATAAGAGCAGTCCCACCCCCACCGGTTCCCCCCCGAGCTGGATCAATGAATCCAGGGTCTTTGTTTGCAGTGATCAATATGTTGTAATGAAGGCTGCGCTCCAATTCTCTGCTAAAGCATCAGTGGCGGGCTGGGGTTGGATTTGTTTTATTCTTTATTGTTTCAGCCTGCATAAATTTGTTTTCATCTCCCATCACGGACTGATTTTTTTTTTGTCTTCTTGGGAGCGCCGTGGCCTAGATAACCACCACATATTGTGACAACAGATTGGATCTTGGCGGTTTATGATTTTGGGAGGTAATTTTTTATTTTTTTTTTTTAATGCAGTTTGCTTCCTTGATATATTGTCAGCAGAGTTAGTTAAGTACTTCTACTGCTAGTGTCAGGAGCCATTTGTTAGCACATCATGGCGCCGTTGCACTCCTAAGGCTACATCGCTACAATGAAATAATAATAATGTAAGCCAAATAAGCAAATTTGTGAGCTTGCTCCCTGAACCTGCTGGGTAACATGATGGGATAGAGCATATTTAATTGATGACTGACCTTTTTTAGGCTTGAAGTTCTTAACAAAGCCAAAGGAGGAAGAAAAGTGCTTACGCCTGTATGCCTGAATGTAGATAAAGGATTTTGCAGAGGGCTGACATTACCCCTGTGGCTTCTCATCACCTCTTCTCATATCTTGCTTATCAGGTACAGGCCCTGCCCTCTGCTATTGGCACCTAACTGTTGGCTTCTAACACTGAGCAGTAGTTGAGGTGTGTGAAGGGTGTTTGTCCTTGTTATATACTATAATAATAAGAATATTCTACCCGGGCAACTAGTGATGTTGGTGGACAAATATGTAGATGTCCTTCGAGGCTGTTAGGCCACAGTGTTTGTCAACACCAGCTGTCAGATCCATGCTATGTAATCTGCAGTTAAATGATTATTTGTCTCTTAAAAGGTTGCATATGACTGTATTTATTACAACAAAATATCATTGTCTATTATTATCCAAATGAATATTTGAAATGAGGACTTTTCAGTGCATTGAGCCTTCACACAGTTATGTGAAGGTTGGGGGGTGGGTTTGTGTTAATAGGTTATTCAGTTGTAGATCGCACCTGGGCCCCTCTATTGTCAATGTCATATCGCCATGGTTTTAAATTTGATGTGTGCTTCCACCTGTATCACTGACCAAACAGCGGAGATCTGTTTATCCCTTTAAAACAAACCCTGCCCGTCTGCAGTTGGCCGTTACATGGAGCGGCGCTGGAATCAGTCGTAGTGACTGTGTTGTGCCGTGCATGGCACACTTCCTCTGATGTGTTTTATTTAACGTGAAGAACACCCAGAACGTGAGTCAGATGACCCCACTATATAATGAGGCCGCGTGTATAAATAGCTGTATTGACCTGACTTTCTGCATATATGCCTCCCATAAAACTAGGCTAGTGTTGTTTTTCTCAAGTGAAATGCTAGAACCCGTCTGGAAAAGAAAATGCCAGCTTGCACTTCGAAAACAATGCATCAGTAGTATGGAATGAATTGTTTACTTTTACAGGCACTGATTTGTGGTTTTTCATGTTGTTGTTTTTTACTTGGGGTTGGTATAGAGCAAACACGTCCATATTTCTTTAACAGATCCCGTCTCTACAAAGAAAGGCACTGTTTGCATTGATGCACCAGCTGTTTTCTTGCAGAACACACTTATTTGATTTAGCCCAGTGTGACTCTTTGCCATGCTTATGTTTCTCATTATGCCAAGCTCGATGAGAATAGAAAGAGCCTTGTCCTCACATTTTCCATCGGCAGGTATGTGAAGTAAAACCACTCCCATTTGCATCCACTCTCCCGAAGCTTTTGTTCGTGAGGCAATAACGTTCAACTCCGGCTTTGTTGCTTTTAGACAAGAGGCCATTCACCGACCACCATGATGCAAATGCAGCAGCATTACCTGTCTCACGTCGCTGTGAACGACAGGGCCCCTGGCAGACACTGTGTCTTTGTGTGCAGGGTCAAATAGGGAAGCTAATACCCGAATGAATATATTAATGAGAGTTTGAGCAAATGTAGAAAACAGACACAGAACAAGCCCCCGTGTTAGGCACTTAACTGTATGCCAGTGACACAAATGGCTCACACTTTCAAACCTCACGCTGTGTTCAGGAGGCTACGTGAATTGGCACACCATCATTCCCTCTGACAACAAAAGAGCAATTTGAAGCAGGGACATGTTAATTGACCCAGATACTGTAACCGCGTTCATAAAGGCCAATATCCTGCCTGGGAGGAGACGTCTACCTCCTGCGGGCAACACCAACTATTGTGTTCGACAGAGGCTTCAATTTCAACACAGCAGCTCTTCTCTAGCCACTAGCCTCTGATGAGTTGCCTGGTCGTATCTCATGACATTCCCCATGCATCCTCCTTTCTCCTCAGCCCTCCGTCACCTCCACCACTCCTCTCCACTGTCGTCCCTTCCCCCCTCCGCCACACGTTAGCTTTAAGATAGAGCGGCTCCCTCTGCTCTCCATGATGATTGATGTGCCTTAATTGAGTAATGCAAGAGCAGGACTGAAGCATTTAGTCCTTTTACTCCGCAGCCGAGGTTGTTCCTTACAGTCATCTTGATGGCCACATGGTCTCTGTGTGACGCTCAGTTGTGGGGGCTGTGAGTAATAAGTTTGATAGATGGCTGTCTGAGGTTTTGTGTGAAGCATGTGGTTTTTTTCTTTTCTCCATAGTTCCTCAAGAGTAGTATTTAGTATTTTTGATTTTTTTTTTACACTAACTTGGGTTCTGTGTGAAGAAAGAACTCACTGCTGATTGATGGTATAATTCCAGGGAGCTCTGGAATGACAGTTATTATTATTTTCTGCATGTATTACAAAATGAAGAACGGCATTACTTTTATTTATAGCCATAGATGGGTGATTGGTAAAATTACCTCCATACCCCCAGAGTGTTGCCTCATCAGATAACCATGTGGCCCACAGCATTACTTGTCTCTAGTGATCTACTGTCACCAGGCCTTGCTGACACCAGTGTCTGCAGTCGCCACATGGATATTATAATTGACCTACAGCAAGTCTCCAGTCTCCATTTGAACGCAGACTGTAGGGAAGTGAGCAACGTATCGCTCTGCAGACTGTGTTGTCTGAGTTTATTTTATCTCTTCCTCTGTCGATATTTACTGAGGCATTAAAGAGCGTGCAGCATGTTGCCACTTTATTTCCTGTAGCACTGCATGCTCAGCAGGACAAGAGCTGGAAGGAGGTAGATTCGTACGGAGGACTATAACTACTGCAGCAAACTGACTAATTCCTTCAAGCCTTTTGACTGTGATATGAATGCAATTAAAATATGTGTTAGGGGGAAACATGTGCACCCGTGAGCTGGCTAAGACGAAGACAAACGGCATGTACGTTATGGCATATGGCACAACAGTTTGAATGTCTCTTTTCTGTTGTTGCAGAGTACTTTCTGCCTCAAGTTGTGATGAACCAAAGGTTACGTCATCATTTGGCCGAACCAAAATATATCTTAACTCACAACAATATTTATAATCTTATGCAAAATCAGCTTTTACAGCTAACATCCCCTGTCCCCCCCAAAATTATTGCATTCATCAAGTAAATGTTAGAGCAGCATCCCAATAGGTTCTTTCCATCTGTCAAATGTAAAATAGTCATTCTCAGCCTTTTTTTTAATGTCAGATTTCCAAGTAATATAAAACCTGGTCCCTTTACCCCACAAGGTGTTGTTGCCATTTCATCCCGGGCAAGAAGAATCCGCTTACGTGTGCTTGTGAGCAGGTGTCCATTACCCAAATTCCTTATTGACTATGACTTTGCTAGTTTTGGATTAGTTGAAGACTACTGGCACGATGCCAGACCCTAATTTCCCCATAAACTCGGAAATGGTGACTGTAAGGAAGAGGAAACTAAATGTTCCAAGCTAAGTCTGACGCTTGCTTTTATTAAAAAAATAGGGTCACATGATGATTAATGACATCCAAAAGCACATGGTTAAAATGCAAAAGGTGGAACTGCAGCACTGATGCATTGTGGTATGCTGTGAGTAAGTGAGATTTAACCAAAATACATAAAGCCAAGATAATGTTTTTTATCAATTAAATTGTTGTTAACCATGTTATCTCAAATACTTTTGGCAAGTGCCTTTTTTTGCGTTGCTTAACTTTAAAGGATATTCATGAATTGATCAACAATTTTTCCTATTTTGCCCCTGCTGCCTTTCTTTTTGGACTGTCCCTTTTCTTAACTTTCTCTTAAGATCGAAAGGATTGTCATAACTAAATTGTTTGCTTAACAATCGTGACGTAGGTGTCTAAACGCAGCGTCTCACCTACCCCTCACCTGATTCCATCTGACTGCAATACACCCGGTCTTGTACAGGTCCCATGTCAACCCTTCACTCTCACACTAAGTGTTTCAAGCACCATGACCTTTGTAGAAGATAAGCTTCCTTCGGCTGACTTAAAGAGTTTGGAATAACGGCCTCAGCCATTAATTTATGGCGTTGCTAACTATATGAGGGCCATGAGCCAAGGTTATTGACCTTTCATGCCTGTCACTAGTGATAGAGGGAGCCAGACCCAGGAGGAAAATGAATTGGGCTTATTAAGGAGCTGGGCTTGGAGGCAAACAAAGCTACTTTAATCTTGAGTTTTTCCTCTTATTTAAATAACTTTTTTATTTGAAGTTCAAACTGTTTTCTTCTGGTTAGGTGTCACACGAGTGTACACACACACACACACACACACACACACACACATACACACATAGAGCAAAGACTTACCCTGAATCACATTGTTACCGTGAATGTGTCAGGGAGAAATCAAGGCGCAGTGTATTAACTGCCTGAATGGATTAACAACTTTGAGCACAAAAAAGCATTACAGCCAGCACATCGAGAACTGAGGTCATCAGATGAAGGATTTTACATTCAGAATCACCACGTGATCCCATTTCATTTGGTAATGCAATTTGAACTTCTAGACACAAGGGCTGGGCAATAATTCAATCATACTATAAATCATATCAATATATATATATATATATATATATATATATATATATATATATATATATATATATATATATATATACATCATAATGTTCTTCAAGTATCAGTACAAGTGAGGCTCTATATATTTATATATATATCGTCACATTTTGTTTTGACATTAGGGCTGCAACGATTATTCGATTACTAAATGAATCATTAATCACCTATTTTGAGTCTTTTTCTCAATAATTAAAACAAGCTTTCTGTTTTTTCATAATTCTTAATTGTGAATATTTTCTGATTTTCTGGTTTCTTCGCTACACATACCAAAGATATCATTTAAACGGAATCATTTTTAGTTTGTAGACAAAACAAGACGTTCGAGAACGTTGTGTTGTGCCAGGTTTGGCACAACACCGATCAGCATTTTCGGACATTTTATCAACCAAACGAGTACTTGATTAATCGAGAAAATAATGGACCGATTAATTAATTTGTTGCAGCCCTAGTTAACATATGTATGATAGAAAACTCAGTCTTCAATTACCTGACTTTTATCATAATAGTTATTGATATTGACTTAGTTGAAAGTATTTTATCCTCTAGATAGATACTGCAGTTTTATTTCAGCCACAAATCTCTGTTGTCTCTGCGTGTCTTCGCGTATGATTTACTTGTACATTTACTTGAAAGGCTGAAAGGCAGACAATGATTTGGAATAAAGTGAAGCATGTAAAGAATGCTGGGTGGACTACAGAGAAACAGAGCCACGGATAGAGAAGATTGAAGAAATGTTATTTTAGCCCCGTCCTCCCTCAGAGATCCCAGCCTGTAAAACCTGGTGGGAGGCAAGGGAGGCATGCATTTTCTATTGGATCAACATGCTATGATGTTATTTTTCCAGCGCTACTACTTGTGTTCATAATCATGTGCAGTCCCTTATGGGGGTTCATCTAAAGCCATTTTTATTGACTCTGGAGAAGCTTATCTCTGTTGTTTGTACATAGGACCACAATTACATGCCAGTGGAAATAAAGCAATAAATAAAAAACAGAGAACTCGTACCATAGATGTGTTTCTGTGGTTGGAGGACATCCAGATTAAAGGACATATTAACACTGTTATGTTCATACCTGTAGCTAAAACAGTACACATGGCTTAGTCCTAACCTCATTTACATTAAGCAAGGATACAGACAGAATCGCTGATGCTGCTTCGGCCATCCTCTGTAGTATTAATTTAGAGGAGCCCGTTGAATTTTTTAAGTGCTGCTTTTGTTTATTTGCAATGCTATAGCCAGAGGACACGAGAAGAGGAAAAAAAAAAAAGAAAAGACCATTGCATGTGAATTTCATGCATCGGAGTGTGCCGCTTGCAAATGTAACGCACACTCGTGTGTGGCGGTGGGATTTATTTGCTCGCTCAGGTGTTACTACTTATCGAAATTTATAAAGATTTATAAAATGAAATAAACAACAACACTATCTTTGCCTGTAGGTAATAGTTTCATGTAAGAGTGCTATTTCGGACCTCCATATTGCAAAAGCTTACCTTGAGCTGGGTCTGTGGGCAAGTGGGTGTCAGCTGAAGGAGGAGACGTGCACTCAGCATATAAGCACACTGCAGCTAAATGTGGTTGTTGCTCCAAATCTCAAGTTCAACCACAGTTCAGCTTTTAAAAAAGGACGACCGAATACTGGAAGAGTAAAGTGAAGATGAACATTTTCTGTGCTTTTGGGCAGCTAGTTTTTTTGGCAATGTTAAAGTTAAAGCCTGCTCGGGTTCTCACTGCCTTTCTCTTTAAGGTGCTAGTTCTCCGTTTCTCATGTAAGATGCCAGTTACTCATAGCAAGACGAGCTGTGACCCAGACGCCACCTTTTTCCATCAGAGTTGCTCCCGTCGAGTGTTATTTTGTTCTCTTGCACCGGGCACTTTGAAGTTACCAGATTTGTCAGAGAAAAAAAGAATATGAAATCTCTGTAAGTTCGTGCCATTGTGAGGGATAAAAATAACCCATGAGGTTGTTTGGTTGTCTACATAAATGTTGCTGTGATTGCTTGTATTGTAGGCATGGCGCTGATTTATGAAAACATTTAGCTGTTACGTTGACAGTTAACATCTTGGGTGCCCCCTTAGTCCATCAGACATCAGTTCACTGAGAAATCCTTTTAATGGTTCTTGGACATTTTAGGGATGGTAATGTTGAGGAGACATCTTAAAAGATGCTGCTGTGAATTAAAATCCTCTGGGTAGTGATCAAAGAAGTCTTTCAACTGTGAACAGTCCTACAAAGAATGCCGTGGTTGTCGTTCCAGTAACATAAACCATTAGGCTGACATGACATTATTACTTCAGTATTTAGTGTTTGTTTTAAGCAGCCGCACACACGCACACACGCACACCTTGTCTTTTTAACAGGATTGTGTTGGATAAAAAGGGGAAAAACAACTGTGGTGAACCAGCGTGAATGTTTCCCCCCTCTGTCCTACCAAGAATGTGTTGTCTAGGAGAGCCGCATTCAAAAGACACAAATGAGGCTTTGTTCTGGATTTACTAGGCTCATTCTGTGCACAGTGACCTACAGTGGGCAACACTGGCACTCATTGTTCTTTGAAATCTGTTGATATATCGAGTAGTTGATTGCGAGAGAATATTTATTCATGAGCTTTAATGCCGTATAAAATGATATTTGTTTTCCCTTGTTGACAGCCAAGAAAGTCACTCAGTGTTGTCTTCTAAATTGTTTTGTTCTAAGTTGTTGCATTTAGATTTTTACCAAAATGAACCACTATTGAACCCCTATTTCATACTATACTATACTCTATTCAGCACATTCTCAGAGAGAACAACTAGGGGTTGGGTTGGTACCAAACTAGCAACCAAACCCCCCACCGGCTTGAAATTCTGCCAAGTTTTTATCACTGTTTATCACATTCTTCTATGTCCTCACTTCTACTGTTACTTTCGGGTATTAGCAGGGGGCGGCACCAAGGCCAGCTTGAGTCCAACTCTGGCCTGACTTTAGGTAAACATGGAGTAGCAGCTTTACTAGCAATTGCATCATTCTGGTATGTTAGCACAGTTTTGAGGAATTCAGTTTAGTTTCTTTCAGACCAACATGTTTACATGTATTTAAAAAGTCCCTTTTTAGTCATATGTTGACATGACAGTAGAAGAAAAACAGATGATTGTGTGTGTGTGCACGCAGCAGTAGGTGTTGGACCCTGCTGAAACAGCATTCTCTGAAACTTGGCCACAGTCTGTACTGTACAGTATCTGGCATCTCCTCAGTCTATGCTGTGATCCAAGGCTTTCATTTATTGGTTTGTCTGCTATGTGCTTGGAAAATGCAATTGCGCCGCCATTGATTTGTGACCGTTTGAAATAAGGCGGTCCAGACAGTGGGGCACATGCATAAGTGGGAGTTTTTCTTTCTCTTTTTTAACTCCACTCGTATCCTCTCTCCATTTCCATTCCTATCACTCTTCCTCTCTCCCTCCACTTCACAGGAATCCATTCTCTGTGTGCCACACAGGCGAGACAATGTTTCCTTTGCCGCTTATCATGCCTTTTATACAGACCACCGAGGGTTCTGAGCACGTGCACACGGGCAGCCGTGCACCACTGTTGAACTCCGGTCTGTGCCGGATAAGTGTGGATTGGCATGTTCTCTACCTGTCTCAGTAGTTTAATCTGGTCCAAAGTGTGACAGCTGAGCAGAGCTCTTCCCACTCCTCCCATATGAGGAAGACGCACAGAAATGAGTCAGAGAGACAGACCATGAGTGGAGGGACATAGTGAAGTAGCCACAGCTTCCTGACTGTGGCTGGGAGCACAAACAAATGTTGGCACATGTGTTATGAGTTAGCACCGTCATAACAGTTTTAAAGAGCTGCCCAACACATTAAAGATGTGTGGCTGGCTCATCTACTTTCTTCTTTTACTCTTTATGCTGTAAACACTAAGCAGTAATGGGAGGAAGGGCATAAGAAGAGTAATTTATGTGTAGAGGAGAAGCCTGAGATGAGCCCTCCCTCTGGGATTAATGGGAGTCTCTGTCTGTGTTCACAGGAAATATGAAAGGCCCTTTGTTGGTAAAGAGCTTGCTGCTGCCAGCAAATAACTAGCCCCTGTCATATCGAAAATCCCTCAACCTCTAAATTCATTGCCTCTTCTGCTGCTCATCCTTCACCTCTTTTTTTTTTTTTATTTTTTTATAAGACTATGTGTTTTCCGTCAAAGTCTCTCATTTATGATTCTATGTCGTGCCTGCCGTACAGAGACCCAGGAGACAGTAGCTTGCGTTGTTGGTATTCATTATCAATTCCAGTGTTACAGCCAGTGGGTGAGCAGCAGGAGGACTGAGAGAGTCAGCGGCGTACAGGTGGTGATTCATAGTTTCACCTTTGATGCTGTAAAGTGTTGTTTTCCCCTCTCCTATTTTTGGCATTTTGTGTTTAAGTCCAAGTGTCGCTATCATATCAGGGGACAGACAGGGGATTCTGTGGTTAATGTGTCACCTGCAGGCTGAGCTGGTGTAATAGTTTATTTTTAGTGCCGATGCCGGTATGTGTGTTGGTCTGCGGGATGGCTAAGCACACCTCCTTAGGCTATGCTAAATAAAGAGTGGCCCATCAGCGACTGTTAGACACTACACTTGGCAGTGTGTCTTTCATCAGGTCACACATTGGTCTCCTCACACCTGCGTCTCTGGACAGGAGGGTGAAAGGTGATGGCAAGTGAAAAAAAGCTCCAGAAAGACAGACAGGGTGCGCCCACACAGTATGTAACAGTTCTGCATTTAAATAATTTAAAATGACTTGTTGCGTTGTGTTCTTACCTTACATTAGAATATATTTCTATTTCATAGAAATCTGTATTTCTATTCTAGGTAACAGACCGTTTCTTCATGGTCACCTTTCAATGTTCACAATCCAAAGACAAGCCCCATATGAAACAGTTAGCCAGTGTGTTGTATTGTTTTTTTTCTTCACTTATTGTGTGTATTTGTCACTGATGGCCCATGATATTATTGTTTTGATTGAGAGACCCCAGTGGCAGAAATGACAAACCGTGCCGTTTTGTCCACACCAAACTTGAAGTAATAACGTATTCCATGACTCTGTCTCCATCCTCTGCCTTGCATTTGAATTTTGCTCATGCAATTTAATAAACTATGCAGATTCGTGTGCTTGTAGAAAATCCCTCTATTCCTCAGTTCCGAGCTTACAACACTTATTCTTTTCTCTGCAATACTCAGGTTTTCCTTCCAGCAGCGGGAAATAAATTTAATTTACTTGCACATTGCTTAACAGAACAAAAACCTGTTTATTGGAACATCTCTCTCACACCCAACTGAATCTTGACTGTTGATGTGAAGAAATAGCAGTTCAATTGTTGGTTGTATTTTTCGTTTCTTTCCTTTTTCCTGAGATGGGGGGGGGGAGGATGCTTTGAGCTGTCCATGATAGTTTTGGCCAGGTTTGATTTCCCTGCCTCTGGAGTTGCACAGTGAAAGCAGAGAATCTATTGGCCTCTGTGACTTCCTCAGGCTGTCGACAATGGATTTGGCATGGATAACGTGGTTGGGTTTGTTACAAACAGGGGTGGGGACTTAATGAAAGCAGGAGACCCCCAACTGAAAAAAAGGGGGGAAGGAAGAGTGAAATGAACAACACAGGAACTTAAAGGAGGCTCAACTTGACAAAAGCCATGAGTTGTCAGGGGCAACGAAAATGATCTGGTGTAACCTGTGTCCCTCTTACCCTCCCTCGATGAGACACTCAGTTACAGGTATAAAGGGTGCAACAAGATATTTAATATCTGCCTTATAAATGATATATAATTGAGTTTCCCCGCTGAGGGTAGCTGCATCTGAGCTTTAACAATCATCAAAGTTCCATGTTATTCTATGCTTTAATTGTAATACTGAGGACGCCATTCATTTGTTTAATTTACTAGACTGGGAACTGATGGCTGTGCTGGCATGGTAGGGGGGAGTTTAATGGCCATTCTCTGGAAGGGATAAGACTTATTAGGTCTGATGGGCCTCCTGTCTCACATAACCTGTGGCCATGATAGACAGTGGATTCTGGGTTTGGATCCATTGGAACTACAAATTGAAGCATATTCCCAGGCCCTGGACTCTGTAATTGTCCATTAAGGGCCATGCTTCTAGATGGAAGGGCCAGATGTCCCTGATGTGGCTGAGGGTCAAACGCAGGCTTCGAGGCAGCATGCAGTGAACATGAGGGAAAAGCATGGGCTGGACATTGCCCATTACTACGGCGACCTGCTCTCTATTAAACAGACCTATAAAAAACCTTTAACGTCCTTACCAGAGAAACTCCATAATTTGCCCAGAATTCCACAGCTGTAAAAAAAAAAAAAAGAAAAAAAGAAAAAGAAATGTATGAATTCTCTGCTGTCATAGCGCACGACACCAGCTGTCTGTCCATGTTTAAATCTAACCCTTGGGCGCCACTCCCTCTCAATTTGGTGTGTTCCATATGTTACATTGATCTTAAAAGCTCGGCTCCCACTGGTCTACTTTAGCAGTGGACCTTAGCCTGATTGAGTGGGACATATGCAAGGACAACATCAAACATTTCACTATTTGGTGTAAGATCACATGACCCTGGTGATGTTATACCGATTGATTTATGATGCAAATGGGGTTTCTCATGTTACCGCTGACCTCATCTTATTCTCATGTCCAAACCATGTCTCTTAAGTAAATATACATAAACGATAAATGTGTCATTTGGTTTTCATGAAATGGTGTGTGAATGTGTCAGTGTAGCGGTATCGCAGCGACCACCGGTCTCTGAACACCCTATCTCTTGTTTGTGTTTGTGCTGTAAATGCCCGTGCACAGCTGCCATTGGGCTGTGTGTGTGTGTGTGTGTGTGGGGGGGGGTTCTGTAATGCCAATGACCTCCTAATGTGAATTCCAGTGAGGCAGAAAAGCAAATGTTTGTGCTTCCAGGTCCTCTTGGTATCCTGGGTCGCTACAGCTGTCACGTTATCCCCTTCCTGCACAAATCTGCTAGCTCAGAATGCAACACAATATACTGCCAGCGTCCTCGCTGCAGATACTTTGTTACACTGCAGATACGTTATTTTCTGACAGAGGTCTGCATACTTAATCATTTGGGCTTCCGGCACAATGGCCCTCGTTTCAGGAAAGGAAAGGAATTCAATTTAATGCCCTCATAATGCCACGCACTCCTATTAGCACTGAATGCATTTTATGGGAACTACACATCTTGCGATAATGTGCCCTCTGAATGTTTTTCAGGGTAAAACGCTCTGCTTTGCTGCACTTTGTGAGCGCCCGAGAATCACCCCTCCCACCGCGTCTTTAATTTTCTGTTGTTTTCCGTTTTCATGAATTGTTATGGCCTTGTTTGTATTCTGGCCCTAATGAGTGCCAAAGGACATGTTATTTACACTAACTGGGTTTAGGAGTGTTGGCTAGTGCAGTGGAAAGTGTCCCCTCTCTGCCATTCTGCAGGGACAACACCGAGCTCTGCTTCTGATGGATGGGTCTTTTAATGTGACAGCTGAAAGAAGCCCCACGTAGACCTGGATACAATAAAACAGCTACCAGTAGAGTTTTTTTTCTTCTTTTTTATGCCCTCCCCTTTCTCTTTTGTTAGCTAGTTTTTTTTTTTTTCCCTCCCTGCCTTATTGTGTTCGCTCTTTCCTCCTCCACAGCTCTCCCTGCAGTCGAAAAACAGTTGAAAACTGATATGCAACAGACCGCTTCAGGTTACAAGGCAGCGAGATACTCCAAAAACTTGGTGGATAAACGGGATGTAGTAGAGGCGCGGGCGCGGGGATGGAGGAACGCGGCAGCAAGGGAGGAGCCTCTCTGTTGTTTGCCGCTAGGCTAAAAGCATTCAGCTCCTACCTATTGTGTGTTCGCACTCTAAGGGATTTGTGATGGGGATGCTCTTTGACCCTTCTACGCCTACATTATGTAAATGAGTGCAACAAAGAGAGGGATGATATAATTATTTTACTACACACACACACACACACACAGATAGATTTTTAGTGCAATAAAGTGGTCCCGGTCAATGTGACATTCCAGTTGTAAAGTAGACTCGTCGTTAACATGCAACAGTTCCGTTGTTTTTGGAACGCTGCCGCGTCTTCTTCTTTCCCCTGTGTGTATGTGTTTACTGCTGAATAGTCACTGTCCTGAGGCGTCTGTGCAGCATGGCAAGACATATAGGAATGGGTGGACCTGTTGTCATTTAACGGAGCTCCTTCCATGTGTTGTTATGGCAGTGGTTGGGAAGGTAACCAGATCCCACCCTCTCCCTCCCAAATGCTGTTATTGTCCCTGTGCACAAAGGATGGGGGGATGTGTAACACAAGATGGAGCAACACGCTGAGGTTCATGGACAACGCCCTTTCCCAGACTGTACCTCCGTGTATCGTTTCACCATTTCTGCTCTTAGGAGTGTTACCTTTCACACCAAAGAATCAATCGGGGATAACGCCGGTCTCTTTGTCCTGTGGATCGGTTTAACATTCGTTTTCTGAACCGTGTCCACATCGCTGGATTTTGCCAGTTTTGGTATGAATTAGGTGAAAATCGATTGTCACACAATTTGCAATATAGCTGCTGAGGTAAACTGGTCATTTTTAATGTACAATGGACATTAGTTATGTATAGTACATGTGTTGTTTGTATATGGACATGACATGAAGTCATGTGGATTATCGGAATAATATGAATAGAATAGTTTTGGTCCCAATTGAATGTTGGATGAAACCAGTTTAAAATTGGACAGAAAACAACAAACAACAAACCCTTCACATATCTGAGACAAAACATTTACCAACAAGTATGTTTGGTTTGCACATTGGAGAAAAGCACTTGTCGATATGCTGTTGAATGTTATTGAATTATTGCTCAGCACCACTCTTATACTTCGACACACAGTACTTTTTCAACCACTGGCCGTTAACGCTTTATTGCTCTCCCGGGAAAGGCAAGTTAACATTTATTTAGCATTGTGTTGTTTGCATTCGCCAGAAACTGAAAACCTGTCCTGCGTGGCCGTTTGTGTACGGGGGTTAATGAGCGTAACAGAAGCCTCTTTGACACTTAACTAATGGAAGTTTCACAGCTGGACTTCATGGATGTCAGTATTCTGTTTTATCTTTTCACATCCAAGCTTTGCCCCTGCTTTTATGTTGATTCTTGGTCAATACAGTGATGCACTTCAGAATGGAATAATGCATTTGAAAGCCCTGATGGCCTTCACGTCCTCTAAGGCATATGTAAGCTTTACCTTTTGGTGTTGTTGGCAGCAGCTGGTTAGTATATGTCTAACCACAAATATGCATATTGTATAAAATAATCCTTGCAAAGCTTGCAGCCTGATACTTTAATGTTTTCCTGTGCTGATGAAAATGTGATACATGTTTTTAACTTGCACAATTTTCATTGTCGAGTATTTCCTGCCCGAACACCAATTTTAGAGGTATATTCTAGAACCGTATCACGGAGTAGAATGTTTTTATTTAAAACACTTGGATGGAACTAAAACACACGTTTTTGTGGTCATGGTGTCAGCATTTTTACATGTCAGGATTCATTTGGCGATGCATCGCTCAGTGTTTTTAAATGAATCCAGTATTTGCAAATGCACTGGGGCCATTGCTTGTTTTTACAACTCTGATGTTCTTGATTCAAACCATATGCCGGACAAGGCTCAAAACACCACAGCATGAACACGCACAGCTGGCCACCAGTCTGTGACCTCATGCTATGCCATGATTGCCATATTTTCGCTGCCGCCGTGAGCCCTGCCAAAGCCTTACCTCTGCTGACTAATTATTTGCCCTCGCATGCCAAATCGGATGCTGACGAATGACCTTCAAATGTGGTCTGAGTCACGCTTTACTGGGGTAACAATGAGGCCTGGTGAATTATACATTGTGGTAAGGGCTTTGCGAGTTCGGTGCGGACGCCACTGCCCGTAAACACGTTAGCGGGACGCTATTTACGGATGCTGCGTCGGCCTGTTTTTGAGGGACATCTCTTTGACACCCGTGTGTCGTGTTAGCATGAGAATTACAGTGTGCAGTGGACGGGAAGTGGCCAAGGACAGTGAGTTACACTGAACTGCCCTCACCACTGATCATTAACACTTCTAACACACTGGGATATTAAAGTTTGTTTTACGGCTGCCATCAACAACCGTGCAGGGCTATAGACATGTGTATTGAATTCATATAATGTGAGTTATTAAGCTGTACATCTTGAGTGTCCATGTATATTGCCACATCTGTCCTGTGTGGTCCTAGAGGAAATAGAGTAGTGGAAGAGATCATAATGGTTATTAAGCAGCTGAGCCTTCCCCTGACCACTGAAGATAGGAACAAAAATTGTTGTTATGATTATTATATTGCTGTTGTATATTGTTTTTATAATAATAATTATTATTATTATTATTATTGACTGCTTGTTTGAGCAGACAGTCTCTGTTATAACACATTAAATAACAAACAAGGTTACTTTTAGCAGAGTTTTATGGCCAATGAAAGTAATGAGATTAAGCCAGTAAAAAAAAAAGAAAATAATAATAATTCCTGTGCCCACTCCAGTGAATCAGGGGCATGTGGTTGAGTGGAGAGAACAGGCTTTAGATGAGGAGTAATAAAACCAGCCACAGACCAAGTGATGCAGTCATCATCATTCCTGTTGGTCTGTTCATGCACTTTAAAAAATAGTGTCAATTCCAGTCTTGGGAATCGCTATTCGTATACCTGCAGGCTTAGCAGAGGAGTTTTAAAGAAAATAGAACCCCACCTGGAACAATTTAATCCTCTATTTCCAACAAAGCACCACTGCTGTCTCATGTGCCAGCTGGTCTTTTGTCGCCAACTTTGCCCAACTATTTTCCAGTAATGAAAAAGCAGACAGATGTCCTTAAAAAAAACAAACAAAAAAAAAAATCACATTTTTGTTCATCAAACTGTTTTTTTTTTGCCTTGTCATGCATGTAAGCGACAACAACGGACAATCATCTCAGCAGTGTGAGAAAGTCAGGATCTAATTGGGGTATTTATTCTGATTTGCGCGAGGACTCTTCCTTTTCACATGACGTGACATGAGTCAAGCAAGGCAAACAGCAGGAATTGGACGGTGGTTTAACGTGCAACATTGTGGTTTGATGTTTATTCGCTCCGTACTGTATATGCAAATTTCTAAGGGGGGGGATAGAAAGGCTTTTCTGTGAGTTTTAGTGGCAGTGGGATCTCTTCCTGCTTCTGTTGGCATAGTACACTTGAACCTACAATTTCTGTTTGCCTGAGAAGAGCCAGTGAAGCAGAATGATCGGGCGGCACAAACCAAACAAAGCGCCTCGCATTTCTCCCACTTGTCTGTTTTCTCCTTCTCTGGGCTTGTTTAGGACATTCGGGTGAATCCATCGTGCTTTTTTAAGCTTAAAAGCCCACTTCACAACTGTGTAGATGCACTGTCAGGCCTGGCCAGAAAGCATTGTGTAATTGGGCAACATTGCCTGATAGCGCAGGTTGTTTTTGTGAAATTCAAAAGAAATGAGCAGACAAAGAAAAGCAGAACAGCATTTCATTGGATCATGATACAACACCACGGGCTGTTTCCTTTAAATACATACAGAGGGAGCACAAAAAGCACCAGAAGCTGTCTACGGTGATTCACATGTTTGTGCCACCTACTTGTTTGTGCTACCGCTGTCGATGTTAGTGCGACCCTGGCAAACACTGCTATCACTGCGAGGCGACAGCATATTCCCACGAGTCGTTGCGTTAAAAAACCCAAGGTCTGGAAACATTTCCGCAGGTGGCCTTTGCAAGCAGAGAGTTATTTGTACATGGGCAAGCTTGTGGTTTGGTGTTATACTGCAGACAAACTCGGGACAGATGTGTTTGGAGTCATTTTCAAACCCCTGCACCCTTCCTCCCTCCTTATGATCCTCTACTCCCCTCCCTCCTTCCTTCCAGTTTCCCCTGATCTGGGACTCATTGTGTCTGTAATAAAGCACAGCTGCACAGATCCTTCTCTGAACCTTTCCGAGTTCAGCTGATTACATGGGGGTGAGAGGGGCTCTCCTCTCACGCAGTCCAGTCACACACCATGCGCCCCCAAAAAGGCAATGCTCTACTGTTCCCTCAGCACACATCATGCATGTGAGAGGAAACACTTCCTTGTGCTCGACTCATGCCAGAACTAATTGTCAGCACCTGATATTGTGTTTTGATTTACTGCTACAGTGCAGGGGCAGTGATGTGTTTTACATGTCTTACATGTTTTTCAGTGGACAGGCGTTGTTTTATCAACTAGCTAGTGTCATTTCAATGCCGCGCACATGTAAAGGCGAGGCGCCGGTGTAGCATGCCAATGTGTGAGCGTGGATTGTGTTAAATTACCTCCGCTCAGAAATGTAAAAAAGTAGTCGTGCATATGGACGTCAACAGCCCTGATAGAAAGATGTGTCCCTCTTGCATACTGATGCCACATTAAACTTAAGAGGTTGACCTTCTGCATTTAAAGACAAAAACATTAAATATATTTAAAAAAAAAACAGGATCTGGATTGTGCACACGTGTCAAACAAGATATCAGATAAACACCTCAAGTTTTCAAGGTCTAACTAAAGGTAGCTTTTGAACAAAGTGTGTTTTTTTGTTATGACTACTTTTTCAGTTGACACATTTGCAGTATCCGTTTTGAAATGTTTCAATGATTGGTTTGCACAGATGGATGCTGCATTTCCATCCATCCATCCATCCATCCATAGAGAAACCGGCCTCCTCCTCCACTTGTCTCTGTTCGGCACAGTTGATTTCTTTGAGCTTTAACTGCGTGTGGGGGAAGGGTCAAGGAGGTCAAAGTACGTTAGCGGTGAGACGCATTCGTCATTTCTTGTTGTCGCGCCCACAGCCCTTAGGAACCCGCATGTTACAAACGGATGAGCGTGGTTGACGCTTTGTAAATTCGTACAAATGTATGCTTTCCTCCCCGTTTGGTTTCTTTGACTGAAGGAGCACATAACAAGCTGTCATGCGTGTGTAAAATTGAGTGTGTGTTAGATATGAACGCTTTGGAGAGGAACATTGAGCTCCTCTTTAATCCTCCCTGTGTATTTTTTTTGTCATTTTATTCTTTTAGCAGGAACTAATTGCGTTGCAAGTGGAACTTGACATGTATTGATTCAAATATGCAATGGCAAATGCACACACCCTGTGTATTGGCAGCTGCCCTAATCCATCTCTTTGAAGAAGGTTTAGTTTTCTTGCTGTCATTGTTTAGAAGATTTTTTTTCCCTTCTTTTCATCTCAACCGTACAGAGGAGGCGTCCAAACTTTACAGAGTTGGGGTTTTCCAAGCGATGTTTGTTTTTGGCCCGTGAGGGGCTTTCGGAGGGAATCTCGCGGTGTGTGGCGAAGGGCAAGTGGGCAAGTTGGTAGCTGTAACTGTCGTTGTCTCCCCCCCCACAATGACTCACTCTCTATGCTTGAAAAACAAGCATTGATATGTCGCCGTCGCCACTTCATCACAAGAGCGCTCTCCTCCTCTTTCTGCGATGTTGCTTTGCTCGGAGAGACATTTCTTATTTAGGGCTGCTATGATTATTCAACATAATTGAAGGTATTGATTATAAAAAGAAAAAGGTGGATGCAGAATTGTAGTGTTGATGTGAAATATTATTATCGAGCGAACAAAGCCAAGTAAATGTTTCATTTGATACTGCACTGCTTGGCAGGAAGTATCATCTCCACCGTCTGCCATGACTACAGTCACTCATGAAGAAGAGCGTATGAAAGACGGCAGAAAAAAAAAAAAAAGAGACGGAAACTATTAATAGTGTGTGAGCATTCCTTCTGAATATTAAATCCCCCTGTTACCCTTTCAGCCTCTGGCTTAAAAATGTAGGAAGAGGTGCCGTGCTATCCGGCTTAGTTAATCTAGAACGGATGCGAAATTAGCTTTTATCAGCGGTGACAACAACAACAGACACTGTATCTCTGCGGTGCACAAAAGCACTTTTATTGGATAAGCCTCCTTGTGATAATACAGCTTTGTTTTTTTTTTTTTTTTGTTCCATTAGTACTAGACTACCAAAGTCATCCTCAGGTGCATCCCTATTATAGTAATCATTCATTCATCTTCCACTGTCCTGTCCATCACAGGGCCACATAGAGACAAACGACCATCCACTCTCACACCTATGGTCAATTTAGAGTGTCCAAATTGCCTAATCCCCAAATCTGCATGTTTTTGGACTGTGAGAGGAAGCCGGAGAACCTGGAGAAAAAAAAACTACATACTGTAAAGAAATACCCTCTTTTCTGACCGGGATAAACAAGAAATCTCCAAGTCATGAGACTAATTGAAACAATTATTTTTCTTCCCATCTAGATATAGTGATATAGCATCAACACCGACGTACGGTATATTGTTTGTATGCGTGCTAATGACTCAGTACATTATCGTTCTATACTGCGAGAGAGCCGCGGAAGCTGCCACTGTCAGCCTCATCTTCCTTTGTCTGCTGCCCCCCCCCCTGCAACCAGAGAGGATTCATATGCCTTCTCCTTGTTCCTCCCCGTGCCCCCGACTTGTGCAAAGAAAAAAAGACACAGAAGCAGGAATTCCATTAGCTTTGTTCTCAAAAGCTCTTTGTGAACTTGTGACTGTGCCATGCATGGCATAATGGCCCCAGAGCTGGTCCCACATCCTCATGCCTTCTTCTCCAGCTTTTATTTGACATCTTATGCAGTAGGTGAGTGCATCACATCTTTCGGCGTCTTTTCCCCCTTCGCAGACACTCTGTGTTGTATAAAATCCCCCACTTTTTGAATCCGGCTCAAATTGCTGTGCTGTCGCAGTGGCATAATGGGAAATTGTAAACGTGCACCACGGTGTGTGTGTGTGTTTGTGGGTGTGTGCGCGCGTGTGCGCATGGTTTTTGGAGAAAAAAAAAAGAAAAGAAGAGAGAATAGAATTGACATGTTTGTGTGTGTGGTTAGGTTTGTAATTGGACGCAGTGGAGTGTGTCAATCTTGACCTGAGCTAGTCATTTGCATGTATTTGACTGACAGTCTATGTAAAGCAGGCGGCCATATTATTCACAATGAAGGTGGAGAGGCTGCTCGAATCCCACTCTTTTCCGTGACACACCACGTTCCCGCTAATTGCAGCCGAGTCATTATTGCAGAAATGTAAAACGGTCGGATTTCTATTGAACAGAATACAGAAATGTGTTCACCTTCATCGACCAGAGTGTTGATATCGGCAGATTAGATCTCACCAGGTAGTTAACGTAGTTGGAGGTTTCTGTAAACCAGGACGTCGTCAAGCTTAATGTATAGACGAGCATTATAAACACTTTAGTTCACGCTAAACCATAAGTGAGTGAAGTGTATCATTCCACAGCACCGTTATGTGTGGCGTGTCCACAACACACGCATCAAATTGCTGTGTACTTTTTCTACTTCTATTTTTTCCAATATACAGGATATTGTTTTTGCTGCGTTTCTTTATTTCTTTCAGCTTTACAAGCGCAGTAATAAGCTGCCTTGACTACCGGTGAATATGACTAACTTGGCAGGTACTATGGTGCTGTGCATTTAAATTGGAATATTAAATTGAGACAAACCTTTCTCTTATTGGTGAATACAGGGTGGTGCTGTGTGTCTTAGGCGATCCAGATGGTGACACTATAAGTGCTGTATAGCATGGTGGTGGTGGTGGGGGGGGAGGGGCTTGTCACATATGAAGATGACTGGCGACGATGCATATTCTGCGTTAACTAATAGCCATGTCAAACAGTGACACACAAGGTTAGACAATTTGTCAGCATTTAATCACATGCTATTATACAACCATACATGCCCCAAAAAAAAATGATAACATGCCGCTTGCTTCCTTGGTGGTCAGTCGTCTGGGACTTGCCTTTGTCTGCTTGAACATTAATTGGCTCAGCCTTTCTCCAGTGCGAAGCAAAGTTTTAATGAACTCTGTGGTTTGTTGTGTCCCAGTCTACGTCCTGTTTGTCTTTTAACTGCTCTGGAACTCGTCCCATGTCAAATTTCATATTTGCAGTATGTCTGTGACTGATTAATTATGTCTAGAAAATATTCAATTCCCTTTCTTTCTTTCTTTCTTTCTTATATAAATTCCTGTTTCGACTTTGAGAATTTCTATCATAATCTGATGTTCACACATATTAGTTTCTTCTTAGAATTGTTTCACCTCTGTGTCACTGGTACCTTAACTGCAGTCCACCATGCCCTAATCTCATACGCTGATTTTTATTTTACCTCTGCTCTGAGCGTGTCAATGCGATGCCAAGGGACTCTTGGGATGAGAGCGGGTTTTTGCTATTTACAAAATGTAAGCCTTTTTCTTTTATATTCCAAAAGTTACAGCCCATCCACTGATGAAAAAATAATTGTCTCAGACCCTGTCCTGCAGCACGATTGCTCTTCCATCAATATGTATGCAAAAATGTAGCCCGACACACAGCTACCATCTGTCACTCTGTAATTTGGTGTTGGCCAGAATTTGGTTGATACTACTTTTGTTTGGTCTTCAAACAAACGGGTGTCAGAATGTGTCTGTTTGGCACCAGCCATCGTCGCGTGTTTTCTACATTCTCAGCGACCATAAGTGATAGTTGATGTAATTTCCATAAAGGTCTGACTCAGTTAAATGAGATAGTCACAGTGGCAATGCCGAGGCATTTCATCTGAAAGGCTCCTTCCTTTAAAGACATAGCATTGGCTGGCAGCGTTTGATGGATAGTGTTTACTACAGATGGAGACAGTGAAGCTGAAGAGCACATGATTTTAACACTATTATTCCTCCACTCGGTGAAAGCAAAATGAGACGTTGACATAATTGCACGAGTCACCTCTGCTATTTTTTTCCACCCAATGCTCTGGCTGCTACGATACTGTGCCGCAGCATGTTTATGTTCCTTCCTCTCGGCAACAAATCAAGAGATGGGAGTCACTCTGCTGGTGTGATTCGAAAAGTCTTACGGGCCCAGTGAGCGTTCCAGCAGAGGTTACTTCATCCCCGCTCCATGTCTCCTGCTTTGTCTGTTTGATTTTATGATGGTGTTCTGACAGAAATGATCAAGGGGAAGAACTAAATAGCTTGGAGTCTTAGCTTTGGAGATCAAAAGAACCTAATCATGTCACATTACAGGTTTCACTGAGGCAGTTTTAGAGCCTCGCCCTCTTGATCAGCTTTTTTGGAAAAAAAAAAGAAAAAGATATGAGCCCTGCACAGAACCAGAGGAGTGGGAGCTCATGGTTATCAGCTGATGTAGCCACTGGCAGCTTTACTTGTATACTCTTGTCTCCAACCCAAAATATATTGACGAAAATAATCCTCTACACCACTGAGCACTTTCATCTCAATCACGCAAACAAGTTCCACACATATATTTACACAGTATACACATACAATATATATATGTAGGATTCTGAGTTTATTAAAAATAGAGAAAAGTGAGCATGTAAATTTGATTTTCTGACTGTGCAAAATTGACAGACTTTTTTCTTTTTCGGTGGCGTCTTTGTTTTCACCACAGGCGATGCATAATAATTGAAAAGGATCAATAGCTGATCTTTTTTAGGTATTTCCTACTCAGCCAGAGGCTTAGAGATGAGTTCATTTCATGCTCAGTTGAAAATGCCTGAGAAAGAACTGTAGCAGCACCGTGGCACCGCAGAGGTGGATGCACAGAGCAGTGATGCATTTCCTAAAAATGTGTATTACTGTGGTGTGTGCTTGTGCCAGGGAATGACCTAGCAACACAGAAACAATAAAAAGTGATGCATGTGGACATCTCAAATGGGTTATTGTCCACGTTCTGATTTTCTAAAAGACATCTCGGTGTCTCACCCTGCCTCTTGCAGGCAAACTCCCACAGATTGCTTTATTTTTTTACTCCCACTGGCTTTTTTTTTTTTGTTCTCCATCTCCATCCCGTCCTTCTTTCCCCATTAATCATCACAGCCTTTGTGGAGGGAACAGAATGACCAATGCCAGCAGTTTTAAGGTGAATTAGGGTATAGAGAGCAATTAACACTCAGTGACCTTTTATGAGAGGACACTCTGAGGTCAAAGAATATCTTTTATGGACATGAGGTTCAGCACCTCATTTCCAATAACTCTGATTTACATCTTAGACGCCCGGGCCAGCTGGGTGTTGTAGACTGTAGGCTCCTAGATTAAGGGAGAGGAGGCTGTGTTGTTGATTATATGGTCACGTATACCAAACACTTGACATCATCATAGTAATTGTAGTTTTTAGTTTTTGCTGTTAACCCTTTAACACCTAAGCCTCTCTTGCTTATTATAACCATAAAAGGGCCTGTGAGTTAAGTGCTTTTGCCCATCTGGCAGTTATTTACAGTTTGCTGCATGTTGAATTTAAAATGAAGAAAAGCAAGAAAAAAACACTGTAGTTGTACGTGAACACCAGACTGTGCGTGTTACATTTGAAGTTTGAACCGTGTAACACGTATTCAAAGTAACATTTGTTTGAGTCTTTGTCTCACTGTCCAAAAACTGGTAAGACGCTGATTCGCCGGCTTCCTCCAACAGCGGGAGTGACATTACCGTAAAAGAGCAACTTCTTAGCGTTCAGAAACTGTTGGAATTGTCGTGTAATTACGGTAGCGCAAGTCGCACGTCCACAAACGCGTCACGCGACACGCAACAGCGATACGTTCGCTGTTAAGTTCTTTGAACGTATAATGCCTTCTTCTTTTTAAATTTATAGTGTCACCTGTAAGCTTCTGCAGGGGTCACAAAGCTTTGCTCAGAGACATCAGAAAGAGCAAGGGTTCTCACATCCTGGTAATGTGGTCAGTTTAATACACCGCCAAAGCCTCTGTATCAAGCCGCTGGTTTCAAGAACTCACAAATCCCAGTAGCTGCACACAGATAACTGCAGAAGGATGTAGCTTAGCCCTTATCAGCTCTTGGCTCCAATGACACAGTAATCCACACAATGCGCTGCTGTCATTGTACTGGTAAACACAGAATCATTTCATTTACCCAACAATGCCCCAAGAATAATTGTGATGTCCCTAATGTGCCCCCCCACTGTTAACCCTCATTTTCAAAAGGATGAGAGCTAACTGTCTGTGCACATTAGCAACGCACATTTCTTTGCGGAGAAATGTGCGTTGCTACTAGAATAAGAGGCTCCCGTCAAATGCAAGTTTATGAAAATAATAACAGTGGTTGGACACACTAAAACCCAGCAAGTATTTTTTTAAAAAAAAGAAGCTCCTTAAACAAAACATGAATGTTTTCTGGTTTCGTTGCTCCATCTGACAAAGAAGTCGTCCACAAACCAGAAAGTTTGGTCTGTGTGCAAAACAAGACATTTATGAACGTCGTCATTTCGAGATTTGGGAAACACCGCTCACCATTCTTCAATATTTGCTGACATTTTTATGGACCAAACGAATAAATCGACAGATGAATCAATAATAGAAATCATATCTGTACGAGGAGGTCGCGGCGGTGTCGTGGCAATGCTTCAACACTTTAAATCTACACTTACAGTATATGTTGATAGAGATACTGAAGATATTGTCAGTCAAACGGCGAGTGCTTTATTGTAATGACATTTTTCCAAAATCATTTGTATTGTATCTGCAAAGCACAGAGTTGATGTGTAGGCATGGGACAGACAGTGGAGCGGGTGATGGCAGATTATCAAAGACATCGCATTGACTGGGTCTCACTTAATGTGGTTTCCTGGAAAAATGAATAAATAATTACAAAAAGAATCGCTTCCGTCTAATCATCACTGCGACACAACAAAACGGGGCGGCATCGTAGAGCCACAAGCAACTCGAACCAAGCGCTGGGGCGATGATCACTGCAATCAAGCTGGGAAAATTATCCAGCTGCCTGTTAAATGTGCTCTGATGCAGTTCCTCTCTAGTTTTCCTTAATTTCTAGAGACACTGACTGTAACACTGCATTCTTTTTGGAATGCAAATCCTTGCATATTTTAGCAGCAGCGTATATATGCATAGAATGCTTTGAGCGTTTGAAGTGCAGTGCATCAGTAAAACGCCTTCCAGGGCTTAGTCTGTAAAAGAGAGGCCTTTTTCTGAAGAATACCCTATTTTCTTCAAGACAGAAATATACCTCAAAACGCATCTCTGCACTTCAGCTTCTTAAAAATAAAAAAGGATGTTTAGAAACGTCTTAATTGAGATTAATAGTAGAACATGGCATCAACTCACTTCGCACGATTACCCTCTTACCAGTGCTGGTTGTTTTAATAAAAAAGGATGGATGATGTTTTTAAACATCAACAGATTCATTCTCTCCACAATTATTTGAAACCTTAGATCACCGGTTTAAATGGGCACGGTGTATACATTTTTAATAAATGGTAAATGAACGTATTGATTGCGACAGGTCAGGGAGCAACAAAACAATTTTTCCTTTGGAATGTTTTCAGCATCTCCATGGAAATGACCATAATTGTGAGGGATGGGATTTAATTAGTTGCACAGTGACATTTGGTTACTTACCAGCCTTGAAGCTGTGGAAGATTCGATCCTTAAAAAATGTAATAAAGGAGTCATCTTATTCAAACAAAAGGTTTGTCCAATTACAGAATATTCTGTGGTTGGCTTAAGGCAGGGGTGTCAAACATACGTCCCGGGGGGCCAGAACCGGCCTGCCAGAGGGTCCAATCCGGCCCACAGGATGAATTTGTTGAAATTTCACACTACGATTACAATCTAAACGTAATGTCAAATGCAATATTTTTCACTTCCAGATACCTGTGCCTTTATAGATCCAGTGTGATGCCTAAATAGTACATTTAGGCATGATATTGTTGAAATTGCACTTATATTTCTCAAGAAATGTCATGTTTTGTAAAAATGAAGTTCTTGTTGGTCATAGATTATTATGCTATTATTTTACTGGTCCGGCCCACTTGAGATCAAATTGTGCTGTATGTGGCCCCTGAACAAAAATGAGTTTGACACCCCTGGCTTAAGGTCATCGAATGCTCGGATTGATTCAGCGTGTCGGTCCTGAAGTTTGGATGGGATTAGAATTTCATATCACAGAAGTTTGAATCGAGGTGCCAGAGTGTGAGCTCCACCGGGGCTTCACAGGATCTGATCTTACAAACTGTCATACATTTAGGTGAAGCCCTCATTTCATATCGCATTGTTTCATTGCTTGTGCAGACCTCTGTACTAAACGCGGTGGCAGTCATTTGTTAATAATGCATTTTGGCAGGGGTGTTGTACCACTTGTAAGGGGTTGGGTGGGTGAAATGCCTGCAGGGTATTTGCCTGAGTCTTCATTTTTTCCGTGGCTCCTGATGAAACCCCTACACTGGGTATTTCTCAGCTGTCAGTGACCTAACTTCTCAGAAATGAATAGCAGTACATTGGGATGATCTCACAAGAGGCGGGGGGCAGTCTTGTCACATTTACAGTACATTAGAGGGACTCTCAGTCCACCAGCGTACTCGGCAGACAGACGTAGAAGCCGAGATCGGGGGACATTTTCGCCGCGTCTGTGAAGTCACAGCTTTGACATTTCATGTTCCAAATTCAATGTATCTCTCCCTGCCGCTGCCTCCTCTCCTTCGCTAACTATTTGTGTCGGTCTGAGTTCCAGTTGTCACGTGATGAAGCAGACAATGGCGAAGCACTCTGGCTCTACGGAGAGGTTAGCTGGGGTTTTTGTGTTGCTTGTCAGTTGAGAGGGGCGCATCTAAGCTGTGAATGGGATCGTTGAGTCGTGTGTAATTTTGGGCCCCGGTGGAGGGCATTAGTTGGACAGACCTTTCTGCTGACAGGCATGTTGCCCCCCACCCCCCTTTCTCCTTTCCCGTATTTTTCAAACCCAACCCCCAATTCCCCTTTGCTGCATAGGCATTTCTGTGCAAACCAGAGGCCTTTATCGCTATGACCATGACGCCGTGGTCTGATAGGGTGTGGCAGCCATGGTTTCCATGAGGAGCCAATACATCCACATAGTGGCGAGTTACTGCAGCTAGGATTTGCGCTAAGCCATACTACACATCACTATGTTTTTTTTTTTATAAACCACAAGAGCCCATCTGATAAATGAATAGACACACGCTGGTCATTCCCATTCATTATCATTGGAAGCGACCGTGCCTGCAGGGAGTTTGTCTTGCGATTGCTGTGGGGGCTGCCTGTTGAAAGGCCCCTCAGAGGTGTCCCCATGGCTACATTTCAGACGGTGTTAAAAAAAGTCGGAGACCTGCGCGCGAAAGTGTCTCCGTCAGAAATAACTCACGCGGGAATCACCGCTGTCAAGTGGATCTCACCGCACGCACACAGAAATATATAGTCAAAAGTGGCAGCAGGACAAAAAATGGAAATAAGGGCTGCAGCTTTGAGGCTGTGTAATGTTTACGGTGTCTAGTTATGAACAATTGCTCGCTGTAATGCCTTGAAATAAAGTGTGGAATGGAATTACTGACCAAAATAGTGCAGCAGTAAAATAAAATGGTCATTTATTTTAAATTGTTGGTGCTACGCGTGTCCATACATGCCAGCTGCGGACTTTAACGCTGACTGATTTAGATAATCGGTAATAATATGTTTTTAGCATATTTTCCTGAATGTAATCAGTGTCTTCAAATGGTTTCCTAAATTAGAAAATATCAAGACGTGCCCATTTTAAAACACAGCCACTATTGTTAGGCAGGTGAATACACTGCTCGGATCCAAATGCAAAGGCTCGATGAAAGATTCAAGGGTTTTTATTTTCCTCTTGGAAAGACAAACAAAATCAAAAATGCTTCTTTCTTGAAGCAGAATTAACAGACTTGACACTAGAGCTAACTTAGTGAACAGTGACACAGACTTGGACTCTGACGTGTTCTCTGGAAGCATAAACCACACACTGGCACATGGCAGAGAGACTGCGGACACTATATAGTGAGAGGGAATCGAGGGCAGGTGCGAGTGATTACTGAAGGATCACCAGGTGAAGTGCATGATGGAATTAGGGGAGATGTGTCAAGTCTGATGAAAAAACAACGCGACAGGAAGACATGAACGTTTACCAAAATAAAAGGGGAAGTGAAAATCAAACCCAAACAACAAAAGTGACAGGAACTTAATGTGACTTTAAACCTAAACTAACACAAGAACTGAACTAAGCAAGACAAAAACACTAACAGATCTGGCGCCTCCTGACAACTGTTGATATTTGAGAGGCTGGAACCTTGAGATAGTTGTCATTTCTTTTCGAAATGATGTGTGGTTCAAATAATAATAATTGGCAGATTCTTTTTTCAGCTCTTCTTAAATTGTCTCAACACTTAATACTAAGTATTTGAGTAAAGTATATAATTGTGATTTCTCTGACATATTATTGCAACTGTGATTTGATTTGGGATGTATATTTATTCAAGTCAAGTAAAAAAAAAAAGATTAATTATTATTTAATTATTTTATTTTATTAAATTATTTTTATTATTTAACCAATTTCTTTTGTCCATAAACCACAGAAAAAGTAAAACTGTAAATCGGATAAAATTACATGGTCCACTTATTTTTTTCCCCCCACAAACCTTAGATACTCAGTTTACGGCAAACGTGCAAAAATAATAATAAAAAAAATGATTGATAGAATGATTCAATTGCACCCTTTTATTTGTTAATAAAACTAATTACATTTGTGATTTCGATTCATTGTTCAGCCTCACATTAAGCATACAAATCAAAATGCATGGCATTCAGAGATCCAAGTCAGAGTAGTGTGTTCGACTTTCCCCAGCAGCACAGTGAAGCCTCTTGAATCGGTGGACTTTTCTTCTGCTGTATTGTGAGTTATTTTGACAGTCTCCTCACTCTGTATTCCACTTCTGTCTGAGTATCTGCTGACTTGGGCCGGGCTAGGCTGATTGCTTGAAGGCTCTGACTTTACAGGTGGCTGGCTTGAAGGCAAAGCCTTTAGAGAGAGAGAGAAGGTCGTCCCCCCCTTACCTCTGCAGCATTGTCAGGTTCAAAGAGAGATAAAGCTAATTGGCCACTGATAATTGAACAGGAAGGACACGCTCAAGTGTATTCCAGGGGAGAGGAAAATACTGTGACATCATTTACGTTGATTATTGGGACTCCTGTCTCCCCTGAACCGCCGTATCATCCTCCGTGGTAATATTTTAGACAATTTAGCAATTCTCTCGGTTACAAAACAAACTGCAGTTTGCAGCGCTGCTTTCGGGTTGTGTCAGTGTCGACTGTAATGAAAACCTCACAGAAAACGTGTCTCCGTTTGAGATTTGATAAAGTAGATTGCATTTTTATTCGTCGGGGTGAATACACACAGCAAGTCAACTGCCAAACTTTCCCCAGAATCATAGGTTTCATTCATTCTCCCTCACACACACACACACACTCTTCTTACATTTAATAACATCACAGTTTATACGGGAATCGGGAGTCCAGCCATTGTATCTGTAGTCCCTTTTTGCGAAAACAGGTACATCTTTGTCAGGGCTGCAACCAAGGTACTGAAAACATGTACCCCGTCCACTGTTACAAGCAGCAAGGAAATTGTTAAGTTCACCCCTGTCATCAACGAGAGATTTATTAGTTGAAGGGTGTGTGGTGCACTTTCGCCAAATTTATTGCAAGTGTTTGGGTGATAATATTAAATTAGGTCTGGGAGTAAATGTATGACTTCCTTTAGGCCCCAAACTGATCGACTGCATCCTTCTCCCCAAGCCCAGAGGAACTCAATGCACTCCGAGTGCAGATGAGACTCTGAAGACATCAGTGAGTCCCCAAGGTAGCAGCACAAAGGAAGATTAGGCACCCTCCTCCTTCAAGGCTTTTGTTAAGTAATTCCACATCTGCTTTAATAATTCAAAGCGGCACCAGCCGAGCCCCCACACAAACAATATATGGTAACTTTGTGTGATCTGTGGCCTGGAGGTATTTTTATCTTTCTCTTTGTGCCGTTTTGTGTGCTATAAACATGAGGTGGGCCTGTCAAGGAAATACAACCATACACACAAGAGGAGCACACAATAAAGCTCCTAGGTGTGTGTGTGTGTGTGTGTGCGTGCACATGTAGGATGTATGTAATGTAGATTGTGTTATACTGTTGTCACTCTCGTAACATGAACCTGGGCCTGTACCTGTGTCACCGAGGGGCCTGTGGGAATGGAGCGCCCATGAACCACCTGTCTCTATCGCATGGGCCTGGGTGTGTGTGCTTTCTTTGTGTGAACATGCCGATGAGAGCGAGCGCCACGTGCACTCCTGTCTCTCAGGGATCTGAAGTCATCCGTGGAAGACATCCCGGAAACGCCATGAGGGACAAAGCTTGCATGGAATGGGCTTTAGCTGAATAATAAATGAGACTTGTTTAGTGGAAGTCGACGCGTTCATGGGTACATTTCTGTAGCTGATACTCAAACCCTCAAAGTGACGGGACATTTAGACAGTCTAGTATATTCCTCGGGTTTTAAATGGATTTTTTTTTTTAATTATTCTTCATAATAGTCATTAAGGAGAGCAGGTCCCTGTTTTCTTTAGATTTTCCCCAACTTGCTCCTCCACTGCACCTGTTTTGAGCAATACCGTCGGGGCACAGCTTGAAGTGAATAATGCATGAGTGAGAAGAAGAATCAGAAAACCTTTGTGGACCTTATGTCTGTCTTCCACTGCCTTTGTCTCAGTGTCTAGTATTTTGGCAGTATTTATCTCTTTCTACTTTTCCTTTTTCCCCCCCGTCCTCTCACTCTCTCTCTGATAGGATGATTGTCAAGTTGAATCCATTTGTCTCTGTCTTTTACAGTGAGGTTTCTCGACTGTGGCCGAGGTGGTCTGGTGAGGTTTGAATGCAGCAACCCCTCTGACTTCCGGATAGAGGCCGATGGAGTCCTGTTCGCCGCCAGGAGTCTCAAGCAGTCCGTGCTCCCCGGGTCCCTGCTGCTGATTAAGGCCATTGATTCCACCACCCAGGAGCAATGGGTGACACAAGTCCAGCTGATGCCCTCTGCCCCCTCCACCCACCAGGTGACGACACCACATCAACCACTTGTGCAGCATCACTCATGCGTCCCTGTTGATAGTCTGACGGATGTAAAAAAAAGAAAAGAAAAGTGGAGCGATCAATTGTGCCCTCATATCAGATAACCGATGGTTATTAGGCACACTGCACATTCACAGACGACTAGTTCCCCAAATTGTAGCAGGTGTTCTGAGAGACTGGATGAATGCCTGCTAATTAAAACTTAATGTGTCACTTTACAAGGAGTACAAACATATACTCAACATGGTCAGTGGGTAGCAACAGCAGATGCAAAATAGCTCGTCATAAATTTGTTTTTCGGCGAACATACTCCGTGTGTGAGGGGGTTGTTGCCTTATCATCCAGGAGGGGACGCACCTCTTTCAATACTTTGACGGCAAGCATCTGTCTGTGCTGTCAAGTGCCGCTAAAAGTGCTCCGCTGGACGCGTTGGCACATTCATCTGCAATTAGTTACAAAGACTGCGTGCTTGTATGTCAACGTTGCGGTTGGCCAAGGTTCAGAAGAAGTGCACAAAAAAAAAAAAAAAGGCGCCGCACATGTTCTAGCCATCTGCCCCGTAGTCAGTAAATGAAGAGAAGCCGTAAAGCCCCGTGTTATTGTAGAGGTTTAAACTTCAGTGCCACCAGATAATGTGAGACTTGGGTAATTAGATAATATATGCCGCTTTAAACTTATAGTACGCTGCGCACACAGACACTATTTTGTCATTCTTTTCTGACACATTCATTACAATCATTAGTGAGCCTTTATGTGCATATGATGATAATCATTCCTGTAAGATGTTTAATCATTAGCCGTCTGGTGTCTTACTGAATGCCCCCAGATGTAGTAATCGTATTTGTTTTACAAAGACTACTGCACTTTTTCATTTTAATCCCTGTGATACACTTTTAAAAAATGGCCAATTGTGGCCATTTGTTCAAGTCTACTGCAGCCGATAATCCCAGGAAAGGCAGGCATTGTATTTTATTGGACGCAGATTAGAAGTTAATACTGATAGCCATGCATTGTTAATGCCAACGCCGCGGATGCAGTGATGTGCCTTGCTTGAAATGAAACGTGTAGCTGGCAATGATCTCATGGCGTTTGGGAAACACGTTTGTTAGCGACCGCCAGTCATTAACCACAGGGACTGCAGCAGGTATGTGATTTTAATGATACCATTAGTCTCTGCTGGAGCTTGGTCACAAGGCAAACAGCTAGCCAAAGACTTTCTGCACATTTTAATGGATTTTAAACAACATGAGTTAGACATATGTAAATAAATTACTGACTGTCTGTTGAGGGATGTTGAATTTGCCCTAATTTCCATGTAATGAAATCAGCGATTGACTTTCCTGTAGCCCACACGTTTATGAGGTCATGAGTAGTTATATTTCCCCCCCTCCCCGTACAATTATTGTCATGAATCACTATGCATCTCTTAATCACATCAGTGATTAGATTTTTTTTTATTAGTGCCATGAATGCTGCGGCCTTGGGGGAAACATTTTAATCAATGACAACCAAACAATATCCTCATTAACATGACAGTGTCCTCGCCCTCTATTTCCACCTCTATTAGAACCCCGGCCTCACTGCAATCTGTAAGCTGAAAATGTTGTGGTTTTTTTTTTATCTGAAAAGAGTGACTTTTTCTAAAAGGGGCAAACACACACACACACACACACACACAAGCATAATCCTTTCCGCACACACACACACACACACACTCACAAACACTCAGGTCATCACTCAGCCTAACACTCTCCTGGACTCTGAAGTAGACTCCTAGTCAGAAGATGGAGGGGTATGCGGAGAGCGCGGATGGGTGCAGACCTCCTGTGCAACCAGAGATAGATGTGTGTTGGGCTGAACAAACCCACGATGCCATTCATCATTCCAGATGCAGGTTGCAAATAATTACTGCTCTCACTCGAGCCCATTTTAATAGGGTAATAGATATTTCTGAAGCATGCCCCCTCGCTATCTGTCTGCTCGCCTGTCTACATTTTCAGTGTGTGAAAGCAGCATAATCGGATTTCAAACATGATTAGTGGAAGCTTTCTGACAGCTCCCCAGATGTCAGACAAGAGGGAATTCAGGATGTGGGTCACAATATAAGGTGACAAAGTGGTAATTAATTTGTGTGTTTGCACGGGGCACTTTGAAATAGTTTGTTGGCCTTGAGTACGGCACAACCAATCAACATGCATATAATTACAGGAAACAGTGAAGGAGATACATCAAGTGACATGACAACTAAATATAAACCCCAGCTAGCGATCACTCATTGACATTGACAGATTCTACATATTGTTTTCCTGTTTTCTTTCCTGCCCTGTTTTGTTCAAGGTTATTTAAACTTTCTCTGGCACTCTTTCAGTCTTCCCAGTCTCTGGAGCAGCATAGGCAATTTGAGCCATCTGTGTGTTTAGTGTCTGGCTTGCAGGTACCATCCTCCTTTGTTTCAAATCTCATTCATTACAGCCGAGGGAGGATGGCAGATCCATTATGTAAGCCGGCCTGTCTGTGTGGGTGCATTATATCAGCACATAAGAAGAAGCCTGACATTTAAAGCAAAACAGTGCCTGCTGCAGTAGCCACACCAAAGGAATATCATCACATATTTCATTGTAGATATTTTAAGCTACAAAGAAAGTCGGAGCGGAGTAATGTGTCGGTTGATCATGCTCACATCCGGAGTGTGTATCAAAGACACGTGAAAAGGCGAATTAGGTTGTACAGGAGATGTCAGGAAGTTTCCTTTTATTATCATATCAGTTCCATCTTGTGCTACCGAAAAGGAAAAGACCTCCGATTGCAGTGAGGTGTCTCCAGTAAGTGCACTGGCATGTGCTGCTGTTGATTGTAGTGATTACATGATGAGGATTAAGGCCCGCCAGTCCCACAGGGCAAACATAATAACAAGACTCTGCAGCAACGCTCGCGTCTCTGTGGAGGATGCCCTCAACTGTGATTTTAAAGCAAAGCGCTAATGCCGACGGTGGCACTGCTGACGTGCCAAGTACCGGGGAGAGAAGAGAAACGGCATTTCTGTATGTCCTGTACATGTAGAAAATGGACAATAAACGTCTGTTTCTACCGGATGCTGAACACAAATGACATCACAGTCAAAACTATACTCACAATGCTAAGTTTTCACTCGCTTTGGCGGACCGACGACCTTGCCGTCCACACAGCCACGTCGCTAGCGTGGCTAAAAATACACGCACTCATATTTTATTGCATAGATGTGATCACCACCCCAGCTCTTGAATCAGACAATTTCCTTTCCCAACAGGTCCAGGAAGTCGCCGTCCCTCCAGTCATGTCCAAGGATTTGAGGGAAATAGTGTTCCCATCACGAAACGCGGACAGCCAGCTCAAGCGCATGAAGAGAGACTGGGTCATCCCCCCAATCAATGTCCCGGAGAACGCACGCAGCCCATTTCCGCAAGAGCTTGTCCGGGTAATGTAGCTCACGCATGCACACGCACACACTGCTCTCCAAACTTAAAAAACATGCTTCTTTCTTTTTTTTTTCTCCCCTTGATTTGACAACTTCATAGGTCCCTCTTGACCCACTCAAGAGGGTCACAGAAATCAGATGTATGCCTTCATATTTACAGCATTTGTTAAAGGGTGTTTTCAGTGTAACGTTTATCCCTGGTTGTAAGAGGCATTCGCTACCAACGTAACGTGTTATTTTGAAGCCGAGCATAATATGAGGTGCTCACTTGTGCGGAGATATTCTAGTCCTTTTGTCGGTTCAAGGACACGCATGGCCCAGTTCATATGCAACAATGCTCTCGTCGTTGCCGAGTGTGGGTGGCTGACAGAGGACACGTACTACCAGGAAATTTACAGCAAATTAAGTGCACGTCCTCACCGAGGGTTAAATCGTGTACATGCCATACGTATGTATTATATTAAATCTGGACATGTAAGGAGGGATCTTTCTGGGCTTTAGCAGACGATATCAGGATGAGGAAAATGTGTTGTTTGCTCTGCATAAATCTGTAGGCACAGAAGTTCTCAGCTTACATGGCAAACAGCGAAGGCAGAACTTCAATACTGCGCCGCCACACTATCCTATTATGCACTACTTACTTACTTACACAGCAGCCTATTTCTAAAACCAGTGCTGAAATGATTGGTCAATAAATCAACAGGAAGTTGAAATTTGAATGAATAATTTAGCAGTTCAGTCGCATTTATTCTTTATTTGTTTATCAATAGAAATGGAAAACGGTTGGGTTTTTGCGGCCAAGTACAGTTCAGTGGCCATTCCCAAACTTAAGAGTGACGGGACCCACTGTGAAATGAGACACGCCCACACCCTAAATCTGAACTCAGATCAACACACAAGACTAGGATAAATAATTCCCATATTTATATATATGTATATATATATATATATATATATATACATATATATATTATTGTTTTTGTCAGTATGGGGATAAAAAAAAATAATAATAATAATAATAATAATCACATCTTGCAACACATGTGGTTATTACAGCTGGGCCCCATGTGATAGTTTGAAAGGTTTCACCTCACAACAAAGTGCATAATTATACATGATCATTAGCAATGAGTGCAAATATCGTAATGTTAGGCCTGTATGCCGGATACGTACACGTAAAATGTCACACTATTGATTTTTATATCACCTGGCTTTGTTTTATTCCTTATAGATATTCCTTAAAGTCCACTGCACATACTTTACAGCAATTTAAAACTGAAAATGCTAAATGATTAGGTCTGTGTAGGGGTGAGCAATATATATTGCATTGGTAATATCGCAATTTTTAGGGTCAGAGCACACAAAGTGGCAAGTATTAATTCACCCCCGTAAAAGTTATAGTTATAGGTTATAGTTCACGGTCTTGAAAGAAGCATTCATTAACAAATCTTTCCCACAAATCACCTACAGATTCGATCGGACCATGACAAAAACCGCTCCCTCAGATACAGCGTGACAGGCCCAGGTGCTGACCAGCCCCCCACTGGCATCTTCATCATCGATCCGATCGCTGGGGAGCTATCAGTCAACAAGCCCCTGGATCGAGAGCACATCGCCAACTTCCATGTAAGTCTCTCTCACACACACACACACCATCATTTATGGAAACAACAACTGCTGTAATGCAATGGCTATGATTTGCAAATGATTTCTTTGAAGTGTCCTTCATCATGAGAAGTGTGTATGATGGGGCTTTACATTCCTGCCCGTTGGCATGTGATCGAGAGTCACCTCACACCCAATGAGGAACAGGGTCTGCTGCTTATCAAATTCTCAGACTTTATCCGTCTGAGAATTTAAAGGATTGTGTGTGTGTGTGTGTGTGTTCACTTGTATTTGTTATGTCCCAAGGACCAGGAGTCCTCAGCCCTAAAGAGGCAGAGTCTAATTTCTGAGGAAGGGCTAAGATTTGAATTGTGGTTAAGTTAAGTTAACCGGTTATGCTTGAGGCTATGGGACAATGGTTAGTTAAGACTGTCCAAATGAATGGAAATCAATGCAAGGCAGATAATGTGGCAGATTACAAGAACAGTAGCTGCCGCTGTTTCCTTTATTCCTGGGTTTTCGTCATTGCATTGCTATGGTTTGTATAAGTATGAAGCTTCATTTTCATAACTCTGTATTCGTGTATACTTTAATACAAACCGGTGGACATCCATCAGGGTTGCAGCGCAGATAAAAATACGATGTAATTTGAATTCATCTTATTCACTCTACTTACATGGTGTGTGAAGACAAAGAAGGTCCACAGATTAAAGCAGATATGAACTGTAAATTATGGAGGAGCACAGAAGCAGCTCAGTATTTGCGTGACTCGCATATGTTGCCGATATCTGAGTCAATTGTCCATTTATTTCCTGTAATTCCTTTGTATTTTGAAAGGATGCACAACTGTAGTAATTCATGGTTGATGTACACATGCACTAGATTATCGTTATACATGCACAGACACATTGTGTACTGTATTACTGCATATATATATATATATATATATATATATATATATATATATACATGTATATATTCACTCTACAGCATGAATCCTGTGTTAGACACCAAACTTATGTGTTTACAGGAAGTGCATCAAGAATTGGTGTGAAACAATTACAGAATCCGCGTTGATCCCGTGTTTGGCAGCAGTAGTGAATACAATCAGCGTAACAGTTTCAAGAGACAACCAGAAAATGCTGCTAAAATGTTAGTGTTGTTGTCAATTCTGGCAGGTGTCATTGCTAAATGTAATCACTGTCTGTCTTTTGTCCATCCATTGCAAGAGATGAGTCTCTTATAATTCCTGTATGCTTTGTTTTTGTCCATACCAATGATTGAGAACGAGTCAATTATTTCCCAAGTGAAGTGGACGATGTTCAGTCAACACTTTCTACCATGACACTGTGTGCACAGTTTATTGTTCTCACTTGAACAGTCTACAGTTCAGATGTGTTTGTGTTTTCCTCCAGCTGAGAGCTCACGCTGTGGACCTGAATGGCAACCAGGTAGAGAACCCTATTGACATTGTGATCAATGTCATCGACATGAACGACAACAGACCCGAGTTCACCCATCAGATCTGGAATGGCACCGTTCCAGAGGGCTCCAAGCCAGGTAATGTACCACGGTGAACGAGCAAACGATTGGCTGAAGTCTGAGCCTCCACCACATTTAGGAAGCAATGTTGACAAAATGGCATTCCTGGGGTGGCCATTTTGTCAACATTGCTTCCTCTCCATTAAACGCATCACTGGTATTTTAACAGGAGCTGAAAGAATGTTGGATACTTAAACAAATCTGTTATATCTCTTGCATCCTCTTATCATCAGACAAAGAGGAATAACACGTCCTCCTTTGCCCACAGGAACATTTGTTATGACAGTAACAAGTGTGGACAAAGATGACCCCAAAACGGCCAACGGGATGCTGCGATACAAGATCCTCTCTCAGAATCCAGAGAGTCCAACCTCCAATATGTTCACCATCAACAACAAAACAGGAGGCATCATCACGGTGGCAGCAGGCCTGGATAGAGAGGTGACTGACCATTTCTGTCCGTTTCTTCTCTCTTTACCGTCTGTGTATGACAAAGCTTTCTTTGGATTCCACATACGTTGATGCTTTTAACCATTAGGCTCCCTATTTAGGGTCATGTATGAATAACTATGTATGAATACAATTGTTCCAATGGCATCTAAGAGAAACCTTCATTAGCGAGGACTTCCATCCTGTTGTCGATGCATATCAGCATACCCACTTTTTCCATGTTTACACTGTGCATTTTTTATATAGCAACACAAACACAGCTTTAGTATCTTTGCTAATATTCAGACTGTCTGAAAACTAATGAGCCAAAGTGAAAGTGAATTTTGCAAATTACCAATTAAATGAGAAGCAGAAATGGACTTGGCTCTTTCACACTTATTTACTCTTACAAGGAGGCAACGTGCCTCACCGAGCAGCTAAATGTTTCCTTTCCCTCATTCTTGCCATTTTTCTCTAACGTCAAAGCTTTACTTGCATTTTCTTTCTCGATGCACCATGCTGTAAAAGCCACCACTCTTTCATTTAATTGGATCATATGGCTATGTGAGAAAATAAATAAAATAATGTAGAAAGCTGGAGCCAGTTGGTGCAATTCTAGTGAGGCCAATCTGGCTAGGTGGCTGTTCAATCACTTCCACCCTGGGGCTGCCGTTTTATGTCTGCCAGTTGCCACCGCCATGAAAGTAATTTGCCCGGCTCTCATTACCTAGCAACTGGTCCATCACCTGAGTGGCTTTTAATGTGAGAAGAGCCATTTGTTTGCTTCAAGATGGTGTTCATAGCAGTAGTGTAAGATTCACAAATCTCCTCACAAACACACACCCCTATAGGGAATAACTCGGATTAATATAAACCACCGTCGTTTGTCATATTTATAATACCCTGTCCAGTTTGGATTTGGTTCATTTTAGTTGAAAACATTTATACCCTTGCATAGAGTTACCAGCTTAATGGGCCTAGTAAAGGGCACTGTAAATGTTTGTTTACTGTGGCCCAAAAATAAATCTTAATGCAGCTTACTGCTGAGACTCAGTATGTTTCCATGCACAGTTAAGTTAAGCTACAGTTGTACCCTGTACTGTTCAATTGGACGACTGCCCTTGTCCCAGTGAACAAGAACTAGTGGGGAACTGATTCATTGAAGGAAGTGTAGCCACCTCCGCTCCGTTAGGGGGTGAAATGCCCCCTTTCAGGTTGTTAGTATTAAGGCAGTTTCCGGCTTACCATGTGGCTCGTTGTTAGCATGGTGAATGCCATTTTCCACCATCCAATAACTTGATATACAATTCTTTAAGCTGACGGCACATAAAATGTGTCTCTTCGTCTGTCGAATATAACTATACCACTGAATAGCTGCAGGTTTTTGTCACTTTTGTTTTACTGCACTAGCTTCTTTGAGTTCTGGTCCAACTGAAGGTTTACTTGCTTGAGTCTGAATTCAATTTAGTGCAGTTGGACTAGTGTGTATTTTACATTCTCAAAGTCTGGTTTTAGTTGGACTAACAACATATTTTTTCCTAATGTCATGTACATGTACTGGGTCATATGTGTTTATTTTTTACCCTGTTATTTGTGGTGGTTTTAGAACAGTGTGAATTCCCCGTTAAATAAAGTGGTTACATTATTGCTATACAAGGAACTGTGTTTCACCTGTGCCGCTTTTCTTCCCTCCCATACAGAAAGTGCCCCAGTACACACTGATTATCCAGGCCAGTGACATGGAGGGCAACCCCATGTATGGCCTCACCAACACAGCCACCGCGATCATCAGAGTCACCGATGTCAATGACAACCCACCAGAGTTCACTGCTGAGACGGTAAGGAGACGACAACTCCGTTTCACCCTAATGTGGACACACGCACTCAGCCATCAACACTGTTCACTTAACCTACTTCTGCTTGCCCAGCATTTCCAAAGCCACACAGATAAACAAGTAGTCAGCCATGTGAGAAGTGTATTTTCCTCCAAATGTTGACATATGCAGCAGCGCAGATGTCTGCCCGGGTGAAAGAGGCACTTACTGTGTTTGTGAATCACTGAAATTTGTAATGCTACTGTTATGCTATCAGGGGAGGAGGGGGAGGAGGGGGGGGATAGATGACGACATGATAAGTTACCTTAGATGTCTATTTACTCAAGATTGGTCCCGCTGTGCCGTGTAAGGGAAGGTCTGGTGTGTTTTCTGCTGCCACAGCAGTATCACTAACAGCTCACTGTTCTGTTCGTTCATGGTTTATTCATGCAGTTTTTTGGTGAGGTGCCTGAAAACCGTGTGAATGTCATTGTGGCCAATCTGACGGTGACTGACAAGGACCAGCCCAACACGCCGGCCTGGAATGCGGTCTACAAAATCACCGGGGGCGACCCCACTGGCAGGTTCTCCGTGCCCACTGATCCAACCACTAACGAGGGCTTGGTGACGGTCGTCAAGGTGAGGCCTCTTCTTCAAAACTGCATCGCTTTAATCCTCGGGAGATGCACAAATGTATGTTTGCTATACCGAGAGAGGTTTGTGGATGGTTGGCTCGGCATTATTTTCCTGTCAGTTATGATATTCTCCGGTGAGAGTGCATTTATAACGTCTCAGGAGGCTATTCAAAGTGCATTGAGGTGTTGTGCCCCCGGTCGATGAAGAGAACAAATTAATAATCAAACTGTCCATGTAAGTTGTTTCGAAGAGTCAAAGCAGTTTATGTAAAGCTACTCGAAAGAGGTTAGAACTGAAAATATTGTGTCGATTGGGATTTTTTTTTTTGCATTTTACAGACACTGCTTACTGTGAGAGCGAGGCTGCTTGCAAATTCACATCTTGAATTATGTGTAAATTCTAAATCAAAATACATCATTTACACTGTGAGCAAAAATTCAAATTCAGGCCACATCCGAGATTAAATTGGGTAGTTGCACATCTCTTACAGCAGCACTCTCGCTGGTATGCATCCTTCACTGACCACAAAAGGACACAATCTCTTTGTGTGTCAACACTGAGCTCTCACAATAATATTTTTAGGCAGGAGGAAAAAACGGCTCCATTATTTGTAAAAAAAAAAAAAGAAAAGTGTAATGTGATGAAATGTATCCTGCATTTTGATGGGTGATTCACTCCATGCGTGCCCTCCTCTGGTGTCTTCCAGCCTATTGACTATGAAATCAGTAGGACGTATGTGCTGACAGTGGAGGCGAGGAACGAGGTCCCCCTGGCCAGAGGCATCCACTCTCCTCGTCAGTCCACTGCCACTGTCTCCATCAGAGTGATCGATGTCAACGAGAGCCCCTACTTCGAGCCCAACCCTAAACTCATTAAACTGGAGGAGGGAATGCTGCCCGAGTCAACCCTGACCACCTTTACTGCACAGGACCCTGATCGCTTCATGCAGCAAAATATGAGGTAAATTGTACGCTTAAAATGTAACAAAACAAAAAAAGAACTGAATTTTCATGTCTGCTCATGCTTAAATCACATGTTTTCACACATTTTGCTGATTGTCTGAAGCATCTCATCCTCTTTAAAAAAGAAAAAAAATCCTTGTCGGCATGTGCTGCAGAACTGTTTGGCTGTGAAGGTTTTTCTGTCTGAAAACGGCCCATGAAAAATAAGCGAGCTTTGTAATTCCACGGTTTGTCCTACAAATTACTTTGAGCTAATGATGACTACAAGCCAGTTTTGTGTCCAGTGGGAGGCTGCTCTCAAATCCTGGAATAATTATGTAAAATTTATGACATCTAAAATATTTATTCAGCACAAACACAAAGGGGAAAAAAAAGCATTTTTAGAAGAGAGAAGACTCACATTGATAAATATATCAAGGAGATGACCTCCTGAAGGAAATTTAATTGGGTCTTTTTTTAACCTCTCTCGCCACTTTTTACTTATTGATAGCATCCAACGGGAAATTCGTGCATCAAAATTGTGAATTACTGTGTAAACCTCTTTATCGGTTCCCTCAGATACTCCAGACTCGCGGATCCAGCCAACTGGTTGAGGATTGACCCCAACACCGGTCGTATCACAACAATTGCCATTTTGGACCGAGAGTCGCCCTTTGTGAAGAACAGTTTGTACAATGCAACGTTCCTGGCTACTGACAGCGGTACGTAACCATTGGAGAAGTGGTTCTTCAGTCGCCCAAAGTACCTTTTTTCAGCTGCTGTGATGCTGCAGTTTCATGGTCCATGTGCTTTAGCTAGGCTCATACATAGCCACTCTGTTCCAGGCCATTATTGTTAGAGCATTCAGGGGGAGATAATGCTGCTTTTTCTAAAGGAAGCCTAGCAGATGTCTAATGTAGCTTACCTCCCAAAGGTCATTGACTTTCTCTGCAATGTTTTTCACCTGAAGCCAGTGCACAAACACACCAAATCACTACATCAGTTGCAGTCACAAAGACAACCTCCATGCTTGAAGGTCAACCTTTTACCAGCAACTTGGCCTGTCTGGAACATTGACCACCTTAGTTGAAGGTTAATGTGCTGGCAATCTCAGAACCATCATCTAGCATGTGGATGTATTCACCTCTTACCCGCACTGGTGGGATTTACCTCTGTTCAGGTTTACCCGGTTCTCCGGAGCATAGCTTAGGCCAATAGGCTTAAAAACTCTACCACTAAAGAGGTTTCTCAGCATTAATGGGTCAGGATTGGATGACTAGCTCCTTTGAGCGTGGCCTGAATGGTAAAAAAAAAAAGAAAAAAAAGCCTCTTAGCTGAGTGAATACATAGAGAAGCCTGAGAGGAGCGACAGTGGGCTCTGTTTGTCTGCTTTAGTATTCCCATCTCGCGTCCTTCATCAGGAAGACGTTTAGGCACGCATGCAGACAACTCACACACAAACTGATACACACTGCCCAAAATCCGCTATCTCCGCCTTTTTTTTGTCTACCTCCTCAGTCGAGATTAGATTCTCAGATCAGTATGCAGTTTAGATGCGTCTTTGCCCGCTAGAGTAAATAGCTGTTTAGAGTGTCTCTTCATACCATGAGAAAGGATAAACTTCATACTTTTTTCGAGCTCATAATGAGTGCAAAATGAGGGCCAGAATGGAAAATGGAAAAGTAAAAAAAACACATGTGTATGTGTCATCTAAGTGTGTGTGTGTGTGTGTGTTGATCCATTCAGGTGTACCACCAGCAAGTGGCACAGGTACTCTCCAAATCTTCCTGCTGGATATCAACGACAACGCTCCCAGGGTGTCTCCTCGGGAGGCAGAGATATGTCAAAAGCCAGAGCCAAACGCCATCAACATCACTGCACTGGATGGAGACCTGAACCCGAACGCGGGCCCGTTTGCCTTCGAGTTAGCCCACAGGCCCTCTGATGTTCGGAGAAACTGGACAATCACAAGAATCAGTGGTAAGACACGGAATACACACAACAAAGCGATGCCTAACCTTAAACCACATTTGAAATTGTAGTCTTGCGCTTAATCGAGGGTTCTACCTCATAAGGACCAGGTTTGGGTCTCCATGAGGACTACTGGTCCTGACAAGGTCAGCGTTTATGCCAGAAAGAGGGAACAAATCCAACGACACACATTCATTATTTATATATCAGTAACTAATTAGATTCCCTTCTCTGTGAAATGTCTGAGATGCCCTGCCAAGGACATTGCAACATCTGTTTTGATGCCCCCCCCATTTTATTAATTATTGGATAAATTAAAAGGCAAGGCGATGACCATTTTGGCCTTTTTAATCAGTGGCATTTCATATTTAGAAAACTGTACTCTGAAGCAATATATGTAAGGTTCATCAGTCTGGTAATTAAAGATTGCACTATTGTTTTTAAAAAAAGGGTTGAGAAGAGCTGAGATCTACAGTACAGTAATGGAGTAACCTTTGCAAGCACCTTATGTTAATTTGGAGCACACGTTCATCAGTGGAGGACATTATTTGTTGCGCAGTGTGTTGGCTATTTGATACCGTGAGTTGAAATGCAGAGAATATACATGTATCTTAATAGGATTATGGTATTTGGATCATTGCAGCTGGGAATTTAGCCTAAGAAGCATTATCAAAAATGTATTCAGTAGATAGTAGATTTGTAAGCCCGACATCTAAATCCTGGCCATGTTTTGGATTAGATATGATGATGATGATGATGATGATGATGATGCAACTTCCAGGTAGAATTTTTTTGCTGCATATTTGTAACGTGTAATTATATTGTGAACATGGTTGAAGCAAATATCTTTTCAGAGTTTGGTTTAATCCCCTCTCCCAAACTTATCCGAATACCGCAATGTTATTTTATATCATGATAATAATAATAATTGAATTAGATTACATTACAACTTAAGCTAATCTCTGTAGTCACTCCCCCATGATGTGCTCCTCACTCTTGTGTTCTTGTCTCCGTCTCACAGGTGACTATGCTCAGGTGAGCCTGAGGTCTGGGCACATTGAAAGTGGAATCTATGAGATCCCCATCATAATAACAGACTCGGGCAACCTGCCCATGTCCAACACCTCGTACTTGCGGATCAAAGTGTGCCAGTGCGACATCAACGGAGACTGCACGGACCAGCAGCACATCATGGCCGCCGGGCTGGGCACGGGCGCCATCATATCCATCCTCCTCTGTATCATCATCCTCCTCAGTGAGTGTCTCATTGTTTCCCTAAAACAGCACAACACACATGCTCAATGGATTATAAAGACAGCTTAACATTATGTGACATACCACTAGATTACGGTAGGATTACTTATAAAAAAAAAAAAATAAAAAAAATAAAAGATAGCCCAGATCAGGCCCCCAGCCAAGCTCCAAAAACATCTGATTTGATTGCATTTGTATGAAAATATGCAAGTTATTATGGGGTTTGTTGTTTTTTTCTAATACGAGATCTTTCCGTCTATCCATCCGTCTGCCAGTTCTCGTGCTGATGTTTGTGGTGTGGATGAAGCGGCGCGATAAAGAGCGTCAGGCGAAGCAGCTACTCATTGATCCCGAGGACGATGTGAGAGACAACATTCTGAAGTACGACGAAGAGGGAGGAGGAGAGGAGGATCAGGTAAGAGTCATGTAGTAAACACAGAGCATCGCAGTAGTTCTGGTTGGTTTCTAAATAAAAAGACTTTCCGTCTGTGCTGCCTTGCCTTTGACCTGTTTCACTCACATTTAGAGCGATGCCTCATATTGAATCAGAATCTGATGACAGCTGTGTGGGAGTTTGCGTTTTTTTTTTTCCCCTCGCCAGGCCACTGTCAATCATATAAGATCAAACTTACTTTCTTAGTGAAGCAGATATGCTGAGTTTTTGAGAAATAAAGTTAGAGTGAATCACACTTTTCGGCCTGAAATTAAACTTTTTTGGCACGACTCATTTAGATTTGATTATTAGCAGCAGTGAAACCAGATTGCTGTAGGAAAGGATCTTAAAGGATCCTTGTATTTTACCTACAAACGTTGCGTTTCTTTAACAAAAGACCACACACACTTGAAGAAACGTCATCCAGGTTCCAATTGTGCAGCACAGTAGCAGTTTGTGTATAGTTGAAGAAGCATGAGGACAAAAGTTGTCTTTTCCCTGCAAGCATATATGCACTGTCCTTTTAGTGCTCTTCCTCATTACGCCTCTCTGAAAAACACCTTGCACTTACAATGCAGAATTGGATTGTTTTCAACTGGAAATAGATGGCTCTCGGATCTTGAATTAATAAGGAAAATGCACTTGGATGAAATTGGAAACTTTTCCTTGGCTGAAAATGGTTTCCAACGCTTACCAACATGAATGCGTGTGCTCACACACACACAAACGTGCAGACAGATGCGATACGCGTCAATAAAGTCACACCTCGATATCCCCTTGCACTGATCAGGCACATACAGACACAAATTCAATTGTCCTAATGACCTCTTGTTAGCATAACGGAATCATTTCATCACAAAGGCAGTAATACACCAAATGGGCCATTTTCGTGCTGCTGGCTGAAGTGCAGCGGTGGCTTAGGTACAGCAGAAATGAGCAGGAGACCGTGGTCTGACCCAGCACAATGCCAAATTAGCCTCGGAGACTTGTAATTGGTAAGCTGATGTCATTTGGAGACAGGCATCTGCTGTGGCACAATAATGAAGCTCTGTCCAAGGTAACAATATGACTGCGAAGCCATTACACATCTGCCAGTGATTAGGCAAGAGGGAGAGAGCACCCACTTGTGTATGCACAGCGCCACTTTTTCCACACAGATCGCACAAACTTGTGTGCCGCGATGTGTTGAAAACGAAAATGTCGCTTGATATAACGTTCCTCCAAAGCAAATGAATGGATTTGGCAATTTATTGACGGGAAAACAAGCTTCCGTTTTGACTGGTGCAGAGGAGGGCAGGATGCCAGGAGAAAATTGTCTTGTCTGCAGAACTGAGGGAGTCAGCGTCGGGTTAAAAATGGACCTGACTTTCCCAGTGATTCCCCCCTTTATAATGCCCACCTCTGTCCTCCCTATCTCCCGCCGGGGGAGGAAATTGAAGTGTCAGACCATTTGGTGATCTCAAAGTATAGGATTTTAGTTGCTGCTGCTGCTGCCATTGCCCTGGTTTGTGTTGGTCTGCGAGGCACTTTTATCAAAGGCTGACAGCTGATCAGACTGCTCTCAGTGGACGTGGCAAAATTAAAACAAAAGGAAAGGCAAATTGAGCTGTTGTTCCCAGGTTAGCAGGGTGACAATATAACAGAAATGAGTCACTGGTTTTAATTGTCCAGAGAATAATTTTAAGCGGCGTGGATTTGGATGCAAAAAGAATCCAGATTGGAGATTTAAAAAGAGAACTTTTTGCTTACTTCTGCTGAGAGTTATTTCATACTTATGCGTCACATTTGGTGGCCATTAAACTTGCAAACCGGCCGGAGGAAAACAGCCACCTTTGTCCAAAAGGTAACACACTCTGCCTCCCAGTCTTACTAACGCACTAAGCTAAACGCCATGCGTTTATTGCCTGGGCAGACATTAGAGTGGCATAATTCCTCTGATCTAATTCCCAGCAATAAAGTGAGTAAGCATGCAGTAATTACCTTGACGCACAGCGGATGCTGCAAAGGAAACCGATCTGTACTTGCGGCCACAAACAATCTATTGTTCTTTGAACTGTACAAACTATTCGGACGACGGTGTGACCGGTCCTTTTCACCAACGCGTGTGAATGCGTCGCCGCTTTTCCAGACCCCAGCAATTCAATTTGTTTGCATAATGCATGAGGATGAACAAACCTTTAAAACAAAAATAAACCTTTCCTTTCAAGATAGAGTTGCCCACTCTTTATTTGTCTCACAGCAAATAGAGTGTAAAAGGCTTAGATGAGGGTCATCATCACGAGTGCCCAGAGGCAGCCATTTCACCAGGCCAGTGTCCAATTCCCTGAAGGAGGCCGCGATGTCATTAGACCTTCCTGCTTAGTCCAGCCGTTATGCGGCGGGCGCCGTTGCAATTCCTGTCACCGACTCCTGACCCCGCTCGTGTGTGACCTCAGAGAGGGTCAAACAGGAGTCCGACTGAAATTGGACCAAAAAAAAAAGAAAAAAAGATGGATGGATGGCTTTATTGCATGATGCGCGGTGACGGCTGTTCCTGTGCCGCTCGCCTCTGGGCGATCGTCGTTCCCGGTGAAATCAAATTACACATGAATAATCAATGTGTTCGCTTTATATTTTATGATACTTATTAGTGTGGAGTTGAGTCGGCGTGTGCGTCAAGTGCCCGCTTGCGTCGTCATGTTTCCATATCTTAGTTTGTGCATCGTCGTAGGATTTTGTGTTCAGTCGCCCATTTTGTATTCATATACGTTTATTTTTTTTTTCTTACCTGCGTGTGTGTGTGTACATGTGCAACTGAGCAAAGACAATTTTGAAGGAGGATATTAGAGATGGATGGATTACTGAAAATCTTCTAAAGAGGGACAATCCATCATGCACGCTTATTAGGCACACACCCTGATTCTCAAATGGCACTTTCTCTATCATATCTGCTGTCACCGTGATACCATCCAGACATTTGGCTCAGCACAGCTCTCTCTCTCTCTCCCAACTCCTTTTTTTTTTTCCCTCTTCACTCTTTTTCTCCTCCCCCTCCCCGTCCTCATGACTTAACACAAACCGCGAGCCATTCAGGTTGCCTTGGTAATGTTAATAGGATTAGCAATGGCTTATGCATATCCACCATCCCGTGTCTGGGCATTGATTAGAGCAAAGCAGTCGCCTGCACATCCTTCCTGCAGCATGATGCCCAAGCACAAACACTTTGCCGTGTATGATGTGGTCCTCATCTTGGCCCCCTTCAGCTCTGGCTCTTTTAATGTGTCAAACTGTCCCCAGGCTTGTGCTTCACAGACAAGAAGATTAAAGTTTCCCCTCGTGTTCCCTCAGCATCATCGCTTCATTTTAAACTTCCTCTGTACTGCACAAGATGTGTTTGCCTATTTTAAATAATCACACTCAGTCTGGGGTGCACTGCTCAGCTAACACGCAGCTTTTTTGCATTTCCCGGATTATGACCTCAGTCAGCTCCAGCAGCCGGACACAATAGAGCCCGATGCCATCAAGCCGGTGGGAATCCGCCGTCTAGATGAGAGGCCGCTCCATCCCGAGCCACAGTATCCCATAAGGTCGGCAGCACCCCATCCTGGAGACATCGGAGACTTCATCAACGAGGTAAAAACACTTCTGTGCCGGCAAAAAATCCCACGAGCTCGGCTGAAATCGCTGAAACGAGAGGATCGGCGCTGTCGCGGCGCTCGCGTTTCATTTTCAAGTCGACCGGCTTTCTCATAATACATTTGCATCTAAACAAACAATTTGTCTCCGTGTCAAAGAGGAGAGCATCGTCTTGAAGTGAGCGAAAAAGACCATTAAGTGAATAACATTATGAAAATTGTCACCGAGAATCGTTTCGCCAGTGAAGAAGATGAAAGTTCTCCGAGCACCACATCCATCCACCCAGACATTCGCGAAAGCTCGGAAAAAGTACATGACGTTAACTCACTTAGATACAATTGTTTTTCTCTCCACTTTCTGCCCAAGTAGAGTTATAGATGTGTCGGCATAGAAATGGGAGATGAGAAGCAATGCGCTGGCTGTCTATGGCATGGCAGTGTTGAGAGTGCCCTCATTTGCCTGAGGCCATCATTGACTCCAGCATGAAGGGAGAATGTAAAATGAAAAGAGCAGTCATGTATTTTTCAAAAGCTCCAACAGACAAGAGTTTCGCAGCATTACAAATGGAGTTCTCTCCTAGCTTTTGGACGGCGCCCATGTTTTTAGATTAGAACTCGCTCTTTCATTTCTGCTCCCCCAAATTCTCTCTCTCCCCCTCTCTCGGATCCCTTCATCCAGGCGCCGCTCATTTTCTGTCTCACCGTGTGTCAGGAATACTCCCTAACACGCTTGTCTTAATAGCAGATATGAAATGAAATCTCATGTTTTACACCGTCCAATAAAGTTGCCATTTGACCGAGGCGCTTTGAATATTCTCGCAAGACCTTTGGGACTTTTCCAAGTCTGAGCATCGTGACCCAGAAAACGCTCGCCGCGGCCAGGCAATACTGATCGTTTTCAGTCCCAGATTTGACCGTCGATGAGGCTCGGTCGCGGAAGCTCCACTGCGCACATGGAGCTGGAATCTGACCCAACTGATAAGGGTGCTGCCAGAGGAGGAGGGAGACAGTGAGAGGCGGGGTCTGATCTCCATCCTGAAATGTGCAATATGCCTCCTGGCGCTTGTGGCTCTTAATTAAATTAGGGACCAAAAAAAAAAAAAAATGGAGGCATAGGGAATAGTGCAAGGACTCACTGTTGGAAAAAGAGACAACTGCTCTTCTGTTTCCACAGAGGGTGGGGGGCGGGTTATCATTAAATACATAAATGTCAAATTTACAAGACACAGACGATGTGCATTTACGCGTGCTTCTGTCAACTGCTGGAAAGTGAATATCGGGAGTTAGTTCACCACGATCAGCAGTAGGTGGCATTAAAGTCTGTGTGCCCACAGAGGGGCAACAAGGCGCAGCTCAATGACAGAAATAAAGAACGCCAATAGCGGTTGATGAATGGTGGTTTTGTTGCCGCCTCAGTTCATTACTGCTTGTTGTTGTCGTGTCGTCGTCAGTCTGCACACAAACCTCCTCTCGCCTGCTGTATCCGTGGTTCCAGTACAGAGAAATGTGTTAGTGGAAGGCAAATCCCACTTGTTTTTGTTTTGTTAAACATCCTTTAACGGATTCCATTACGTACGTATAGAGATGGCAGCATCTCCACCTCCCTCACGCCTAAAAACTAACGCCGCATTTCAAGACGTGAAATTGTCTGTGTTTCCATTCAGGTGTTTTTATGTACAAGTAACGACAGTGTACAGTGCCTTGCTTTCAGTCTGAACAGAAATAGTTGTGGTTGTTTGAATCACTGTGGATAAAGAAGCCATGAAGTTCAGTGGTTTTGCAAACCGATAACCAGCAGAGCGATTACGGTCGCGACAATAAAGAACAATCCATCTGTCATATCTCCCACCAAATTATCAGCAACACGGCCATGAGCACAGACTTAAGGAAAGCCAACAAGTGGAAAAGAATCGCTAAGTGCCCAGGTACTTTAATTCAATCAATCTTTTTTTATTTGCGAGCATTTGTTCACTATAATGGCAGCACGGAGGAAACAATAAATCTTTGACAAGTTCCCAATGCGATGAAGTCTCATTTCTCTCGTGTTACTCTGCTCTACTTCTTTTAATTTATTTATGGTTTGTTGGGTGTCGGCAGTGAGGGGAGAAACAAAAGCGTGGATCCAAAGTGGTTCATGGTCAAAACACAGCTCAACTCCCAGATTAGCAATCCGTCAAGTGTCCCGTGGGGATCGATAGCCGTCCATAAGTACGTCTCATGACGCCGTGGGGATTTTCTGGGAATGTCGAGCACAAAACCAACACGAGCGAGTCTTTTTCGTCAGGAGTAAGATAAATCTGGAGTATTAAATATATCTCTGTAGATTGGAGATGAAAAAGTATCCGTACATGAGTTGAACGGGTCTGCAAAGCCCTTGAAGAGGGTCAGTCGGGAGGGGGAGGGGAGATGATTTCAATCACTCTGGGTTGCTGTTCACGCTAAGGCTTAGCTTGTGCTCAAGATGTGGATAATCCTCCATCTCAGAAACATCGTGGAAATCCCAAAAAACAAAACACAGGGGGAAACTCGGAGGCAGGAGCACAGAAGTTTTGATTTCCTGAACATGTCGAGCCAGAAGCACCGACTGGTTTCAGGATAGATTAGCTCGTTTGTGTGCCGCAGCAGGGGGTAAGGAGCCGCGATCATGTGGCTTATTCCTTGTAGCAGACGGCGTCTGCGTGCAGACATGACTTAATCTTTTTCTTCTAACGGCGGTTTTCTTTCTCTCCGTGCAGGGACTCAAGGCAGCAGACAACGACCCCACCGCTCCCCCCTACGACTCCCTGCTAGTGTTCGACTACGAGGGCAGCGGCTCCACAGCTGGCTCACTAAGTTCCCTCAACTCCTCCAGCAGCGGGGGCGACCAGGACTACGATTACCTCAACGACTGGGGCCCTCGCTTTAGAAAACTGGCGGACATGTACGGCGGGAGCGATGACTAGGACACGCAGCCACTACTTGAAGGATGAAAAGACGGAGGAAAAAAAAAAAGAAGAAGAAGAAGAAAAAATGAAGAAGAAAAAAGGAACGATTTCCTGACGATGGACATCTATCTGCAGCTTCTGATATTCCCCACGAGAAAGTGATGGAACTGTGACGGAGAAAAAACAAAACAAAACAAAAAAATAAACATTGATCCAGAAAGTTTTTCAAAATCTACCAACCTAGGCTTATTGTTGTAGTCTACGCATACATATGCTTGTTGAAAGCTTAGGCAAATACCGTGGTCCCGTTACGGAGGATGTGGGAGGGAACACTGGTGGACTGTCACCACTCGGATTGTTGGTATTGAATGCGCTCAGTTACACTTGAATTTCACAGTACAGAAGCACTGGGATATAATGTGCCTTTTTGTACATTTTTTGTTTTCGTTTTGATCTAAATGATTAGTTTTATGTTCAAGGCTTTAATGGTACTGACTTTTGGAGTGATTTCAAACAGTATGTTACACTCTGGTATGCTTCTACACATGCTTTTGTTCTTTTCCTTTTGGTCACACAACGCTCCTGCTTGTTGAAGATTATTTAAATAAGGTACGAAGAAGAGAATGAAGGATCATCCGTTTGCTTTGATGGAAAGAAAAACAATTAAGAGCAGCACTGTACAGAACGCTAGACTTTTTTTTCACTAAAAATTAAAATTATGCAGCTGGTTGCAAATAAAGGGAGTTATGAATAATACTTTTGTAGCAAGTTTTCTTTTTTTCCTCTTTTGAAGTGATGTAGTATTTTACAAAAACAACAAAAAAAACAGTTTTGGTCTAATCTATGTACACTTCATTTGCCTTAGTCATCATCTGATATTTTTAAGTTTTACTTCACTGTAAAAAGATGTGTGTACATAATTTTTTTTCTTTTATCTTCTTTTTTCTCTCTTTCTTTTGATGTAGTATATGAAGAAGTGCAAAAAGTTCCAAAACTTGTAAATGTATAATTTGGACTACAAATTCAAGTTTTTTGCATGTTTTTATCAACGGAATTGAAAGCTGTTGTTCCCCAAATTTATTTACAAAGTGAGAAAAAAAAAAAAAAATCTGGGTGACATTAAATGTGTAGAAGTTAAGATTTTTGTTTTGTATAAAACATGAGAAAAGAAAATAAAAACTGAAAAGTAGTGATCTTGTCAGCACAACTGTTCAATTTGTACCAAAAAGGGTGTGGGAGGGGGACACGCTAGGCATTAATTCATGAATCAGCTTTAAGACTGGAAAAAGGTTTTGGATTTAAGCCTTTGTGGACAACCATGTGTACTGGAAAACAAATTCTATACATCTCTGACCCCAACCATCCAAATAAAATGCTAACTTTGGAGCTAAAACTGCCTCTTTATTTTATTCGCTTTCCTCAAACTCGCCAGCATCGCGGAGGCTAAATTGGTGGTGATGGGGGGGGGGGGGGGAGAATAAATCATTTATATCCTAATTTGTTTGTTGTTTGCACTGCTCACTGTACAGAAAAAGCTACACGTGAGGGTGTCGATGAGACGTTTGACTCGCAAGCTTAGAATAATACGCTCATTCTGAGCAATCTCAATCCAGTTCAAGGAGAAACACCAGATCCATTCAGCACCTGTGTGATATCAGGGATTTGTACTGTAGGTCAGCTCAGACTTGGACCTCGAAATGAAGAACGCCTTGGAAAACTCCAAAGACTCTAGGGACACTGCACGTATCTGGACTCCTGAGCCCTTTTAGTCTCCACCTTCCTGTCCCTCCCACCACTGTGGGACTCATAACTCACACTTGCACCCACACTTGAATAAATACGTTGACATGGTTTATTAATTCAGCCAAATTAGACAGAGGAACGTTTTGACAGACATTCATTACCCCTTTGTGTGATGACTACAAAACCAGAGAGTACGCACTGAAGTGTGCACAGCCCTTTGTTTAGCAGCCAGTGTAATCAGCGACGCCGGTCTGTTCCACAACCTGTATCTCCTAAGAACACGAGTCGTCCTCGTACGTCTTCCCCAACGAGCTGAGGAGCTCTATTCTTACCGGGTTGTGCTCGGATTCCCTTGTGCGGCGCGGCATCACTTCATCTCACATTATACGAAGCTGAGCATCCCATTTGCCAGAAGCAACATGAAATCTTGCCCCAGTCAGATGAAATGTGAAAACAACTCGCCCCGACCTCGAGGTGTCAATTCGACTGCAACTCAAATCCGACTGCGAGTCAGATTTGTTTTGCAAATCACTTCCTCCAACTTTGAGGTTTTCTCCAAACCAGACGGCTGATTTTCATGCACTTCCCTTTGTCTTTGGTTTTCCTAATCGAGGGGTTTGACAACGTCAGCCTTTGCCTTGATCTGTGGCGAGCACGGACATGGTAAGTGACTCACCATCTGAGAAGGGCTTCATCAAATCCTTTTTACAGCTTCCATGGGCCCAGTTAACAACTGTGCAGCCGAGCAGGGCAGTTTTTTTTTGTTTTTTTTTTCCACAGCATTAACAGTTTGAATTTTTGAAGCAAAAAAAAAACAAAAAACATGAGGTTAAAAAACTCCGGAGGCATCCTTATTTTATTATTCATGTTATTTATTTATTTATCCGATATGACGCTGCACTGCTGCCGTTTACTCACAATAAGGGCATTTTAAAGTGAGAATACATTTTCAAATGTGGTACAGGATGAAATAATATGAGGAGAGAAGAGTCTGCTTTTTCATAGGTTGTTTCAGGTAACGAAAAGCTTAACAGTACCTGTAATAATTGATTTATTTACCCCTTTTTTTTCATTTTTAGCACGACTTCGGCAATCGCACAACTCGAGACTGTTCACTGTCCTAGCTCCTCAATGGTGGAACGAGCTCCCATCAACATCCGGACAGCGGAAAGCCTCCACATCTTCCGCCGCCGACTAAAAACACATTTCTTCAGACTCTACCTGGACTAAACTTATTCTTATTCTTATATAGACTTATTCTACCACGTTGCACCACAGAACGCCACAGGAAATCATTCCTGCCTGTGGCCATTAAGCTGTACAATTCCTCTGTATGATAAATAGGCTTATACTTCCTCTGTATATATTGTTAATATGGGGGGAGGGGGAAGTACAAGTTGTGAAGTATATTCTGGAAATGTTTAACTCTGTAAATTTATTCTTATTTTAATAGTATTCTTTAATTTTGTAATTTTAATCTTATGTTTACTCCTACTTCTTCCTATAGTTTGTAATTTTGTAATTTCCAAAAAAATTGCTGTTACAACATTCGTTACCTTTGTACACTGGAGCGCTGTGACGAAAGAATTTCCCGCAAGGGATTAATAAAGTATTTTCTATTCTATTCTATTCTATTCTATTCTAAAACGACGTCAAAAAAAACAAAACAAAAAAAAACTTATACATTGACTAGCACTTCATAGTTTGGCTTACTTGAAGCTCTTACTTCTAGCTCTTATTTGTACCCAAATGTTTAAATGCACTTATTGTAAGTGGCTTTGGATAAAAGCGTCTGCTAAATGACATGTAATGTAATGTAATGACTCGGCTCCACTTGGTACAGCTGAACAGGGGTTTTGGGATTGAGATTTGGGATTGAGATTTTACAACATTTCTTGCTAAATGTTGGAGATTAACGCTTGTCTTCAGGGTTTTTAAGTCTTTTTCAGTTCGGCATTTAGATTCTTCTATCGGACGTCGCGCATGACTCATCCAGTGACGACACTTCCTGATCAGTGGCCGTCTGTTGACGTCACATTTTTAGTTTCAGCTCAGCTCGCTTGGTACCATCGCCCTAATGGAAAAGCCTCACAGATAAGGGACGAATACGGGAGCGGTGCCACTTTTTTCACCCAACTCTCCGCCAGAAAGCGAATTAGCATTCGCCCAAAACACCCCTTCTTCAAATAACACACGGATAAGTGAGTGAATTTACGGCTGCAGCACCAACTACTGCGTACACTCGCTCAGTTCTTAATGCCGCCACTTCCCCGGCTCAACTCCTCCACGGGCTCTTCCACCCCGCTGTATTGTCATCTTGATGTTGAGATTGCTCCAAAAGGGTTCACGTCCACGGAGCAGTCGAGTCCCGTTTCATTTTTTTAACCCTCAGCGGGGGGAAAAAAAAAAAAGATTGATATTCTAGTACTGCACTTCAATTTCACAACATGGATTATCCCTGAAGGAACGCTGGCAATCTAAAAGAGCCCGGGATATAAAAGGCAGCCACTACACGGCTCCTTCACTGTCCACGCCCCAAATATACAGTTCTGCTCTATTTATAGACATTAGAGACCTGCTTAACATGATAAAACAGGTCTTTAGAGTAAATATTATTAGTTTTTTGAAATTATAATCCATGATTGTTACTGAATGAGCTGTCGTTAATTGGACAGACCGTTGTGTGAGAAGCATTTTTTTTTATTTACCATATGGTCCAGCGAGAGCGCGTGAAATAATTGCCACATCTTATTTGCACGTTTTATTCAGCCAACGATTGGATAAAAATAGTGAATGCAAGGGAATTCTGCAAATATCTGCAGGGCTAATTAAGTCGGACGGGAGCGACCCCCTGGTTTCATCCGTCAGTGCATGTAAAGCAGGTACACAGAGCAATAAATAGATTGTGCTACCATTTCTTTGTATGGAGTGAGAACTGGCTCTCGTCGGCCTATTTCACTCCAGTGATTCCATATTCTTTTCCCCCATTAGATACTGCAATACGTGCATTGTTTCTGGTGTGTGTGCGTGGTGTTTCATTCGAAATATTACCTCTTAACACGAGAAGAAACCCGACTTGTAACGAAACTGCCCTCCTCCCCAAATACTCCCATGATGTTCTTTGGAAAATGGCTGCAAATTGCAGTTCTTACAAGCACCCGAGGGCCCATTTTATTGACTATGAAACTAGGCCTTCACCAACACCCCCTCACCGTCGCAGATCTACAAGACAGCCCGTCGTCAGCTCCGTCTGAACAAGTGTCACAGAAACCGCCCCAGCCCTCCACGGAGCGACTGTCAGCAAACATGCAGAATACCGACTCCAATCCAATGCAAACCACCATCTAAGTTATGCCGCTTCTGACCTTTGGTGGACTTTGGGAAGACGGATGCTACCCGGGCTATCGATAGAAATTTCTGGCCTGCAGCAGCAAGAGCATATTTCTTATGGTTTCGCAGCCACCGCATGCTGCCTTTCGAATGAATAAGTAAGTAGGCTGGATGACAGAGAGCACACACACGCGCACACACACAGCACATGCAGGTTTAAATGTATTTGTGCATGGACCAAGTGTAGAAATCAATCATTTTAATTTTGCTCCGTTGCCCTCAAAGCGCAATATTAGATCAATTTGTTTGGATTGCTGCACTCACCGAGAGTGAAACGGACCTGCTCTCAAGTCCCAGGTTGTTGTTGTTGTTATATTTTTTTTTTTTCCCCTCCAAACACACCAACGTCCAACTTTGATCTACAGCTCCCTCATCTCTCCCACTGCAGGCAGATATCTCTGGAAAGGCTCACCCTCTGTTTGGGCAGATATTGTTCTACCTCCTCCTCACAATGCTGATTTATCCGCTCTCATTTATCAGGCCCCCGTCCCGCCATTATTCTCAGTCCACATGCGGCCGTGACACCGCGGTCACAGAATTGTGGGGGGGGGGAGGGGCATGTACGAGACGAAAATGATGAACGCTGTTACTTTCACGAGATGCATATCGGCCCGAGCGCGAGATTTTCTGCTTGTACACGATCCGTTCAATGTCACTTTCGGCTGCCTGCGAGCGGCATTTCTCATGCCGCCGCGGTTCCTTGTGCACGAATGGCTGATGCGCTCCACGCAAAGACGACATGTGATCGTAAACCATGGCCACACATACACACTCTCCTCAGGGTTTCTCATGCTCTCCCGTTTCCATCACCCACATGCACCGCACTTAACCTTCTTCAACACCTGGAAAGCACTAAATGTAAGCAATTGCATTAAAACAACCGCACATTGAAGAGAAAGACGTTTTAAAATAGCCGAAATAAGAAAATGGAATGAGGGTAAAAGGGAATTAGAAGTCGGGGAAAAAAAAAAGCAGGGAAACAAAGACTCCCTCGAGAGCCTTTAGATTTATTCATGCTTTTAAACACTTGACATTCCATCACCCTGCTGTCATTAAGGCTTTATTTCCCTTGGCCTCATCCACACAATAACTGGATAATTTTGTCCAATGAGAACAAATAAGTTGCCGCGGCGTTGTTGCTGACTAGTGGAGGGACTCTTCCGTGATCAGAGGCTAATAAATGTGCTGAAGGCGAGACGACCCTCCGATCAATGTGCTGCTGATTGTACAATGGGGTCGTTATATTATCGTCTGTGTGGAGCAGAAAGGAGGCCAGTGTGTAGGCCTGTCTTTCCTGTCTGCTGACTCCATTGTAGTCGCCCATTTGTATGGATCGCCGAGGGGTAGAGTGACAAAAGTGACAAGCCATCAGCCGAGGCAGGAACAAAGCTCCAGTGCACAGTCAGCCTAAAGAACATCAGCTTTCTTTCACACGTTGTCAAAGAATGCACACTGGGATACGAGTGCACATTAATTCAGCTATGTTTCAATTTATTTGACATCTGTAAAACGTCAGTTACCACATGAATTACGGACTCATTGGTATTACATAGTGCCGAATTAGTGACTGGCAATCGTCAGCTGCGATGGGCGGATAAACACTGATAAAAACACCCTTTAATCCTCTTTGTGCTCCACTTAACCAAGTTGCCATGATGGCTCTCGCTGGCGTTTCATGCCACAGCTCCTCTCCAGATAAAAAAGGTGTACAAAATGGATCTATGCAGCGACAGGATGACGTTAAATGAGTTCTGCTGAATCATCTCTCTTCATACCTCTTGATTTGACCCTTCACCCTCAATTGGAAATGAAGAGCTTCAAAAGCAGCGTGGTTTAAACTGGGTATGCTCTCCCGCGCGGGAAGTTTTTAGTCCGTGCGCAGATTTCACTCGTCATTAACTCCTTCACACCTCTTCTGTGGATGGAACAAAGGGAAAGCGAAAAAGAAAAGAAAATACACCCATCCTGTTGCTTCTGCACAGAATAAAATCCCTCCTTGCACATCTATGAAATACATCTCCAGAAGGGGAGAGTGGGGTAAGATGAGCCAGTGGGTAAGTTGACCCACCCCTTATTTCTAGGTAACCGTGTATGTTTTGTCATGTTAGGAAGCACACGTCATCATTCCCAATGGGTAAGTATTTTTTTTTTGTTTTTTTTACACAAAAAACAGTTTTTTGCTTGTCAAAGTAAATTGTCTGCACATCAGGTAACATGACTCAAAATGGTTGCTATGGGGCAAAGTGAGGCAAAAGCTATGGGGTAAATTGAGCCAACGGTTCAACCTTACCCCTACTATAAGACACTGAAATTCAGTTAAGTCTCTGACGGGCCCCAGAGACTGACTGGCCCCTAACCTGGGGCAATTTGAGCCACAGGAGTCATTGTTTTGGGCAACTATGTCAGAGATGCATTGTGATATTTTCATTAGATAGGAGACATCCTGAAATAAACGCATATGTTTCCATTCTGTGTCATTTTTCCTTACCTCCAGGACCACATAAGTAAAAAGTGGCTCATATTAGCTATAATAATACATAATGTCATGCAGGGAATTGACTACAATACAGTAAGTAAGCGTGGCAGCTCCACAGTTCAGATTATTTCAAAAACATTTCCCGCTCCAAAATTCTGTCCATCCATCCATCATATGTGTTATTTTCTCTTTTCTTTTTGGTTCTTGCAAGTATTTTTAGCCCCCCCAAAAAAAGGAAAAAAGAAAGCAGGGCTTACTGGTGGCACACAGAAGGATCCTCAACTGCAGCAGTGAGAAGACTCCCTCACTCCACTTGTTTATAGCATGGAAAAGAATTGTATTATGGGCAAACAAATACAGACTGGCCAGATGCTACCCAACAGTGTGACGGCACTGTGTCTGAAATCATTACAGCAATGCGGGATTTCACTTTTACTCAGTGTATTATACATATTTGTCTTTTTTTCCTACCTAGGCTTTGTACTTTGCCAGTCAGTCTCTCCTGGAGACCGTATAATCTTTCTCCCTCTTATTATTATTATTATTATTTTAAATGCAGTGTGACCAAAAGACAGATGCAGACAGCAGCGCCAAAGTGACAAGCCCTATAAACTCTTCAGTTTATAAACAAGCAGAAATACATGCATCTCAGGGTGAATATGAAATGAATCATCCCCTTGGCTTCAAAGCCCCCCCCCAATGCAGAACTCATAACTCCAGATATGAGTATGCAGTGGAAGTTGTTTTGGTCGGTCAAACAAACAACAATGCACCTGACAGAGTCTACGATGCCCATGTGCCCTTTTAAGTAGCCACTTCTGGCAGTTGTAGGGAGAGTAAGAGTCAAAATAGAGGCTGATGCAGCAAACCACAAATATCAGCAAGAAGGTTCTCCGGTTTCCTCCCACATGCAGATTTGAGGATGAGGCAAACTGGACACTCGAAATTGACTTGTAGGTGTGAGGGTGAATGGTTGTTTGTCTCCATGTGGCCATCGTTAAATTAGCAACTTACAAACCTAACAACTCCGTAATGAGTGTGCCTCATCATATCTCTGTTGTACACAGATAAGCAATAACAAAAGGGCCGATATCTCAACTACGCAGTCCTCCCCAAGGTCGACTCCAGGAAGGCACCAGACATCTTGAATTGACGTCTCTCCCCTCTCCCTCTTATCTCCAAAACCCTTTAAATACCCTAACTCTGGGATTCACAGGCAGACTGTCAGAGGACGCCCAACTGTTAACATCTACTTGTTGCTTCAGTTTCCAATAAGCTTTTCAACTTAACTCAGCACCGACTGGAGAAACTCCATCCTTGGTCGTCTCACCCGATAATCAAATCTCGGCAACACAGGCGACCTGTCCAGGGTGCGCCCCGCCTTTTGCTCTATATGACAGCTGGCACCAGTGACCCTCGTATGGAGGATGAAGCGGTAAGAAATGAGGGGTTTTATATGAACAAGTACGGCCACTAACACATTTGCACACATGGGGAAACAAAAGAATCAGTGCACAGTCAGTGGTATGCTGTATGTTCTAGTGTGAGAACATAGCACCAGAGTCTTGGTCTTCAAATTGTCTGAAATTAATCTGATTCATTTAAATTCATACCTCAGAAATGAATGACCTCAAGTGCATAGGGATCTTGGCTTGTACGCAGAGAGCTGCCGGTTTGAGTGCCCACCAGGTCAAAGGGCATGGGGAACCCCATGAGCGAGGTACCCAACCCCAATTTCTCCCCGGGCGCTGCCCACTGCTCCTTCTAGGACGGTTCCTAGTAGAGGATGGATTAAATGCAGTGAAGGAATTACCCCTTGGGCACAGGTGTCAAACTGGCAGCCCGCGGGCCATATGTGGCCCCCAATCAAATTACACGTGGCCCATCACTTAATGTCATGTTATAATGAAAACATGGCCCGCGGCCTCCTCAGAATGTAATACTAATTATATCAGCCAGCAATATTCTCATTTAAAACATTTATTATTCATTTATTTGTTTTTGATATTAATGGATTTATTTTGCATCACATACATGTTTTTAATTGGGAATTATCATCATCCCATATCAGTACAAAGACTTTCACTTTGTGAAATAGTATCACGTATGTCTTTATTTCGATATCATGATGGAATATTGTGTTGTACTTGTAAGATCATCCTCACTTTTTTCCTCCAGACCAGCCCCTCTTGACCAGACTAGACACTCATTGGCCCCCCCAGTTCTCCACAATTTCTTGTTCAGTGACATAAGCAGCACTGTCACGAAAACACAAATTCACCCCAATCACGTGTTGAACAAGGCGGGAACAGTGTCCAACATTAATACATAGAACATAGCAATGCCCCCTCCCCCCCATTATTCACACACATCGACACAACAGCCAGGTCGCTCATTGTAAATGCATCTCCATGTGTATGTTCATTGATTTCACCTCATTTCAATACCGGCGATAAATTGCATCACAGCAGCTGAAAGTGTGTCTGCATGAAGCTTCGACGGCCTGGTGCGTCTGGGCCTCGCAGCCTCGGATGAAAAACGCATCGATAACAAGGTATCCAAGGAGTGAGACATCAATTGCATATGAGGCTGGGATCAATAATTAATTTAATATAACACACCACAGTTTGACATCTCTTACTGCCCATTAGTGTCTTAAATAGAAACCACAGAGACGTCATTAAGACGCATTAGCTATGAAATTACTCTGCAGAGCATTATAGTTGGCTGCATGGAAGTCATTATACATTCATATGTTAAAAAAAAAAAAAGCCCTTAAATTATTATCATAATGATATATATATCAAAATAACAAGCTGAAAGAAAAGATTCGGCAGTGATTCAGTCAGAAGCAGATACATTTGCCACTCTGTCAGGGAGCTGAAAACATGACCTTGTTATCCTGGCATCTCGATGTGAGCTTCAACACCATTAATGGCATGATACTGTGATCAATCTCACCCTATAATAAGAGAGGGAGGTGAATCTCGTCTCAATCCCTCACCTGATTGCTTCTTTTACCTGTTCTTTTCTCTCCATCTGCTATTTCTGACACATTAAGCTGGTTTTATTAAGATGGGTTTTTTACCCAACGCTCGGATTTTCCTTACCGCAAGTTTCTCTTGTGGAGTCGCCGGTTTCATTTCGAAACATGTCTCAGTGCATCTCTCAAGTCACTCAGACTTTGTTTTAATGAGGGATTGGAAGGAGACGACAGATTCGTTCAAAGTGTGAGACTCCAGAAAAGAACAAGAAAAAAGAAAACAATCAGCGCGGAGCAGTGGCGACACTTTTACGACACCTTGTCATTTTGATCATGTTCATCTGCAGGAAACAAAATAATAATATCTCCAGCGCACAAACATGCTCATTAGGTGCATTTAAAACCAGCGTGTTTCACAGAGTAAGAGGGACGAAGAATGGATTACACCTATAATCTCATATAATCTCTTATGACAACATATCCAGCTTTAAAATGAGACATTGTACAAGACCACGGATAAGCTCATCTCTGACAGAACGCACACACGGACGTCGCTTTAAATACACTGGTGGAATTCCTTTTCAATAAATATATTATTTTTTTAATGCCAGCACAAAGAGGAGACTGAGCTGAGCAGAATAATAATCCGTGCCACTGATGAGCACGTTCACAGGGGCAGTGAATAACACGCGGTTGGATCACTGGCCATCCATCATCATCGCTGGACTGTTGAGCACAACCTCATCAAGGACGACATACTTGTTTACACATTGAAAATGACCTGGGACGAATATGATACGGCTTTCTCTGGGGTATTATTCCATGTGTTACGGCCACAGATTACGCAAGAGCAAACATTTACTATGAATATATTATATTATTTACTTTGGTGATACATTTTCTTGGTCATTGTATTTCTGTGAGGAAAGTTAAAATATCTGGTTTCAAAATTCTAATTCATTACTGCACATAAGTGGTAGTTGTAAAGAAAGGCAGCCAAGGCAGATAGATGTATAAAAGAAAAATATACCAAACCTTTGGTTTGAAAAATTCCCGAGTCTGATTCCAGTGGGAAGGTTATCATGTATAAGTAAAGACAGACTTGTCCTAACCTGCACCTGGTAGCAAGTATTAGTTTGTATAATACACAAGATTTATTAAAAGTTGAGCTACAGAAGTACGTAAATATATTATAGTGATGTGATTATAGTGTGTTCATATGTATTTCTTGATTACAGTTGCTGTAAACGACCCTGTTTAATGTATTATTGCAGTTGTCATACAGGCTTTAAAAACTGTTCTATTTAAAAGTTCTTTAGTGTTCAGCCGCTAACGTCCTGCTGCGATTTGAACCAAGCATCAGCCAACTTTACTTGACCGGAGAAGGTCATGACATTTCAGCCAAGCCTTCAACGTTCTCGGGCTTATGTGAGGTCATTAAAAGTTTGGAAAATAACTTAAATCAAAGACATTAGATACTTTCTCAAAGAAAATCCATGTCTATCGTCCTGAAAGCATGAAGCAAGAGACATAAATTGTTATTAAAATAGAGAAATAAGCAGCCACACTGACATTTATTTTTGTGTGTCAGCTGACGGGAACTGAAAGTGTGTCTGCTTAGAGCAGAAGCTACAAAGAGAGAGTTCTCCATTTTGCTTCGTATCCACACCTTCACAACTTCCTCTCCTTTTTTTAGTCGTCTAAATTTAAAGCCATCTCAACTGCAAACCCTCACTTTGCTTCCCTAGTAGAGAGTCTTTTTTGAGAGGGGTACCGAGGCTTTTTAGGTTCACCATCTGTAAGCAATTCTGACACTTTGCTGGCAACCTTGTGAGTCAAAGAGGGACGAGCTGTGTTATTGGTTGGGCCATGGCGGCTGCAACAGCATACATTCAATTAAACATATTAATGCATTCATTCTTAACTTCATATTTATTCTCTCATTTGTTTGGTATATAGTGAACACTTTAGGACTCCATTAGAGACATGACTGGGCATCAAGCAGTGGATACAGTCTTTTATCTAAATGGTGTAATTGATGAGAGAATATGACTGGCTGCAGTCCAGCTGCAGCCCTGCAGTGTTTGGCAGGAAAAAGCCTTTGTCTTCCGAGCACTTGACTTGAATTTACCTCAGAGGTTTGATCATCCACCATATGAAAGAAGACAGAGACTGGAAGCCCTCAAGCCGAGGCACTGTTCTTTGTTTTTTTTAATACCAACACTCTGCATTTCTCAGTGCAGGGACCACATGAAGGTGAACATGTTTCTTTTGTGTTTCAGACACTGAGGCCTGACAAGATTTGGAGGGACTGATTGGCAAAAAGGGGGAATGTTTGACTATGTGTGCGAGTAGGACGCAGTATGCAAAATCAAGAGGAGCTTCTTTTTTGCTGAAGGACACCCACAGACTTTCAGGCGAAATGTTCCGACGAAGCTGCCTATAAAGTTGGAGGCGGAAAGACGAGGAGAATAAAAGAGTGAATTTGTCCAATCTACTGTGGACAAACTGCGGGATAGTTTGCACGTAGTCAACTTGGATTTTTTCCTTTTTTTAGAAAACAAAACACCAAATGTGAGGACATTAACTGTTCACACGGCCTCACAGGCAAATTGGTGGACACTTACAGGGAGATTGCTCAGCATTCACGGCACAGGGAAAACGCGTAACAAGGTAATTGGTAAATTAAATGTGAGCGATCATTTTCACACAAGTTAGAGAACATTGTCTCATGTACAGTGTAAAAATCCTGACATTCCTAATACTTTAAAATCGCTTGTGGGTATGGAGCCACATTTGAAAACGCTTCATAATTGAATGCAGTGATAATTAGCGGCAACAACTGCCAGTGTTTCTGTCAGCATTAACCGGCTTTAATGTTGCACATTACAATCTCAGGAGGAACACATAATAAACTCTACAGAAACCTATAGGACACGGCTACACAGAATGCACTTCCCATTTTATGAGGTCATTAAATATTGCACGTCTCTCTAAACCCACGTCTGTCTATAGGTGAGCAGAGAGGTGAAGAGGCACTGACCTAGTTCAATAATGAGGAACAACCAGATCCATCCCAAAGCATGCGAGGGAAGGGGGTTTGACCATCCCTCATGCACAGCCTATATATTATTCATATGGATATTAACATTATGCTTGGGTTGGGATAAAGACAATTAATATCAGTAGCTTGACAAACGAAGCGACAAAGCGTCGGCTAACTTGTGCTCCAGTGAAACACTATGAGAGAAAATACACGAGGCTGTGTGATACGTTAAGGATCAGTCTGAACTAAGAAATAAATGAACACTTCTTTTTACACCTTGCGGCCTTGTTAACAACCCCAACCCCCAACACATGCACGGTCCCACCCAAGAAGTGGTATCAGCGATTAGAGCGTCATTAGCTGAGCATGGGGGAGTTTTCAGCTCAGGACTGCAGCAGATTTATGACAGCAGGAGCCCACGCACCAGTGACCCTCTTCACGCTGGCTCTTTGTAAGGGTTCCACCATAGAGATGGTTAATGGATGCACACAATGGGCCTCAATGGCTCTGCATTGATGGATCTGGGGCATTGTGAAAAGCTCTACAGACAGACCAGGTATTTCAGAAGCGTGTCACCCAATCTTAGCAGTGGGAGGAGTGCGAGCAAAGTGCACACTGCGAAAATGTTGCTGCGAGGGAACAGTGGGAGAAATATAATAGATGTATAGTGCAGCATTTCTTGGCCACGTTTTAATTGTACATATAGGGAACAGATTGGATTAACATCTTGCCAAGAAACTGACCCAGAAGTGTCACCTGCACATGAATTTATAAGCGCATACTGTTCATACACACAATTAAGAAAGTTTAATTGCCCTTTGGGACAAATAAAGTTGTCTGAATCAGATTAAAGAACAAAAAAGTAATCCTATGTCGGACACTGTGCCGTTTATGTAGAAATACATTCATGCTTACACTCAATATGAATCTATTCAAATTCACCTAATACCTTTTGTGTTGCAATAATAGACGAAAATCCTGTATGTTTTAAACACATTAATGTAAACAAACCTTTAAGAAAAGGTTGGAATTAGTTGTGTCAGTGCAATAGATCTTTTTTCATATCACACTATATAATTAATACAGTAACACTTATGGACAAGTATGGAAATATCTTAATTAAAAGATAATATCCGGGTAACACAATTACTGTGCGTTTACCTTCACATTAAAAATTGTATTTTCTGTTGAAATTCACAGCACCTTAGAATACTATACAGATGGTATTACATCCTTATTACAAAATTACTATCACACTTACAATTTATTAGTGTTAATTATTAAGTGTTATCTTTGTTTGATTTCAGGTTGTTTGGCCTTTAAATAAGTCCAAACCCTAATTGATGAGAGTGAAAAATAAAAATATACCTCAGAAAAGCCTCGAGTGGATGTATGTTGAGGGAGAATGACGACATCACATTGTTGGGCTGAAATTACTGGGCTTTACCCACTGCCCCACAGTCTCCAACACAATTTGTCCATGTCAAAAATCACACCCTCCTCCTTTTAATTCCACCAGCCCATTATCACTTCTTACTTGCCTTGTCCACAATCATCTACTCATCCCAACAGGCAGCGATTAGGCCAAATACAGGAGTCATCTGCTGAACTTTGCCTCCACTCAGTGTCTAATGACAGTGCTTGGTGGGTATGGATGTTACATGGCTATCTCCCTCTACAGGGTTGCAGTGCCTTCGGGCAATGCTCTCTGCAGGGGAGAGATGTGGTTATTATGTGCAAGTAGGCAGATAGTAAATGTGATACAGAGTTCGAGGTCGTTACCTTATCATTTGGATAACAAATGGTGTGGCGATGCCCGAGCGTCACTCCGACATGTTTTGTTGTTATTGTTGCCGCCTGCTGTCAGACCTCAGGTAATTGTACGATAACCGAAGAAACAACAACTTTAATTGTGTGCGTTTACAGTCGTCATGTCTTGCTCGCTATAAATTTAGACCGATGTGTCGCAGTGTACACGCTGCAAAGCTGCTGCCTGACATTAATATGGTCGTTATGATTAATGGATTGTAACTGCACCCCCATTCCATCCCATGAACAGCAGTGTCAGAGAAACTTCGCGTTGAGGTGATCCGTTTCACTACAGTGCCCCCCCCGCTCCAATTATTGTACACAGTGTTCTCTTCCACTCAGCAGCTTTGATCATGCTGGGATTGTTTGCTCGAGCTTGTCACTGCTCTCTTTTTCCCTTCCAATCATGTCTCAGTGCCAGCAGCGTTGTCCCGAACTCTGGTGACACGGAGAAAAAGGAAAACAATGAGCCTCATTTGCCAAACAAGAGGAAGAGAAATGTGCACCGAGAGCCCCGCTAATAATTTGCAATCAGACATAATTAAACTGCCAGTTTGACTGCGGATAATCTTTACAAACACTTGGCAAGATGGTCTTGTGCTCCAATTCTGTTCTGGCTTTGCATCCTGATGCCTGTCAGTGAGCAAACCATTACATAACCAACCATTATGTAAACAGACAAATTGAGTGTCATGAAACATTTCAGCAAGGGGTTAAATCTGCACTGGTGGGGTAGGAAGCCATCTGTGACTGTCCCGGCCACAGAGACACTAGAGTCTAAGATTGATGACACAATGGCCCTCAGGCAATCGTACTCCCAGGAGGAACCTGGACATGGAGGGTGCATTCAAAATGTTGATGATCAATGTGCACTGCAATTCAGTTCTTTGACACAGGAGATCCAGAAATCCACCTCCAAGAGTTGCTATTGTTTTCACCCATAGTTCAAATAGGTTCATCCATGGCATTGGATTAAAAAAAACAAAACAACAAAACCACCGTCTTCTCTTCCCTACTCAGAATTCATGGTCACCCAGTCTAGCCTGGTGTGACAAAAGCAAAGCAGAATGAAAGATAGATGTCACATGGACTCTGCAGCTAATATCCATCCTCTTCAGTCAAGTATGGTGACAGATGAATGAGCTCCCTTTTAAGACACTAATGCAAAAAAATCTGCAGTTATGCATTTCATTTCAAGCTAAGGTGCCAGTGTAACCTGGTACAACAATATCTCTCCTCGTGTATCCCACTGGGCCATCTCTTCATTAGCCCCTGTCATTTGGAGTCTGACGAGTCTATCACAGGTGACTGTGACAAGGAGGCCCCTCATTATGCTTCATATCGTGCACGACTGGTACGAGCACAGCTGTGCACTTCAGAAGAATTCCTCGATGTCCTTTTTGCTGCTTTCAATGACTTTATCATAATGACCCCGTTTGGCCAATGAATTACAAGCCATGGCAGATAATATTTTAAGTGTATCTTATGAATTATTTGTCACATATATTTCGCCTAAAGAGGAGGAATTGTTCCATTTAACATGAAATATTCCCTATACTTTTCTTATTAAAAGAGGGAACTATGGCCACCAGAAACTAGAAATCATTTAATAAAAAAAGAGAAAGTATTCATATATGAAACGCATCTATAAAGGTAGACTTGTCAAAATGTAACCATGTGTTGTATGCGTGAGGTACGTTTTTAAAATAGGCACCCCCTAGTGGTAGTATAAATAACGGCAATCTGGTATTTTGGGTGTCACATCGAGTAGCTTCGATGAAGTTTCCAACAGCAGTTTGCTTTGGTGTGATTAACATGGGTTTAAGTCCCATGTTAGACTTTAACACTATACCTTTTTATGTCATTGTCTGCGTCAAGTGGTCCCTCACTCACTGCAAGGTTTTAAATGTGAAAAATTCCCCACTTGAAATGGTTGTCACTGGATTTCACTCAGATGACACTTTATTTTGAAACTTTGATGCAGTGCAGATGCTTCTTTCTTGTTTGAACAAGCTTTATTCTGCTCAAAGTAGTTTTGGATCATCAGTCCATGTCAGCTCAGTCACTTCTTATACTATTTTGACACTGGCCCTGCAATGCGTTCTGGTCACACAATCAAACAATGTCCAACAGCAACATTTCTCTGTATGGTGTGCCATTTGCATCTTACAAATAAATTAGGACCCACGAGCTGGGCCCAGGACCTCCAGATCTTATTGACCTGGAGCATTTCCTGGTCAATAAGATTCTCTTGTGGGATAGCTTGTGGAGTCACCACTTGATGCTTGTTGAAGCAAAAGTGTATTGGTGTGACATACATGCCGTCTTCAATGATCTGTACCCTGGCATCGATTGGACGTTCATTAGCAAGATTAGCAGTGAGCTGAAGGGTTGTCTGAAGCTCACTGTAACTGAGGCTTGACTCTCTCCCCAAACACTGGAATGCCTTTTTCAAGATGTGAACATCGGCTTCAGCAACACCATGCGAGTCAGCTGGTTGGATTTTCCAGGGCCAATCAGTTCCATGTTGATCTGAAGTCTCCTTGGGCGCAGACCTGTCCAGGCCATTCAGGAACATGTACAACTTCCAGAACAGGTTTGGCACCCACAAAAATTGGTCCCAGGGTCAGACCTTAGGATGCCCTTGAATTGCCGTGGACCTCTGATAAGCCATCAGGAATCTTTCAAATGACTTCATGTGTTGGCCAGCTCTATATGGATAGATCTACTGGCCATAGAGCAGAATACAACTCCCCACACCTTCATTGTGACCCTTTTCCTCACATTGTCTTTAACTTGATAAGGTCCAAAACTGGTCAATGACTTTCACATCACCTGTTGACATCTTCTGGCTCTCTTGCAGATCATTACTTTTACTTTTTACAATTATTTTTGTAATAAAGTGGTGGCACTTCCTGACTTGGATTTGAAGTTGCTCAAAGTACTTCTTTAACTGGGTGGTGAAGACTGCTCCACAGAGCTCTGCCTTCACTGCTTCTCCTTTGTGATCTAGAGTCAATTTAGCTTGAAACTCCACCAATCTTACTGTGCATTTGGACTTTATGGGTATCTCATAGGACTACTGGAATTAAGCCAAGTATCACTTCAGTAGGTCTTTCTTATTTGGTTGCTTTTTCATTAATTGCTATTGCATCTAGCTGGGTTGCTTGACTTTTGACTAGTCTGTTTAGTTAAGGTGAAAGTTTGTTGTTGATATTTTGTCTGCTAGGTCAAAGAAAGTTGTTATTGTTGACGTTTTGACCTACTTTCTATTGAGACATCACCATCACCAGGTGCAAAGTTTCATTGGCTACAGGGGAGTGGCCTACACAGCTGTAACTCAATCAGCCCCTAATCAGGTGTCTTTTAAAAAGTAGTGTTCACTTTGAAACAGCAGCTTCAGCAGGAGACTCAGGAAGACGAAGACAGAGGAGTCTAATGAGGGCAAAGTACCTGCCTGCAATTGTTTTTCCTACCTTTCACATATGTGCACTTTTTCCACAAATTCATCACCTTCTCTATCCTTTCACCCCTCTAATGATCAAGTTCTTTCCCTAATAACCTCTGCCCGCTTCACCCTATCCCTTCTCACCTTCTACAGTGAATTGCTTCTGATCTTCCTTTCCTCACCCATCTCATTAACACATCTCTATCATCCGTTTGCTTTTCGGACTCTCTTAAAGAGGCCAGAGTGACCACCCTCCTTAAAAAAAACCACCGTTGACCCGTCTGAAGTAAATAACTACAGACCTGTCTCTCTTCTTCCTTTTCTTTCCAAAACTCTGGAGTGTGCCATCTTTAATCAACTCTCTACCTACCTTCACCAGAACAACCTTCTTGATCCTCTTCAGTCTGGTTTTAAAGCAGGAAACTGCACTTCTTGCTGTCACTGAGCAACTCCACACTGCCAGGGCTGCCTCTCTCTGTGCTCATCCTCTTGGACCTTTCCTCAGCATTTGACAGTTAACCACCAGATCCTTACTTCCTCCCTTCAAGAACTAGGTGTCTCAGGCTCTGCACTTATCCTACTCTCATCCCATCTTCAAAACCGAACATACAGAGTAACCTGGAGAGGATCTGTGTCAGAACCCTGTCCTCTAACTACTGGTGTCCCTCTGGGTTCTGTCTTGGGCCCTCTCCTCTTCTCTCTCTATACCAACTCTATTGGTTCTGTTATTCACTCTCATGGTTTTTCCTATCACAGCTACGCCGATGACACCCAACTCATTCTCTCTTTTCCCAGCTCCGACACATGTAACAGAACGGATCTTCGCTTGTCTGACCGACATCTCTCAGTGGATGTCTGACCATCACCTGAAACTCAATCTCGACAAGACAGAGTTTCTTTTTCTCCCAGGAAAGGGCTCTCCCACCACAGATCTGACCATCACCCTTCGACAATTCTGTGGTAACTCCTTCTCATACCGCAAGGAACCTGGGTGTGACACTTGATGACCATCTCTCCCTCACCGCCAACATTGCTGCAACAGCTCGATCTTGCAGATACATGTTGCACAACATCAGAAGGATACGGCCTCTTCTAACCCAGAAGGCGGCACAGGTTCTGGTCCAGGCTCTTGTCATCTCACCCTTGGCCTACTGCAACTCCCTCCTAGCGTGTTCAACTGATTTTTCTCAGTTGAACATATTCTTCTAAGAGGCAGTTGTTATATTCTGAGTTCATCTGACACTGCAAGGTCCCACATTTGGCTTTTGGCCTCTTGGAATGCTCTGCGAACCAAGATTTCCACCGGCTCTACTCACCTCGCCATAGCATTTCCATTAGCATAGTATCTGGTACCAGGTACTATATTTAGTACCTTCTCTGGTGAGAGAGAAAAAGAACCAGCACACACCAGGACAACCTCGCTGGCGTCCTAGCCGAGATGCAAGCGGAGGGAGGAGAACATTGAAAAAGCTGCATTTAACCAAGCATTCCTTGCAGTGCTTGGGCAGCTTGTCCAGGCAACAGGTTGCAGAAAGACTTGACCTGTTTCCTCCCTCCTGTCCTAGGACTGGACATGTATATAGATGTACAGTTTGCACTTGCTATTTTGTGTTTTTTTTGTTGGTTTGCTGCATTTTTTTGATATTTTCTGGTTTGTTTTAACATTGTGTCTTATGTGTTTGCATCATGCATATTTTTCACCTACACTGGTAGGAAGAGTCAGTGGTAAAACGATAATATGCATCAGTGGTGTTATGTAGAGCTGAAACAATTGATTTATCGAAAAGTATTTTGATAATCAATAATTAACCCAAGAACACAGTGGCTGTGATGCATATGCAAAACGTGCCACTGTGCTGTGCAAGTCTAATGCACCTCGATCTCCTACACGGAGATTGAGGTGCAGTAAGAAAAAAGTGTCAGTGATTATAACAAACATTTTGCTAGTTCACAACCAGCGGCGCATCAAACCCTCACATGCATCTCTGCCCTCCTTTGCACCCTGTGCCACTTCAACCACAGGCACAACGACTGTTGCTGCTGTGAGTGCATCCCATTCATTGTTATAAGTCTCCCCATGACTTTCACACAGATTGTGCAGAGCACAGCAAGACAACCACCATGGATTTTCACAAGTTGTACATCACAGTTATTCCTTTTCAAGAGGCAACGCTACCTTCCCTTCAGCCTGCCGAAAGCAATTCTACTGATTTTTTTGTTAAATGTTTGCTGTTCTGCTGTGATTCGTCCAGTTGTCATGGATTGGTTTTAAGAGTCAGTTCTGCAAGGGATATGCAGAGTCACCTAGGATGTAGTAGCTGGTATTCACCCCACCAATGTTCCTGGTGTGAGCTTGGAAGTGGTTTCCCCGGCTGGCTAACTCCCACAGTGCAGAGAGTCTCAAAACCCTGGCATCATGACAGCTCCCTGGCAGTCCAGAAAAGCCCCTTTCCATCAACAACTCCTTGAAGAATGATGGAGTGCCAGCCTTTACGGTTGAGGTAGTCACAGTGATAGTCCGTGTGTTCACGGCTGATGCCCCTCGTCAGTGCATCAGGGAGTTTGCTTTCAATTGACCCAGTCACCAGAGGATTTCTTATGGCACCAGTGTCACTCAGGTCTTCAAGAGCTCTCAACAGTTTGGATGTGCCAGTAAACTTTCTAGGTAGTTGAACATGAGGTCGAAGGTCTCGTTATTGCCACCGAGTTTGGACGACACACACCCACTCATCCTCTGCAGCTTTTACTGACATATCCAAAGTTGGCCCAGAGTGTCTTTTGGATCAGCTCCTTTGGTTTCATCTCAGTCACTTGCAGTTTTTCCCCAATATCAGCCCTCTGCTGCTCATTCAACATAGGATCTCCATCCAGCTCTGTTCCAAACATATTGGGCCTCCACATCACTGGCTTCCATGACTTTTTCGGCCTCTATTGTGAGCTTTTTGAAACCGTCTCCAAGCTCCTCTTCAGATAATATTGCATGCATCCTAACGTTGTTGGCCAGCCGGGAGAATTGCCACTTCGCTGTCGTCCTGTTGGCTTTAAGGGGTTAGATTTCACTAACCGATCGCCTTTTTTCCTGTTTCTTTGTTTGTCAACTGGATCCTCAGTCCATGTTAGCTCTCAATCACTTCTCAAAGTGTTTGCTTCCACTGCTGATTAGCAGATCACCTTCAACTGGTGCACTCAGCTTGATGCATTCAGGCTGGAGGGGGTGTGTCCCACAGTTCACATCAACAGTCTGTAGCTTACTGCCTCGGCCTGTCCGTTTCCCAGCCCCAACCAAAACAACCCATCATTAGGTTTCAGTTGGACAGGTTACTGTAAAGAGCTTAAGTGGTTTCATAAGATATGCAAGTATAAATATTATATTAATGACCTTGATACACTGCCTGGCCAAAAAGGGTGAAGGGTGGATTGTGGTGGCCAATCCATGTGTGAAAATGATGTCTCATACTCCCTGAACCACTCTTTCACAATTTGAGCCTGATGAATCCTGGCATTGTCATCTTGGAATATGCCCATGTCATCAAGGAAGAAAAAAATGCATTGATGGAATAATCTGGTCATTCATTATATTCAGGTAGTCAGCTGACCTCATTCTTTGGGCACATAATGTTGCTGAACCTAGACCTGACCAACTGCAGCGACCCCTTACCTATTTGCTTAGTTACATCCAGGTGGCAACTTTTTTTTGGCCAGGCAGTGTATATTGCTATTGTAACATTCAACCAATTAATTGCTTAACTACAAATTAACCTGCCTGACAAAAAAAGAGGATGTTGTGGATGTTCATAGTTAAAAGCATGAAAATCAATCATATCTTCCCCCAAATGATTGTGAATGTGTTGAGTTGTTTTTGCGTTACGAGGATCTGGCACTGAGCATATGCTGCTCTGCCAGTCCTACTTTCACAGTTTGGTAGGTGCCAGCTTAGTCAAACCGATTTCTAACATGCCATGTGTTCCAATTGTTCTCAATTTGCAGCTATGGTGAGACGCACTGAGGAAAGTAAAATGTGGGAAAGTAGTGTGTCCAGCACATTATCCTGTTTGTCTATCTTTGCTTCATTCACATTTGTTTAGCTAAGCAGCTTAAATTGTGCACAGTGAAAATGCATCCTACAGTGTATGAGCTGTGTGGAGGTATTCTGACAACCCATCCATCGCCGTCTCTCTAGTTAGCTGCAGCGCGGGGCTGACCTGGTGCCTCTTCCTCTCCCAGTTTACTGGGCCTGGACTTAAATTAAACAGCTAATGTTTAAAAGAAGTCTGAGGCATTTCTGCCCTGCGGGGATCCTGACAAACTCACATGCCCAACTAAACTTCTGTCAGCTCTATCACTGTACTGCTCTTTTTTTGGGATTGATTTTTCTGCCATAGAAATACTGCTGCTGCCCTCTCCCCAAATTCTTGCATAGACTCCATTTTCTGATATACGTGTGTGTTGTTTTTTTTTAAACACACGTTGCCAGCAGCATCCTCATATACATTTGTGCAAGAAAAGCCATGAAACCCCCCCCGCTGTACATCTACTTTATTGCTTACACTAACATGATATGTTCATGTAGCGCTCTGCTAGAGGGCAATATGCTCATTTGCCTTCTTGCCGAGTGTGAGACGAGAAGATTGATACCACAAGACCAGAAACAGGCGGGAAGCAGCTTATTTGGCTCAAAGGCAACACTTCTCTCGAAAACTCATTCAAGAACTCATAATGCCTTAATCAAATAATTCTTGCAAAATCTGTGTCAACTGCACAGTGAATGTAAAAGGGTTTACTGCTGGTTATTTCATTTTCTTGAAGGTTCTCCTCTAAGAAACACGACTGAAAAACAGAAGTATTAAACACTCCTGCCCCATAAACATACATTTTAACTCAGTGATGACATTGTAGCTTTCAGACCCCCTTCAAGACCAGAAACATTGTGACACTGACACTCATTTATAAAAAGGTAGGCCACTCCCATTTGACACGTGCTGGTGATCACAACAATTAGCCACCACCTGTTGCGATCAGTCAAGGAGAGTTTGACCGTTTTACATACATAGATACCAATACAAAACGTTTTCTAATAGACGAACGGACAATGTTTTGACATCAATATACATGTCATAGTCTGTACAACTGTGCTTCAAATGTAGATACATATGCCCATTACAAGAAACACTTAAAGTCAAGAGTTTTTAAACGGTGAATTCTCGTCCTATTTGTTTTCCCAACATATGACTTACCACAAGGGCAAGTAATGAGATAAATGACAGATGTAGTCAGGCATGAGATATTTCCTTTTATAGGAATTCCAGTGTCTGTATGAGGAAGCTGTTAAAAATGCTTAAGTATAATTACACTGGCTACAACAACCACAATGGCAGTTTGCACCAGGAATAGCTGGTAAAGTCCCTTGAGATTATGTCCATTTAGGGGCAGATGCATATAAATGGACCAAACAGTTTCTCAGATGTTTCCCACTTTTGAACACCATTAAATAACCACTCCACTCAGATCATCAGATTGGCGTATATGCCAATGCTTTGTTATTCAGCACCTTTTGAGTATACCATTATAATTTTTACATGGTTACTCTTTATCAAGCCTTGTTATGGTCTGTATTGTAGTTTCTTTGAATATTCTCATAGCTGATGTAACATGCTATTGTTGTTCTGAAAACAGTGCTGACATTTAATACCTGTGTGCACATTCCTTATTTGAAAGGCTTGACTCATTCCCCCAAAAGTTATAAAACTGGCTTCTACTCAGTGACCCAACAGTTCCCATTTTCCTTTCCCCTCTTTTTGAAAGCTTAATTAGTTCATAATTCCTGCTAGTTGCAGCTTAGTTTGTTTGCTAAGCTTGCCGGGAGCCACATGCTGACCATAGTGAAATGATATATAGTTCATATTGATGGTTATTCTGGAAACGGCTTCAAGACACAAATGTTATTTGCATTCAGGAGAATCAGGGCATTAGGTGTAATGACTAAAACTAAGGCACAGTATGTTAAAACAGCAGATTCAAACACAAAAACAACCCCAAACATGTTTGCACACATAGTTTCCCCTTCAGCATCAGGCACATTGTGACACTGGCTCTCATTTATAAGGTAGGCCACTCCCACTTGACACATGTGCTGGTGATCACAATAATTAGCCCCCACCTGTTGGGAGGGAGCAATCAGTCAAAGAGAATGTGACTATTTAAAATGCATAGAAACAGAATAAAACAATGCAAAAAAAGTATTCTAGATGCATAGGTAAGGTTTTAACATCAGCATACGTGTCATAGACCTTTTATCTGTACAGCTATACATCAAAGATGTCCGGTATAACAGACATTTTAGGTCATAGTCAATTTTCTTTTTTTTTTTAAGTAAAACCTCCAGTCACGCTTCTGTGTTCTGTATTTCCTTTTTAGTAGTTACTTCTACTTGTTTTTCCAACATGTGAACACATGTAAAGTAATGAGATAAATGACATGTAGTCAGACATGAGACCCTTCTTGTTATAGACCTTTATTTGCCTGTATGAGGATGTTTGAAGCTGTTAATGAAATATAATTGGCATTGGCTTCAACAACCATACAGGAACAGGTGGTAAAGTCACTTAAAGTCAGTTAAAGGTAGAGTTGGTAAATATTAATCTCTCAGAGTTCTGCCTCTTTTGAAAACCATCAGGTGTTGCTCATTAAATACATTATTGAGTTGATCATAATATTGGAGTAGATCTTATAATTTTAGGATTTGGCTTATTAAGAATTCATTTTTGTATATCTCTTTGCTGAAATGTGTTCATTTCATTTGTGTCCTTATCATCAGTGAAGACTGAAGACTCTTTTTGTTTATTTGTTTTAACAGATGTGCGTTATTCTCTCTGATAATCCATAAATCCAAAAAAAAAAACACATGTGTTTTGAGGTCATAATCCATTAGAAATGGCAAATATTCAGAACATAAATTAAGGTTTTCGACCCCTTGAACAAACAAAAACATCATCCACACTTTTATATATAAAAAATGTGTATATTTCCAATTATATAAAAATATTTCTGTTAAATTTATGGTCAAGGGGAGAAAACTTGGTGGTTTTACTTTTAAAGAGAGACCTCTTTTGGATTCATTCATTTAAAAGCTCACCACATTGACTGTATGTTATCATGGGCATATTTATCTCTGTTGTATAGTTGTGCAGTTAAAAGGCTATGACATTATTCATGTAAAAACCTTGTCTGTTCATCTATTAGACATATTTTTTACATTGGTTTCTGTTTCTAAGTTAAAGTGTCAAACTCTCCTTGACTGATTGCTCCCTCCCAACAGATGGAGGCTAATTGTTGTGATCACCGACACATGTGTCAAGTGGGAGTGACCTACCTTATAAGTGAGAGCCAGTGTCACAATGCTTCTGGTCTTGAAGGGGGTCTGAAGGCTACAGCGCAATCACTGAGTGAAAATGTATTTTTATGGGGCAGGAGTGTGTTAATGCTTTTCTGTTTTTTAGTCTCTCTTCTTAGAAGAGAACCTTCAAAAAAATGAAATAACCAGTGTGTCAAGTGGGACCTACCTTATAAATAGAGCCAGTGTCACAATGTGCCTGATCTTGAATGACATCTGAATGCAAAAGTGTTCTCTTTCGCTTAAATAAAATGAATGCAGGTCCACACTGTACAAGGCTTTTTTTCCCCTTGGTTTTTGGTGTTTTGTTACTGATGTGATTTGCACATAATCTGTTTTTTTCCAGTCTTTGTTCTGTGTTAACTTGTGAGGCAGATGTGAGAGTGCTAATGAATTCCATCCAATTTTCAGCAAAGCAAGTGTTATTTCCCAAAATGTCATCCCGATCTTTAATGAAACTAATTCAAGGTTTTCTCTCAAAGCAAGAATGCGTTACGCAATCAATTCAGTTTGTGTAAGTAATGACAGAGTTAATCTGAAGCCTGCCCAGTGTCACATTAACTTCAATCAGAATGGAAATGGTTTCAGTTGTAATGCAGTAAAGTCCCCCAACAAAAAAAAACAATGTTCGTTTTTCAAAACGTCAAATATCTAGTACACACTAAAAAAATGTCTGAAAATAAGTATTTTCTTTTATTTTTCCAGAAGATAATTATTGCCTTTGTGTTTAATGCAATCCAACTTTATTATTATCATCATGGTTTATATATAGAAAAGGTGCAAAATGGGGAAGCATGAAGTGTTTCGGCGGTTTACAAACACTAGTTACAGATGCCTTTCCTCTGTATTTTAACATCAAGTATACTTTCAAGTGACTTGACTTTAGCTTTGTTTTCCCACAGATGAGCAGTGCTGGAGAATGTGCTGATGATAAATGAGACTGAAAAGTTGCAGCATCTCCTGCTAATTGCAGCCAGATACTAAGGAATAACACATGGTACCATCAATCATGTATCCCTTCATTGTACCATAGCATATACAGTATAAGTGTAACCAAAGATATACACGATTACTATTATATTGCTATGTTTAATCTAAGAAGGTCATTTCAGGTCAAGTGAGGCTGATCTGAAACCTGAAATCATAGTGCTGGCAATAGGGGCTATATGGTAAGGTTAAATCATAAAATGTACCTTGTTCGTCCATCAAGTTGATGATGACCATGGCATGTCTCAAATGGTTCTCAGTGGTACATGCCATGACTTGCACAGGGCCCCGCCTGAAACCCAGTGGCAAGATCGTGGCCCTGGATGCAGTGGATGATATTGTGCTTTGAAAGCTTCATACATCTCTACTTCGTAAAATGAAATTTCAAGTGTGTCAGTAATTCAGCACCAGAGCCACGATGTGGTTTCATCCAAAGACAGGGCGGCAGCGGACTCGCCTCTGTCACGAACAACTGTAAAATATCCCACCACTGAACCACATTCAGACAGTCTACTTTCTCCATCGACGGTTTTGAAAAACTTTCAGGTCAAGAATGGACTGAAAACAAGATTGTACCCATTTCAAATTTAATCTCTGCCATGAACGACTGAAATTATGCTGTTGCTGCCTTGATTGTAGAACTGGAAATGCTGAGCATTTTTAAACCTTAAAAGCCTCACTACCCCTCTCAAAAAGTATTAACCAGAGGAAAACTAGAAATTGCAGTAGCAATGCATTAAAAAATTGATTGAAAGTGGACGGGAAGTGTTGAAGACTTGGCCAAACAGCCAAGGTAAGCTAATGCTTTCTCTCCTTCATGCACATTATTGGGGAATATTTAATGTATAAAATGTTTTTATAGTCCGTTACTGTTGCATTGGCCCCTTCATCATGTGAAAACTCTAATGAAGCTCCTTTTTAGTGCTTTGGAAATGTTGGCAACCACACTCTATAATGTTTAGCAGTAATCCGTTCTTAAAGCTAAACATTGCTCTTGCACATGTTTTGCATATTCCTGACATGTTATGTTGCTTTTCTTGAACACGGCTGTTCCTTTTCCATGGCAGCCGTCACTGGCGAGCTGAAAGTAAGTGATTTGATGCTTTTATTTTAACGTCACTTGAAAAAAGTTCTGTAGTTTCTTTTTAAACCTTGTAGTTGCTTGATCTGACAAGTGAATCTGGTTGCGGTTTTCTTTAATGCAGTGACTGACACTGTTTGCTCACAGTCAAAGACATGACATAACATTGTGAAGAGCCCCGGATCTATTTATGTCACGTCTATCTTGCACGGAAAGCCTTGAAAATGATCTATTCATAAAATCATGCAGCTTTTGGAACTGCTGTGTCCGTCATTAAATCCGCTGATTGAGTTATGACATGCCAGTGAGAACATCTGCACTGACTGTTTATTATTTGCCTCTGGATGCAAGTAGTGAGATAATTGACTGGGGCTAAAGTTGTAAGCCTGTGGCCTGGGATGAGGGCAACAGGTGCAGGTGAAGCTGGATGAGGTGGAGAAAGGGTTAACTTCCTGTTCTAGTAGCGAATGAGTCAGAACAGCAGAAACAATGAGTGTTCATAAATGAAAGTGATTTCTGCATGGGCACGTCAGTGTGTGTGTATGTGATGGAAAAGCGAGACCAACAATGTCAAGGGAGTTAATAAAGAGAGAGGGAAGGGAGGAGGGATTAGATGATGTTATGGAAGACATGATATAAATATTATTAAAGCACATAATCCACTGATTCTGTGGGTAATTCAATGAGGATTCAGAGACAAAGAAGATGAAGACAGTGCAGTAATGCAACCAGCCAATGTGAAATACAGTATAATAGTTACTGAACATCTGTTTAAACATTGGTGTATATACCTGTGGTCCTGTTTATTTTGCATAAATAATGATGCAATACATGACAGATTAATAAAAATTACAAGACTTGGTTGAAATATCCTTATTTTCTGGGGGTGTGACTGACGGATGAGAGCTGGTGAAGAAGAGGAGGGCATCTGACAGAAAACAGAGTTAACAGTTTGGACACAAACACTCATCATATATTAATTTTTAGTCTGAAAAATTGATTGAAAATTGAGATTTTTTTTTTATTGTGCTGGGCGAAAACCCAACCCCCCCCCCCGTGTTTTCAAGATCCTATCAACTCCTCAGCAGCTGGAGTAAGTGTATATATACTATAGGTGTGCATAATGATTCGCAGTCTCTCTCCGTCTCTGGCTGCTCAGTGGAGATCAGTGGACTGTCACAGGGGAAATAAACAGCAGCAGCGCAGCAGGATGGGCCTAGTTAAACATAGCGCCTCAGCATCTTAGACCAGTCCAGACATGACTGGTCCTGCCAAAGGCTCACTGTTGCCATGAACACCGGTTGACTCTGCAAGTGAATGCCAGGGAGGATTAATGGGAGGAGGGAGTGAACATAATGTTCAGAAACTCGTCTTTGCTCTGTGCTACAGTTAAAGAGAAAGAGAAAATGGACCAAGGACTGTTTTTTTTGTAGATGTATGTAGAAAAACAATTCAACTTAAAGATGACTTATTTAAAAGCTGAGAAACATGACATGAGGCTTCATCAAGTCTTTTAAATGCTCATAAAAGGAGTTGTAATCCTTTGGACAGTGGCATTATATTCCATAATTCATGATTGGGTAATTATGTTGTGAGTTGTATGCTGTAGTTTAAGCATCATCTCCAAAATGTTTGAAAACACACACACACACTTAAGTCCCATCTTTGAGTGACTCTAAACATTACAAACAGTAATGGAAACAAGTTAAAGAAACCAAAAAGCCAAGTAATGTGAGTTGCACCAGTGAGGCAGTGTGAAAATCAGTATTACAAGCAAACGGGTCTTTTGCAAAATGGAAGTCTTCAGACACACTTAAATGTAATGGCAAACTTATGTTAAGTGACTTAATTTCCCCGTCTCCTCAAATCTCTTAACCCTCTTAAAAAATCCTCTCCGAGCAACTTTTTGTTTAATTTCAATCACTGAGACAAACTATTAGCTACTATAAGCAGACACAAAACTATATCAGATTACAGGTCTTGTAGCATTGGTACAATATCATTATATATTATTGTAATATTCTATATCCTGGTCAATCAACAATTTGTGAAATACCTGGACAGGCAAGGTAGCATGGTTTGCTCTTGACAAAGTCACTTAAATCAGTTTGCACTTCAACAGGTCACTTGAACACGTCTAAATGCCTTGATGCTTGATGAGTTGCTGCTGTCTGATCGACTGATTAGATAATTGCAATGAGCAATTGACCAAATAAAGTAGCGAGTGACTCTATATCACAATATTCCTGTCAATCATTTAAAAGTGTAGATAGAAATATCAAAACCTTTTCTATTTTTGTGAAGTTATATTACATTGTGATATGAGGTGTAAATACAGAAGTTGGTTGAGTTTACGCTTAACAATTGAACGTATTTAACATAAAAAGATCAACGTGAGATCCTCAAAATTACACTACATGTGGTTCACCTACTGCGACATCTGTCAGGTTAAAACAATACAAGGTAAAAAGCTATTATATCTGACAAAAGGGTTACATGGTGTAAGTCCCACTAGCAGTACAGAGTGTTAGTGTAATATGTCATGAGACTGGAAGAGATATTCCACAGGCCACTTTTCTCTCACTGGTCGATGAGCAGAGAAATGTTCAGCTAAAATGAAATATCAGAGCTGCTTTTATGTGATTTACAGCATGAGCCTGCAGTGAGAGCTGTTCCTGACTATCTTTTTTTTTTTTTTTTTTTTTCTGTAGTCTCACAGGAAATTACAACACGCTTTTGTGAATGTTTGCGAGAAGGTGTGAATTGGATGGTTGAGAGCGAGCCAAGTCGCGGCGTCGTCTTAATGCAGCCTTTTTGGTGCAGCATTTGAAAGCACTGACTCACGTATCACATCCTTCACATCCTCCCCGTTCCACCCCCCACCCCCCGAGTCTCGCTTCCTCCTTTTATTGCGTGGTACATAATGGAGGATGACAGCAAAAGATGTCGGTGAGACGGAATAACATGCACCGTTTTGAATGGGAGCCAAACCCACAACATATCCCGACATGTACCTCCGTCATCCGATTTCCCCCTCAGCACCACGTTCTCCTGTGCTAACGTCATATTTCATTTGACCTTCTGACTCTGAGGGTGCCACTAAAATAAGCAGCTCCATCTCTAGTGCTATTCTTAAACCGCTTATACATGCAGAGAGAGCGGGGGGAGGAGGAAGTGTTCGCAGTGTGATGTTTATCTGACATTTTCCACTGGTCCGTGACTCGGTGAGCTATGATTGCTCGCAGAATACACTGAGCAGGCAGGCGCTCTCCCACTGACTATAGGGCACCACTTACTGGACGCTGTGCTCACACAAGACGCGCCAATGAGGAAAATATTCCAGCACAATTAGGAGGGCATTTTCGGACCTCATATATGCTTCATACGCATCTGTACGATTATTGTTCTGAGAGCCCCTTGATGTGTTTAATTCAAACCCTGGGCCACACCAACGCCCTTAATCTTAATCAATAATTCACTTCATCCTATTAAAAGCTGTGAGACGGTAATTAACATGCTGCAAAGATTGCAAGAATCCGTAAATAATGAGGGGGGCCACACAGTCCATCTCTCTCTCTCTCCTGCACACAAACCTGCTTGTGTTTGAAGAGACGCAGTCGTAGAGTTTCCACTTAAAAGTCAAAGAGTGATTATAATTATCCCAGGATTTTTAGCTTTGAACTTTACTGATCCTCTTACTGTGGCTTGTGAGAAGCTTGAGATGAGATGTTTAATCAAACAAATGCATGGAAATCTATTTTCCTTCTTTACTCTTTTTTTTAAACTTTCAACTACCGGCGTGTGTTTCCGTACAGAAGAATAAAATGACACATCTCCTCCCGTGCAGTACTGAGCGCACACAAATGGAAAAATGGATTCTGTTGAAAGAAAATATGAGGACAGGTACAGCACCGAAGTTTTCTTGATCAAACTTGTCTTGAGTGGCAGCGTAATGGCCAGGTGCATCCTGAAACAGCCGGCGTGATGGCACTCCTCCATATTCATATTTCAAATTAATTTGTATTTCACAGTGAAAAGCTGACATATCCTGTCAGATCCACCTGCTAACTTATTTCAAGTTCTGTTCCTTCAGTGACTTTCACCAAAGGCCAGAAAAAGTGAACTTTAATGATTCCAGATGTTGCAAACTAATGTGCTGGGTAACCGTGTATATGCTGTGTGGGTTTTCAAAATTGCTTGATGACCATATTAAGACATTTCAGAGCCGGCAGTACAGCAAATGCAAAATAAACATTTTGGGAAGTATATTCCCTGGTCCCTGATTCATAACAGCTCTTCAGCACTAAGGGTCATTGCTTTCCCAAACCACGAGGCCTCGATAATCAAAGCCACATGTTGACCGAGGGTAGAGTCTGGTCACCAAAATCATCAGTGTTAACAGTGTGGAGCATTAGCCTTGACACTTTTTCCATCATCTTGCCCTAATTTGCTTGTCTGCTTTCAGAAGGGCGTCCTTGATGATTTTTCACAGCCGTTGAACAGAGCTTTGCCTCAAATACAAGCCTGTGACAAGTTCTCTGCGGACACACCATTTACCTGAGCACATCCGCGCAGGGCTGCAAATGTAAATTGCAGTGCCAGTCGGTGACGAATGGACACTATAAATTACACACTAGATAACTTCTCTCTGCTGCAAAGGGTTTACAAAGGGGGAGGGGGGGTTGGGGGGGCGATCATAGGAGTTATGGATGCAGAATTGCCTCTCTCAATGACGACAGAGCAGTAATAAATTGTAACAGTGGAGAGAATGAGTCCATGGGGCTTTATTTGATAGCAAACACTGAAATGAAGCCAAACATTTATTATAGGGCATCTGATGCAATGTGCAATTAATGATATAGACAATAAGTCATTTGTTGTGTTTTAGTTTGCACTCAATTGTCGCAATTAATCACAAATTAAATCCTGTTCATTGGTTAATGGTTTTAATTTGAATTCATTTTGGTTTTGCCTCTTGCCCAGTTGGTGCGGTGTATGTGTACAATATATAATCTGTGAGGGTTCATTGTGTGCCAGTGGCATTTGTTTAGTCTGTTGTGTTTAATTGAAAGACAATCCAATTTATTTGGTCCAATTTATAAACAATATTTGAATTTCATTTAACTGTGGATCCTACTTGTCATGTTTTGAAATATACATAGTCTTTGGGGTGCACTGAACTTGTGGCTAATAACGGTGATTGACATGCAGAGTGCTTTTAGAATGACGTATGATGTGCTTGTCTGTAAATTCCACGAAGTACAGTGTCTGTCAAGGGGAGAGCGGTCTCATTTCAGACTCTGTACTCTGTCACCTATTTTTTTAAATATATATGTTATTGATTTATTTATTCTAGACGCCGTAATCACAATCACAAACAGCGTTGTGTTTTTTTTTGATTGCCTTTGTCTCCAGCTCAGGTGCAATCAAAGGATCATACCTTGTTGTTCACAGCCTGACACGCAGCGTTTAATGAGGATGTTGTACACTGGATCCCTCAGTGACACTGACACTGATTGGAGCGTTTTGTTTCCACAGACCTTTTTGATCGTGAGACCCCTTGTTGTGTATTTGTGGCTAAATCCCTGTACCTTGATATTTGTAAGATTTTGTCGAATGTACTGAATGATACAATACACACTTTGAGTAGCGTGTGGCCTCAGTTGCTATAGTTTCAAAGCTTTTCTAGTACGTTATGTACCTTACTCTGATATGAACGTCGCCAGCCGAGGAAGCTGGTGACCCGATATCATTTGACGATAGACCTGCACCCTGTTGCACCATATTCTGTTGTCTACTCTACAAGCAACAGTAGATTCAACACTACAGGTAGCACCAGCAACAACAGTCTCAGCAGCAGTGGTAGGGACACTATTCTATGTTTTATATTTTTCATCTTTGCTAAAGATTCATCTAATGCACGCATTATTGCTAAAAATCGTATTAACTCTGCATTTGTTTGTGAGAATACACAATCTGAGTCATCTAATCGCGGTATTTTTTTAGGCGGTGACATGGTTATCGTAGCACGTCGTAGAAGAGAAAAGAAAAGCATCACTTAGGAATGAATTCAGTTTTTGACTAATTCCCCCAATGCATCAACCACATATTTGTCATAGTTTTGCACATATTCTGAAATTTGAGTAGGATTCTCAACTATTAATAACTGTGCATCCAGTGTTTGCGTAATGTCTTTCGTCAATAAACACATTTTGTGCTCTATGCGCGCAGAATCGCTTTGCTGTCAATGACTATGTATCCTGCGGTTTTTACCCTTTGGAGATAGTGGGATGTAACACTGTGGAAAACATGGTGGTTTGCGTCCTCCAGAGTTTTAACGTGGCACTATGCACGACTCGCTCGACTGAATAAAATAGCAGAACACCCTATTGTTTTAGTCTAATTCACTTATTATGGTTGCACTCTTTGGTAAGACTGTAGCACCGCTGCTCAGTGTTGCTTTTCATAAGAACCCATATCTGCTGAGAGCTTAGAGTTGTGGCTTCAGGGTGACATTGTGGAAGAAATAATCACACTTTGTGGAGAAACAATGTTTGCACCTTGTATGCCACTGCTGCAGAGTAAAGTTCTGCTTCATGTTCCGTTTATTTCATCTCTTTAAAAGATGCATCTCTTGCTAGAAGACGGTTTACACTCCATGGTCTAAGATTACATTTAACTGTGAGCTAGTTTTTAACTGAAATGGTAGCGATCAGTGCTGTACATTGTCAAGCACACCCAACACATTTTCTGCTAGTACTTATAGATGCTTATGTCATAGTCTTGGTTCTATTCCAATGTGTACTTTATTCTACATTTTTAACAATAACTTTACAACTCTCAATATGATCTTCTGTTGGCTTTTGGTTCAATATGGTGTGCATTCTGAAAATCTTGTTTATAATGAGCATTATTTGAGCTTCTGTTTCAAACCAATGTGGTATTTTAACTCAAAACTGTCCCTTACTGGATATTTTCTCTTTTTTTTTTGACTATTTTCTGATAACCTTGTAGATGCCACACTCAAAGCCAATTCAATTATGTTCTTTCTCATTCTGATTTGCATCAAGTTGTCCCTAATAAACTGACTGAGAGCGTATATCCTAGCCCGTATTGTTTCAGTTTGTGCTGCTGCGCACTCGCGTTGGCTACGATGAAAGGCAACATGCACACAAGTAAAAAAACTCATTGCTTTGTCATTTTTCACAACCAAAAGAGCACATTTATCCAGGGAGACTCCACTGCATCCACTCATCCATTCATTTTCTCTACCAGCTTAACCCGTTTATGGTCCCAGTAGGATCGGAGCCTTTCTCAGCATGCACTGGCCGAAGAGTAATGTGTGTACACCCTGGACAGCTCTATCACAAAGCTGTAAGGATAGAATATTCAGGTGTAAAAACACAATCCATCAGCAGCTGTGGACATCTGACATACAAGCACTGATGTTAAAATGTAGTGAATTTATAAAATCCCACAGTCCACTTGTAAAATGACAGGCTTTGTTTATCACCTCTGTCAAAGGAGGTCATGTTTTTGCTGCATTTGTCTGGTGTTTTTTTTTTGAGCAGTGAAACCCAAATATTAAACAATGGATTTGGATTAAATGTTTTTATGCGTTATGTGCAAAGGAAAAAAAAAATAGATTTTTGTTGTAATCCAGATTTGGATCTGGTGTCATATTTTAAACAGTTTAACATAGCATGTTAGAGGAGTATATCGACACTGAGGGAAAGTGAGTGGTCTTAGTGGAGGAATTATAGATAGATGGATAGAATAAGATTCCCTCAAACTTTTACATTTTCATATAAACATTAACCACTGACTTTTCTTATACAGGACCTTGTAATAAAGGTATTGAACAGCCCTAATGTGAACTATGGATTTACTGTAAACAATGAAGAAATGGAATCGTGATAACAGGGCTTTGTGCGAGAATAGGAGCAGTGAGAGTATGCGTTTCTCCTTATATTTCTCAGAGTTGATATAAATGCCATGCAGCCCTGAAGGCATGGCCAGATAAACAATTATTTTAGATTCATGTGAAGTGTTTGTTATTTTTCACTCATTCTAAAAAGCACCAACAACGTGTAATGCTGGGTAACTTGAATATCATCATTGACTGGAGAAATGAAGCTAATGAGTATGATTATAATTGTAATGGCCTTACCACTATTATTATTATTATTATTATTATGAAAGGTTCAATGTTATATTACTTCTAACCTTTTGTTGCTCTCTCTCTGTATATCACCTCCTTCTCTTGCTATCTGTGCAGTGTGCTGCATACACATGCATGTTTTAGTAATGAACTTGTGTGTACATACTGTATGTATGGGTTAGATGGTGGTGGGCGGATATGTAATCATTCCCAAGTTGTAACCTCTGCAACCTGTCTTGCTAATGTGGCCATTAAGGATAGTTATTGTGACCACATGGCAGCTTAATGACTCTCATGGAATGCAAACAATAATGGCATGTCAGGATTATTAACATTACACACACACACATTCGCAAACATTAACTACCACAGAAACTTGGATCTTGAAATAATGGTTCACTCAGTGGAATTAGCAAGCCCCCACCCCCTTTGTAAAGTTACGCTCTGTCTGGAAGTTAAAAATATACTTTTAAAACTTTAATGAAATTAAACACCAATTCTTGTACTTTATTTGCGCTCTACAATAACCACTCAGTGCAGTTCTAAGCAGTGTTTGTACAACTCTGTCCATTTTTTTCATTGGGGTCAAATATGTCTAGGTTTAGCATATTATAATATATACATAGGAAATTGTGGTCTGGTCTTGAATGGGGATTGTTACTGGAGGTTTGCTGGTTTAAGTCTCCAGACTTAAAGAAGCTTCTTTGTTAAGACTGGTGATGACGCTGAGTCCTCTATGGCGCCTCTCCCCTGTGGAGTGCCACAGGGTTCAGTCCTCAGGCCCCTCCTGTTCTCATTGAATCTGCTTCCCCGAGGCTCTATTTTTCTGAAACATGGCATGCCGTTCCATTTTTATTCAGACGATCGTCAAATCTATGTTCCTCTCAAGGGTAACAATGTGTTCTCGATCAAACCTCCGACTTGCCTCAATGACATCATTGCATGGATGGCTTTTATAATGTTCAGGATTACAGGTTATAAAACACAGCTTTTTGTGTTTTGAGGCACATAGCCATGATTATCTTATTGATAGCCATGGCTATTTGCCATGCCACGTATTGTAAGTCGCTTTGAACTAAAGCGTCCGCTAAATGTTATGTAATGTAATGTAATGGTTCAGTCAATTCTGCCGAGACACAACCTTGAAAAACATACATATACATGCTTTCTTAACTACTCGACTGGATTATTGTAACACTCTTTATGTTGGGGTTAGCCAGACTTCCATTGCCCAGCTTGTTCAGAATGCTGCGCACATCTTTTGAGAGGAACTCGCAGACATGCACACATCTTTCTAATTTTGGCTTCCACCACAGGATACATTTTAAGTGTGCGATTGTGTACAAGTGTCTTAATGGATATGCTACACGTCACCTCGCTGACCTACTTCAGCTTTCCATGCCTTCACGGTCCTTAAGAGCAGCTGATCAGTTGCTCTCAGTATGTGACTGGTCCTTTGCTCTAGCAGCTCCCAAATTCTGGAATGTTTTCCACTTCCCTTAAGGCAGGCCTCATCACTTCCTGTTTTCAAGTCCCTCTTATGTTCTTGTTTTTGCCTCACCTGTTGTATGTTGTATCGTTAAGTCAACGATGTAAACTGATTCGGAAGTGCTGAGGTGCCTCTGAGAAAGGTACTCAACCCTGTCGCTCCTCGGGTGCAAATGTGTCCTGTACCCGGTTTGTGTATTCACTACCGGTGTGTCATAAAGAGGAGTTCAATGCAGAAGAAAAATTCACCATCACTGAGTGGTGTGTGCAAATAAGAAATTGTAAGTCTATTGGCATCTGTTTTTTATCAGACACTTACAAGCCGCCAAATGCAATATCTTCATTATATATAGGCCACCACCCTCCCGACTATCAAAATATTGGCACCAGCATCTGAAACTACTGGTCGTCCACTAATTCAGATTGCCTTTGCATGCACATGAATTCTCAGGAAATGATACGTCCCGCCTGCATATACAATCCTGGGTAATTTTGCTTAATAGATAACATCTGCTGTATTAAGCTGCTCATGCAAAATGTCGGACTGCTTCTATATTAGAATGCATTTTTTCAGCTGATGGAACATGGTATGGATTTTACTGTGATGCAGAAACTCAGTCTTTGTCCCCTCCTCTAACTCCATGCAAAATGTCATGAAACACGTGCCAATAAAGGTAGTTTTGTTACAATAGAAAACAAAAGTGTTTAGTTGACCTTTTTTGTTTTGGCAAAAAAAGAGACAGGAACAGCAGGTATATCCGCATGGTACGATCAGAATGCAAATCAGTTTTTTTTTTTGCGCAAATGACTGACATTATCAAAACAATGTGATTTACTTTATGTAAATAAATACACCAGTTGCTCTGGAGCATTTGCTGTCCATAGAATCCTGAACCCACTCCTGCAGATAATGACAGTGACCATTGGTGCCATCATATCAGGGGTGTCGAACTCATTTTTGTTCAGGGGCCACATACAGCACAATTTGATCTCAAGTGGGCCGTACCAGTAAAAATAGTAAAATAATAGCAAAATAACCTATAAACAACAAGAACTCCTTTGTTTTACATTTAATGAAGGATATTTTTACAAAACATGAAATTTCTTGAGAAACATAAGTGCAATTTCAACAATATCATGCCTAAACTTACTATTTACACATCACATCTGGATCTATAAAGGCACAAACATTTAGTCATTGGTATCTGGAAGTGAAAAAATATTGTAGTTGACATTACGTTTAGATTGTAATCGTAGTGTGAAATTTTAACAAATTCATCCTATGGGCCGGTTCTGGCCCCCGGGCCGTATGTTTGACACCCCTGCATCAAATTGATTGACTTGAATTGTGAAGATTACCAAAGATTTTTTCTTAACCTTTGGTCACTTCACCTCTCGAATACAAACATGAATACAAATGACTTTGTCTGAAGGTTTAGCGGTTCATAAATTAATCTGCACTGATTTCAGGGTAAATATCAAGCTTACATTTGACCGTGGGTCCACACGGTGGTGTAGTGGTTAGCACCCTCGACTTGCAGCGAGAAGACCCCGGTTCGAGCCCCGGTTTGGAACAAGGGCCTTTCTGCATGGAGTTTGCATGTTCTCCCCGTGTGTGCGTGGGTTCTCTCCGGGTTCTCCGGCTTCCTCCCACAGTCCAAAAACATGCAATGTGGGGATTAGGTGAATTGGACACTCTAAATTGACCATAGGAGTGAGTGTGAGAGTGAATGGTAGCTGTGTGTGGCCCTGCGATGGACTGGCGAACTGTCCAGGGTGTACCCCGATGTAGCTGAGATTGGCACAGCACCCCCCGCAACCCTCTGGTGGAGGAAAAAGTGGTAGATGATGATGACATTTCACCGTTTAAAAGAAAAGAGTCCAGTGAGATGACTGTCTGTTGGATGTGTAAGCAGCCAGATGTCTCCGAAAAACTTTAGCCCCAAGCACTCAATAAGCTGGTGATGTATCAAGGCTTTGTGTCTGAATTTGTCTTTCTTGTCTCAAGTGGTAAACACTTAATGCAGGTTTAAGAGACATTCATTAACATATGACAACACAAGGAAGACTTTTCCTGAGGGACAACTTATACGCACTCTCAAATTTCATGTTTAATTCATCATCACACTGAAGGCACTTTTGCAACCGCGCTGCTGTTGACAGAACACAGGAACCATAAACACATAGAATTGAAAGCAAAAAGGGATTGTGTTGGAGTGCTGCTGAAATGAAGAAAAAAAAAATGAACGAAATTTAATCCACATGTTGGCTTTTATAAAGTGCCCAAAAACTTCACGTGTCAGAACACTTATGATTTATGAAGCCTTCACTGTAGTGGTCCAGTATAGTTCATGACAGCTGACAAAGCCATTAATCATATGATGTGTATCTTGCACTTCCCATGGGGCTGATCTACTGTCATTGATCATTTTTATGTCAACAACATCGGGCCTGAGACACAGCCTGGAGATATTACATTTTAAATAAAGATGATGTGGACATTTCCTATCATGGCTTAGTGCTACAGACTAGTGTGACTTGACACCACATGTAGGCCCATGAACTCATGAACCCCTTACCTTTTTGAGTTCACTCCAAGTCACTTTTATATGAGGCAGTTGAGATGATATGTTCTTAAATTACCTTGGATGTTCACTGGTGCAGCATCCAAGTGTGGATTTATGATAGTTTTTTAAATACATTTGTTAACCTTGATATTTTTGACAACTGCGCTTAAAATGTCAGCCGTCAGTTTTGCTTTATAGTACCGTTTGTGTGTGCGTGCCACTGTGGAGTTTGGTTGAAATCTGGTTCTTGATCTGTATTGACATGGGGAAACTCGGCAGCCTTGCCTGAGGAATGCACCCTCTAAGTGCTTTCTCTAGTTATAGATGATTTCAGGCAGATTAGATGGAGGTGACTCTTTGGGAGCACATCACATTTTTCTCACCCTATCCCCAAGTCACTTACATTACATTACGCATGGCAATCAGCAGCACTGAGATTTAAAAAAAAAAGTACTGTGTATATTAGGGGGACTGTCACTTTTTATCCGGAATTGAAAAAATGCGTTCAAACTTAAGGGGGAGGGAGTTCAAACTTGAAAAAAAACAAAACAAAAAACCTGTTTAAGTTGAAAATATAGAGCCTGGAAGCTGAGCAGACAATCACGATACCAAAGCTCCATTCCACCTCGCATCAACTTATCCCTTGAGCCTCAAAGGAATTCCTCAACTTATGCAATTAAAAAAAAAAAAAAAGTAGTTTGTCCATATGGCCTATTATCATAGACAACAAAACAAAGCAGCAGCCCATACTTTTGTGTAATGTGGAGTTCTTATAGTATTTTGTTGCTACACACACATGAGTGTCTGCTGCAATAATAACTTTCAATGTTATTATATGACTTGTTTGAAGTCCTTTGTTCAGATTTACCTTAAGTGACAAGGCAGCAGTACACTGACGACTGTCATGTGACCTGGTTTGACCGTAACCATGCATCACAACATCGATATGCCAACACACTTATATATCATATATATAACATGGCAATGTTATATTAAACAGAACAATATGAAATGATAATGGTGAAGTGTATCGTCTTCCCCAAACATAAGATTCGCTTTACGTTTTTGTTTTGTATTCGTATGCTAATGGCTGTTTTCCCCTCTGTGCGTGTCAGGATGGCGGGGCCTGAAGGTGATCGAACTGAACACTGTGAAAGCAGAAACCTGTCACCCAGAGGCTGTCGCAGACCGCCTCACTGCCCTGTTAAAGTTCACAGAATATCAATAACTCGTAAGAAACATGGTAATCAAGTTTCAAACTCTACACCGCATAGACTGCAACCAATTTTCGGTAGAGATTGTGAGTAAAGCCTGCAGCGCTCGGCGGCAATAGTGTTTTAATCACTCTGTCACAGACTTGAGGCCAGTTTTAAGAGCACAGTGAGACATGATGAATGATGGCTTAGACCCAAAACAACTGGTGTAGTCTGCAGTACTGCTATGATGCTCTGATGGAAAAGCTGATCAGTGGCATCTGGGAGGATGATTAATTGATGCAAACACATTTCAATTTAACGGCTCTTTGATCAATTATTAATGAACAGACCCCCCCCTTCACTTCTCCCTTCTTTTATTATGTACAACTTCAATTAACAGGCTCTCTGCGTTGACCTTTCACTGCCCTCTCCTGCATTTCTCAAACACTGGAACTCTCTCGATAAGCACAAACTTCCTGCACATTCATAATGCTGAGGAATGATCTGCTTTAACACCAGGAAGCCTTGAACCTGCAGTGTGGAGGTGTTAGAGACTTTTTTTTTTTGGTTTTCTGCCTCTGTTTGTTCTTTGAGAACAGAAATGATATAACATTCATACGCTGCATCTCTCACCTGGAAACGGGCTCTGTCAAGCCATACTATACATGCACAGGGGAGGGTGGGGGCAAGAAGCTTTTATCCCATCAAACTGATGAACGACCAGGTTTTTCTGAGCACTAACATTTTCTTCTGGACCTTTTTTGTGGGCTTTTCAGTCACAATCCAACCTGTTTGCGGCTGCCTCACTTTACTAGCACAATGTCGCTGTCCCTCCCAAATCTCTCTTGACATAAAAGATGTCCTCTCTGTGCGTCGCAGGGATTTGACGTTGGTTTAAATTGAGACTTTAGTGCATACTGTACCGCTCTACATTAAGAGCCTTGAAGTGACTGCAAGTTTTGACCCTGTGGTCTTTCCACAAATCTAACCGCTTCTCCTCCAAACTAAAATTCAAATTCATCAAAGACGCTGATTTCTCATTTCAGGACACTTTTGTCTGACATTCACACGAGCTGTAAACTGGTGCTCTGAGAGAGAGAGAGAGAGAGAGAGAGAGAGAAGAGAGCTCTTGAATGTGCTGCTGGGTGAGATCTGTTCCCCTCGAGGCATCGCTGCCTTCACTCTGGTAATCTCACTTGTCTTGTGGACTTGCAATAAAAAAAAAGAGCTAATCATAAAATCATCCAGTGAGAATAGTTGCTGGTGCCTTACTGAAAAAGGTGTTTCTGGTTGCCATGGGTAACCAGTAGAGCAACAGATTGACATATTCTAGAGCGGTGGTGGAGCGGCAGCAGTAGAAAATTGAATATTTGAGAGGAATTCATGATTTGTCTTAACGCAGCGGGCAGGGTTTTTACAGTAAACCAATCAATCGCTTGTGCATGAGAAAATGAACTGTGATGACGTGCACAATAATGGCCCTTGCGATGCTAATTGGGCTTTTTCGATTCAAGGTGTTGACAGTGTCACTCAGACCTCGTGTTCCTGACGGTCATGTTTTTAAAGCTCTTTTTCCAAGTTAAAAATATCGCCTCGCCTATTATACTTTGAAACCCATTTTATTCAAAGGGCAAACGAAGCCTTCCATATCATTTTATTGCCGCCATCGCTCCTTTTACTGGTATGTTTATGCAGAGGGAAATGCTCTCTACCCCCTTACCCTGCCCACTATAAATAATTCATTAAGGAGCCGAGGATAACGGGGGTACAAAGAAAAAGGAAATATATGAATTGCAAGTGATCTGGGAGAAAAGCCAAAGGATATATCAGATACAATTACGGGGAAAGGGGAGAATAATTCGTCCTGTGTACTCTTTGGCCCCACTTGTCCCTCTGGTTCTGTTCTTGGCTCCTCTAGCCAGTGTGGATGGGTGCATTAAGACACACAGGTGAACTGATAGGGGTTGAAAGTGACCCTCATGCGCTCAACACTGGCACAGAGCTGCAGAACATCAGGCCTAAGCCACTTTGACTCTCCCAGCTCTCTTAATTGCTCAGTGAACCTGGCTGCAGCATTGAGCTGCCTGACTTACTGGTCCCTGGAGAGTGTATTAGGAGTGCTCTGTCCAACTAATCGCCTCCTTTTGTCCCCCATCATCCCCACACAGTTTGTCCACACGAAGTGACAGGCCACTCATGATAGTGGCCCCATCACCTTTTTCCTCACACTTATTTTCTCTCGTTCAACGATCCCACGTACAGCAGAGTTTGTTCCACACACAAACAAAAAGTACTTTTTAACACACAATGCCAGTTCCTTGGTACACCATCACATGTACAGCAGGGTTCAAGGCATAAAAAGAATCCAATCTATTCAGTCTTTGCTAAAAGAATACGCATGTTTTTCCACACAAACAAAAATAACTTTTTAACACACTGTGCTTGTTGACATGACATTCCTCCCTCTGTAAAAACAACCTTCAACATTCAAAGACACTTGAAGATGTGATTTACAAAGATGTAATGTGCAATGTTTCTTTTTGTTCTCATTTTTATTTTGGCTTTTTTTTTTTTTGGAAATGTATACACAAAGAGATGCACGTCATTGCTGTGATTTCTCTAGGTCTGCAACTAGTGACCATGTTATTCTGTCACTGTTATTGTTGTCATTTTTTGTTATTCACAAGTTAATTTTTCCTGTTTTTGTTTTTTTATAGCGAACTACTTTATGCAATTACATATAGAAACAAAAATATTATAACCTAATTTTGAGCTCATTTCACCCACCCCTACAGACTAGATGCTCATTGGCCCCCAGGTCATTTGAGTTTGAGACCACTGCTCCAAAGCATCCATCTAAAAGCAGAAAATGTGCTGAACTGAAGCCGAGAGTCATGCCTTGATCAAGATCAACATGTAAAATAAAGGATGACATTCTACCCATAATTGTGTCCATCGTTACAGTGTAACTGGAGCTCTAAGTGTAACTTACCTGTAACATTTAAAGCAGAGGCATAAAAATGCAAGTTTATTGGAATCACTCAAGGCAAAAATCTGCAGTACAAGAGCAAAACATCCCAACGTTCCAGAGGCAACTTTTTTTGAAGTTGTGATAAAACAATATTTTATGGTATGTCGAGCTGACTTTGCAAAAATGTCAGCGCTTTTTCACCCACAACAAGGAGAAAAGTCATTCCCATGGAATATACAGTAGTGCCACACATTTCTTAAATCATTGTCCTTTACATATCATGACACCTGCTATTTGATGGACTTTTTTTTCTTGTGTTGACTTTGAAAACAAAATACCTTTTTTCGGTGGAGGTTGAATACAAAACCTGCAGTTACGGTACATTAATCAACCAAAGACCCTCTTATTAACAACAACATTACAGCATTCAGAAACCCTGATCTGTGCTACACAGTAGTAGTACACTGCAGTAGTATTAGTAACTTGTACTTTGTCAAACTTCATAGGAAGTGACTTGATTTGAATACTTTACATTCAAATTATTGGCAGCTACTTTGCTATAACTATAGTTGTGGTATTTTCTGCACAAAGCAGGATCTTTTTTCGATGTGGGATAGTTTACCTCTCTGAAATGTGCCATACGCGTACTGTAAATGAATGTCAGCGAATGAACAGGAACACCTCTCGCGTCATTTTCGTGTCAAACCTGAAAACATGACTCCTGCGTTCTATAGTCAGATTGGAGCCTGCGCTATAGCTACTGATCCAGAGAGATGATGAGATTGCAGAGTTGGGATGAAAGCTGCTCTGTGCAAATGACCTTAGTTGCGCTTTCGTTCAGTGACATCTGCCCTTTTGCGTGAGCTGTGAATCATTTGGGATGTGACCTTTAGAAACAATGGGACATTTACCCAAAGGTGTTGGCATATGAAGTGATAAAAAAAAAAAAAACATCTCCATACAGAATGAGATTGAAGTTTTAAGAGGAGGATAATGAGCATTGCGGAAGCCCTTCAAATGGTTAAATCTGGCAATTAAAATGCAAAGCCTTCATAAAAACATCCTTTTATCCTTTTTTTTCCCCACCCCCCCTCTACATTGGTGCTCATCGCTCCCCTTACACTCCAGACATTTATGTGCACATGATTTATTAATCTCTGTTTATTTTTAAATAAGACTTTCCCTCACTCAGACTTGGCACAAATATCAGGTTGACGTGTGCTCATGAATGTGCTGAGCATTCTTTGTTTAATTGCGCGCAATGTCAACGAAAGACAATGTTGTTAAAGAGGAAACTGCGGCGCAATTACTTGCAGCTTTTACACTACAATACGCAGCTGATGCTTTTCCAGTCCTGTCTTTGAGCTAAGAGCAGCGTTGATGATGTCTGTCACTGCAAAGTGCTCTTTGTGCTCTTGAATGCAGCTGCGCCTAGTATCAACACTGTTAATGAAGACACTCTCCTGCACATTGCCTCACATCAGTAATACATTTTTATGAGGGATTAGCCTCTCCCATCCCTGTGTAGCTTTCTGTCTGTCTCTTTGTATTCCCGTCTTTCGTCTCCTCCCTCCCTTCACTCTCTTCCGCTCTCCTCCTCCTCCTCCCCGTCTCTCCCTCTTCCGCTTCTGGCTCTGCTGGCATCAAAGTGGTGCATAACCTGAAATGAATGCGTGTGTTAATCACCATCTCTGAAGAATTAAATGATCTCCAACCACTCTGACAATTCATGTGCAAAAGCGAGCTCTCAGTATTCATCACCGGCGCTGAGCATTTACATGGATAACGGTGTCAAAACATTAAGTAGGAGGTTCACAGAAAATGCCTCTTGTAGGAGATCAAAACCTTTGTGTTCTATTTGAACTGGTTCTCCCCGAAGTCTCTGTTGCAGTCTAGAAATAAGAGAAATATCCAGCTATTTTTTTTATTTTTTTTAACTGTACTTGCTTCATCTATATACCCAGTAGAGTCATTTGAAAGCAATTAAAACACAAACATTTCATATATTGACATTAGGGAAAATAAAGGCATGTTGGACTTTATGAAAATCACTTATTTTGTACAGTCAGAACCAGATCATTGGACATTTATCTGCAACAACAAATCCCAGGATGTGTATTTAGTCCTGTCAGTCTTTGTATTCATTTATTTTTATTTTTTTTATTTTCTCAATATTTTTCAACTCTGATCTTGTGCTGCTGTCATGAATGAGAAGAATACACACAAATGTCTTCAGCGTTAGTGAATAGCAGGTTTCGAACAGCAACCTTTACTCTCCTTAACTGAACATTTAGTTACTTAATACGTTCTTAGCAACCTTTGTTTAATATTTCACCCTGCGGCAGACGCGGAGCAACATAAGCATTTATTTCACAGTCGACTTTTAACCACTAGATCGACGCTTGCCAGATATTTACTCTTTTTTTGAGTTCTGTTTTTTTGGTCCCAAGTCAATCAGGACTAAATGGTTTGGCTCTTTACCAGGAAAACCGTGTTCACCCTCTCGCATAAAACATCTCTGCTCATTGTTGCTGGGTTGGAGGCGGCTCCATCCAAAAACAACGATCTGTATTAAAACATACTGTAAATATACTCTCTCAGAGTGGGATGTTTGCAAATGGCGGAACCTATATTCAGTTAGTATTAAGAGGTTATTGTTACAATGCTGTCACAGCTTGGACAGTCGGTTTTAATGAGTGATGTCGAGCTCCTGAAACTTTTAAAAGAAGCAGTGAACCCAATCCAAGAACAAACTGCGAGTACAGTTGGCCCAGACTAATGGAGCTTGGAAATCCTGTGATCTAGTAGATGGAGAATCCTCACTGACTTCCATCGTGCTGTGTGCAGAGACACAGGGAACAGGGATAAGTGAAGTCCTCAGAGTCATTTCAGTCTTTCTTTTTTCCCCCTTTTTTTTTTTTTGTAGGGGCTCAGGAGGAGATTCCCACCACGGGGCTCAACTTGAGATCACAGATTTATGATACAAAGCTATGAAGCATGTAACAAGTGTGAAATGGATGATGCCGATGTCATTGCTCCTGGGTTTAACGTGGTTAGAAAGACACTTATCATTTAGCAGTAGCAGCAGTAGGTAAATGAGAGGGAAGTGTTTTTCCAGATTTATGTAAATGGGCTTTTGTGCGAAACAGCTGTAACTGTGCAACAGTGAAAATGTTTGCACTGCATGCTTTCAAACACTTAAACATGTATTGAACCCATCACTCATCGGTCGCAGATGAGAAATGAGAAAATGTGAACTGATTATCAGTTAATGATATAACATTAAGCCATTCTCAACACGACCGGAGTGATTTCATTACGTCGAGGCAAAGATTTCTTTTTTTTTTATTACTTTAAATTTTCAGAGGCGTTCGGGGGAACTCCAATATCAGCTGTTAAAAGACTAAAAGGAGAAGTACAGCCGGGAAAGAATCTGCCGACAAATGCAAAGTTAGCATGGAAAGTTCTCGTCCAAACAGACCTGGTAACCAAGCTGAATTTAATCTGCAATGTTGGGGCAGCGGAGAACGGTGAAGGTTATTCCCGACTCCCTGAGCATCTTGAAAGAAGTTAAAGGAGAATTCTCATGGGAGCTTGAATTAAAATGCATGCTAATTGCAGGCAGATGAGGCTGCTTACTTCTGCTTCTTCCAAAAAAAAAGAAAGAAAAATGTGACACTTCAGTGAGAGAAATGATGAGTGAAGATCCACTGAGCTCCTGTCAATTAATGTGGAAGTAATTAAAGAACGTGAAGCAGAGAAGTACATGTAAAAGTTTTAAAAAAAGACTTTTTGCTCATTGCAGTACATTCATCACTTCTTTAACTTCAGTTAGCTGTTGTCTTTGTTGACACAATAGCATCCTCTTTCTATTTTTCAAATATCCAGTGATTTATTGCACTGTCAAAAGCATGTTTTTTTGTTTTTTTTTAAATGCAGACCAGTCAACAGCAACTGCCACTTGCCACATGACGTCACTTAACCCACCTATAAAATGCCAAATCTTCAACTCTCAGCAAAGGAGGCGAAACCTTCAGGTCTGGTCTGAAGCATTATCCACTCTCCGCCATATTGTTGTAGCTGACATATTTTCTACATAATTCTTTCATAATAGTTGCATCAACAGTGCACAAAGAAAAAAACCATCCTTTCATGCCCCAGCAGCAAATGGTCTATAATTCAAACACTGGCCTTAAAAACGGCTTCTTAAAAATACCAATTACATCCAGCAGCTGTCGTTTGTGATGACACCAGAAGAAACAATTGGTAGACTGGGGAGGAGATACTTGAAGCTCAACCAAATCCCTCTTTTTATCCAATAACGGAACAGGGGAAACAAACCATACCGAACACCCGACCTGCATCAATAGCCTCTCCACTTCTAAGATTGTTTATCTGTTTTTTACTTTGGAGTTGTCTCTAAAATTATTAAAAAATAATGCATGTTGCCGGAGAGGCTTTGTACCCCCCCTCCAAACACGCACACACACACACATATTCTACTGTATTTTGTCCTTTCGGTCTTTGTCTTTTTTCACCAATTTCTCAGGCGCAGTTCAATTCTGATCTGGTATGAATAAGAAGAATATGCACAAATGTCTAGAGTGGTATTGAAGGGCAGGTTCTCTTTTAAACTCTCCTTGGCAGGTACATTCAAGGACTCTTCAATACTAAAGAATGGGCCGTTGTCTTGGGGAAAGCATCACACTGATGAGCTACATTGTCAGAAAATCCTTTTCAAATGGCTTAACGGGCAAACTGTTAAAGACAATGCTGTGGTTTGTGTGTGCTTAATCTGAAGGATTCGGCTACCTTGTAAGTCTCCAATATGATGTCCTTGAACAACTATTTGAGTTTTCTGGATGGTCAGGTCTCTTATGAGGAAAAACAGAACTTGAAATAAATGAATGAATGAATTAATACAGGAGGCCACACGGTTGGTGTAGTGGTTAGCAGTCTCTCACAGTCCCAAAACACGCAGATTTTGTGATTGGGCTAATTGGACACTTAACATGATATATTGTCTATGTATATTGCACTTATGTGAAGTATATTATATAAATTGCACATGGGATGAGAAACCTGTTTACTTTTGTCTTGTGTCAGCAGGGATTGGCACCAGCGCCGCCCGATTGCAGGATAAAACGGTAGAAGATGGATGGATATAAATACAGAGCAAGTTAAATCCATGCATGAAACTTGCAAGGTTATTATTAGGAAAGTGGCAGCAAACAAGGTAAAACACATTATTCTTTATCGTTGTCGTGAAATCCAACATCCATTACGTGTACTTTATTGTTACACGTAATCACATTTTCAACATGTAGACTTTGCGCTGCTCTATGAAATATTGTAATTTCAGTTGTCGAGAGCGATGTTGTAGCGGTTTCTACTGATGCCTAAGCATTAAGATGCGAGTTTTACTTTTTAACTTTTAACCTAATATCAGAAGTTTGATGTATCTTCCAAAGTTCCACAACATTAAAATGAATAATGGGCTGCTGAAGCGCACACAGCATCAGGCTCCTGAGGCAGTGCGTCTGTTTATTTCCCAGAGTGCAGTTTGTAAAGGAAATTGGTTTATACTTATGAGCCATTGATCCACAGAGAGCAGTACAGTTTGTCATTCAGCAGGTCGCTCGGACAGAGGATGGAGAGATAGGGGAGAGTCCTGAGAGAGACAGATCCAGATAAGTTACTTCCTCCATCGCTATCAGCAATGAGTGGGAGGACATACTGTTACAGAAGATTTAAGTGGCTCACACTGTTAAAAAAAAAACAATGTTAAATTCATCGTTTTGGACTCTCAAAGGTCATGGTCTTAGCTTCTCGGCAGACACGGATTTGTAAAACTGACGTGGCTTTTAAAAAATAAATAAATCGGCAGCTACTTTGTGTGAAAAATTTGGGACGTGAGCAAAATCAAACTGGGTCGTATTTGTTTTTCACAGGCGAGGAGTCGACCGAGCAATCAGAATCAGAAGTTATGACGCTTTTCCCACATTTAGAAAATGCCTCTGATGTAAATTTTATGAAGAGCTTTTTGAAGCTCACCCGTTATGTAAATGAACATGCTCACAAAAAAGAGAAACCCTCCTCTGAACACGGTGATCTAATGATTTTAGTGAACAAGAGAATTATTTAGTGAGAAATATTAAAATATATTTTAATATATTTTATATATATATATATATATATATATATATATATATATATATATATATATATATATATATATATATATATATATATATAAAAGAGGCTATAAAAGATATTAGGTTATGTTGTGCTTCACTACATGAACTTTTGATACGTTTACCACTGGAAAAACTTAGGAGCTATTGTTACTGATATAGCGGACATAGATTCAAGCTTACAGCAGATGCTGTTTCTGAGGCTGGAACAACTGGCTTTTTACAGCTGCCTCTTGAGCCTAAATGTGGTGAATATTTGATCTCATAAAGATGGAGTAGGAGTGCCGTTTCACTTTAGAACAGAATTGATGTCACCTTACTTTAACTAAGAATATCTTCATGCTTTTAAAGGAATGAGTCAGGAAAACCGTCCCCCCACACACACACAGCCTATTATTTTTTTTTTACCCCAAATGATTTTTGATGATACATCATATCAGATTCCTGTGCTTTGCCGCTGATGAATTAACTTCATAAATGCCTTATTTGCTGAGAGGCAGTGCAGCCTTGTGACAGAGAGGATCGGAGGACTTGTGATGCCCGTGCTCTACTATCAGCATACTCAAAATGTCATTACGTACTGACGCTTCAGAGGGGCAATTCATGCAAACGGAAGTAATTACACCGAAATTACAACCTGTCTGAGTGGAAGACTGCAGATGAGCAGGCATGAGACTGAAATAGGTTCTCCTCATACAATCAGCATGTCTCTCTCTCTCTCTCTCTCTCTCTCTCTCGGCGTACGACATGTTTAACCACTGTTCTCCCGCCGTCCACGTTCTTAACCACAGAGTTGAATGAAGATGGGGAAAAGACTGACATTTCCATAATCTTACATGAACACTGACTTTGACCTTGTGTTACTTAATACCCAGCACAGCTCAACACTTGAAATAACTCTCATCTCCATTCAGATAAAGTTCAGAGGGTGGGTGGAAGTGGATTCATCCTGTTCCCCGGTGGGTATTCTGAAGGTTAAAATCTACTTACTTGATATTTAATGTATGTTGGTGATATATATGTATACATATACAAAATAAAAGCTATCCCTTTTGTTGTGTTACAGATGTGCAGCCCATGTGAAGAATGTGCTAGGTTGTGTTGTGTTGTGTTGGTCCGGCTGAGATGATTTCTCAAAGGCTGTCTCTCTTTAAAATCCAAAGGAAAAAGCTGCAGCAAGAGGTGACATTGAATTGATTGCGGAAGCTGAAAGGCCAGCAAAAGGAAAGTGGAAATTGAAGAGACCGCAAATAAATCGGAAAACACACACACACACGTGTATACACACACACACACACACACCACAATAAACTGTCAAGGTTTACAGAGTATTATGTCTTTAAAGCATTAGGGGCACTCAAGCAGCTTGGCCACAGGACCTGCTTCATAAAATGGACATTTGTCAGTGAAATATAAACACCATGCTTTTGTTTGTAAGAACCACTATATTGCTGCATTGTTACTTCTTGAAGGAGCTCTGGTATGGTTAGGACTTAATTAGTTTAGAGTGTGTCTTTACATTACTAATAATATTTAACAATCGTGCAACCAAACATTCAGTTATGTAGCATTTCTTCATCAAATATTTGAAAAATGGTGAGACTATTTTTTTTTTTTACATGAGCCAAAATCTTTCCAACGCTCTTAAAGACCATATCAGACCATTTCATTCTGGTTGCCCTTTTGATTGACGCCATCCTCTTGACTGCCTCTGCTCTGAGTACTTCCTGGACAGTGAATATTAGGTACTATTAATTAGCCAGTGTGTTTTATTGTGCATTTTGTCAGCAAGGATCACGATTACTCATCGCTCTCACAGTAAAATTCCCATGATCCCATGCTACTTCCCGACATCCTCAAACAAGGTAGTTTGTGGTTGTTTTGATTCAGAGACTCTTAGTTGCAGAAATGTCATATGCATATTTTATCAAATTATCTATCATCAAAGTACAGAAACAGACTTTTCCATTTAGTTGTGGCAACAAACAAGTGAAACATTACTACATTTGTATCCTTTTTTTTTATAGCTGGATATGTATACAAGCCATAAATCCCAAGAAAATGCAGTTTCCTTATTATGAAAACGGCAACAATATCAAGGTGAAAAAGAAGAAAAAGCTGTCGTATCCTGAAGTCTGCTCGGAAATGGTTCCAGTGACATAAAAAGGGATGCAATTTAAACCTTTGAATATTGTCGTTTTAGGTCATGAGGGGTTTTGGTATTTATAATTTAGAACAAAAGCCATACGTCCATGTGGGATTCCTCCATGCATGGAGCTCATTATAATAAAGAGATGCTTCCAATACAGCTGGTGTATGTCACGGCTAATTGGCGCTGAAGATACTTAAACTGTCACTCGTTTCAACAGTGACCCAGGCATTTTCAGAAGGAAGAATCTCTGAACTCAGTCCAGACCTTTTTTTTTCTTTTTTAAAAAGAGCTTCATAATAAGTGGTTGGGTTTAAAAGCTGAGGGACCAGGGTATCACTGAACCCCCAATACTGACTGATATAACACAGTTAAATTATTCATTTGAAGTAATAGTCTTGCTGATGAAATATTCATCATTCTGTAATGAGGGATGTATTGATTTAAATAGCAGCACTTTGTTGAAAGCCCCAGCTTTGGCCTGGAAAAAAAAAACACAAAAAAAACCCAGAAATAATGAAAGGTATTCAGAAGATCATCGTTTTGTGTATTAGCACTGTGCACTTGCCCTGATTACTGATTAGGCACTCGTGTGGAAACTGTAGAGGGGGGGAAAAAAATCACAGTACCTTCATACAGTAGATTGGAAGTTAGTGATAATGAAAACATTGTTACTCTTTATTGCATCACTCCATTGTGAACTTCATTTGCCCGAGGCACTAAATTACGCGGACTAATCAATGACCACTCCTTGCAGCGAGTCTGTGTTGTATTTTAAATTGGTGATCGCTGCAGAATAATTAATAAATTCATGAGGGATTTTTTTTTTTTGATGACGAGCATTGTTTTAGTTTCAAACTAAGAAGTTACAAATGAATGCGCCAATGTTTTCCAAATTGAGCAAACCTCTGTGGGTTCTCATTTTTAACATGGTTTTCATTTAAACAACAAACGCAACATCCTCGCCTATATACATTCTGTGTTCATACACGGTCATTAGAGTTGTTTACCAGCTACAAGGAGTGATCAAAGAGTGAGAATGTGTCCAAGTCACTTGTTTGATTGACAAACCATTTTATACTACTTTCACTATGTATAAAAAAAAAGAAAAAAAAGGAGGAGGAGCCTTTGTTTTCTGCCACATCTCCAGAGAGAGGACAGACGGGTTCGATGAGTCAGGTGAAACTCTCGACTGATTGGCCCCTGCTGCCCCCACGACCCTCAAAGGATAAGCAGTATAGATAATGGATGGATTTGATCCTCAACCACTCTACATGGAGGTGAACCCTCTGAGAGAAACTAGACGGGGAATAAATAAAGGAACGGGAACACAGTCAGCGAACTCAGAAATCTATTGAGCGGTTAAAATGCTAACGGCTCATTTGCAACTGCACGCGCTTTACTGTTTATAATGTGATTGCAAAACACCCGTCGTTGTCTCGATGAAGGTGAAAAGCCTGTTCTCCTGTTGTGCGGGAGCATAAACACTGTTGCTGTGAAGCGATGGTGGCTTTGATCTTCATGCAGCATGGCTGTCGCTGTCAGTAACTCTTGTGAATAAATTGCTTGTGTTCGCGTGGAACGCGGTATCGGACAGCTTCTCGCGCACACTTTACGAGCAAAGTGTCGTAGGATCATTTGGTTCTACGGCAAAATCAGACGGAGTAGCCGTGTGCACGCCAAATTTACAAGATACATTTCAAGAATATTTGTCTTAGGTAAGCACCGGCCTACATCTTTTTCACGGCATAAACTGCTGATTAGACATGACATACTGTGGGGTTTGAACAGGGCCTGTGAGGATTATGGCACCATCATAAACAAGTAAGAAAATGTGTCCCTGCTGGCTAGAATTAATTAAAATACAATGCTCCGGCATTTCTATATTCAGCTGAATCGGAGTGAATATGTTTCTGCCTGTGTGCTGTTTTGGACAAGGTGATTAAATATGATTATGAGGAACTTGAATGCGGAGGTTGACCTCGGTATTAGAATTAATATTTGTATCCTCGTCTTTGTGTATCGCAAACGTTTACCTTCCCTTGAAGCAATAAATCAGCCATAATTGAAATGGCACTGATGTCACGGAGCCTTAAATTAAATTGTGCAAAAGCTCACTGCTTTTGTAACAACTCACAAAAAGAAACTGGCAGACACAGGAGGGACCCTCCTTTAGAGACATAAGCCGGATGAAATTCAAGAAAGAAACTTTTAAACGCTGCTAAATGTGTTGACTGTGTTCCGGGATGACTCAACTCTGAACTGATTTCCCTGATTCATTTCACTAAAGTGTGAACATGCCCATCATCTGCTGTGGTACACATGCTCATATGCACTATACTATTATTACATTGCATATTGAAACTACAAATAAAAAAAAAAAAGATGAATGATAATGAAGCAATGCAATATAGTAAGCTATTGTGGTTTAGTTCCTGTTTGATTTCCGGGCTCCTGATCTGAAATATCACATCGGAGCTGACTCATAGTTGCATTTATTTATTGTGTTTGATAGAATTTGTCACATTTTAGTGATATATCTGCTCCTTTTGCATGATGCTGTATTGACTTCCATTGATATGGCATTTTGCCCTATAACCAGTTAATGCTAACCTTAAGTGAACCTAGGTGAATGTCACTGTAGCTCGAGTTCACAGTGACACTCGTCAGTGTTTGTGTAGAATGTAAACACAAACGCTCTGGTTTCAAACCACCTGTTTAACAAACATGTAAAGAAGTGCTCTTTTTTTTAGTTTAATGACACTTATGCAAATACAGCGCTGCTTCACCTGAAGCCCCGCCCTTTCTCTACCTCTTTCTTTACAAGTGGTACCTGCAGCGTTACAGCAGGAGTCTATTCTTCTTTCTGTTCTTCCAGGGGCCAAAAAAAAAAAAAAAGCTTATTTGGACACTCCTAGGACAAAGAATAAACCTGACAATGCAACTGCAGGTACACAAGACCCTATTCCAGAGCAGCCTGAGTGCATCCCACAATCACTCGTCTGTCTTTCTCCCATGGCCAGTACAGCACACAGAAACTAAACCTCAGGAGACAAATCTTCTTGCCAGCCAAGTGAAAATGAAAGTTTAGATACTACTTCATGAAATACAATCCATCCCACTTAAAAATGACTCCCCCTTTATAAAAGAGAAAAGATGGAAGATGGTGCCTGTGCTTCGAAAGTTTTGCTGTCAGGAACATTCATGCCATGTTGCAAAAACAGATGTCAACACACTCTGACATGGTAATGAGGTCCTATACGTTTCGGCGATACCAGCTCATGCTGAAACATTGAAAAACACACGTAGAAAAACAACAGCATAATAAATTATATGCAGGGGCCATTGCAAATAATCCCCAAATGGGAATGAACTTAGAAATAAAGAGACACCAGGGTGCATGCAAAGGCCAGGATTCAGGAGGCTGCTGCCAATAGCATCAGATGGGCTGTGCAGAATTTTAAACAGATTGCACCTTTGACATTGACAGCATCTCAGGAAACGTGTCGATGTCCAGTCCTGCACTGTTTTGCTTTGCACGGTGCAGTTGTTAGCTGCGGCGCTCTAAGTGTTTACCCGAAACGCTCGCAGATGCTCTGCGCTCTAATTTGTCTGACATTACAACTTGAGTCTGTGCGATGACTGAGGATCAGTTCAGGAGGAGGCTGAAGAACAATCAGTCCGTCATTTGTTGGGGGAGTAAAGGAGGCTGAATTGAAGAGCCAAATGAGGAAGCGTGCTTTGGGCCTGAATGATTGATTGATATTCTTCAGTTAGAGGTTATGTGTTGCATGATGGGAAAGCGAGGAAGCAGCGCAAATACAACACTCTGAAAGAGAGACGGGGTAATGCACCAGGAGAGGCTGGTCATTGGAGGTTAAGAGGGTTGCAACGGAGCCAAAAGCTGAGCATGTATTTGATATCAGCACTTAAGCTTCTCCTTCATAAAGAATTCAGTTGATATTTTGCCTGAGATATCTTAGACAGTTATTATTTATGGTTTGGTACATGTTGAAAGACAAGTTGCACGTGCTGGGCAACAGGAAATGAATGGAATGGGTGATTGCATGATGCATGTCTGAAAACAGTGAGGGGAAAAAGTCAATAAATGGTGGAGGGAGTACTCTTTTTACATTTTACTTGTGTAAAAGTACTAATAAATAGTACAGATTAATGTTTCTACACATACGTACAGAGTGCATCCATGTCAATGTGAGAATGGTTGTTTGTCTCTGTGTGTTGGCCCTGCAATGGACTGGTGACCTGTCTCAGGTTTACCCTGCTTTTTGCCCTGGGATTGTAGACGGTGATTGGATGCAAACATGACCATATTGATTATTTGAAAGGGTTTGGCTTTTATTGCAATTAGCATCAGTGTCACAGTAATGCAAGTGGCAACAATAATGATTTCTAGTAGTACTTTCAGTAAGTATTACACAACGCCATCATGAATTCTGGAAGTGGGGAGGCGACTGGGCCAATAGACTCTTTTCTCTCTTGCTGTTCACTTTTAAAAATATTTTTAAAAAACTATTTGAATATGTAAAACAATGCTTTGTTAAAATGTAGTTTAGAAAGTACACTTATTTGCTCATGTTTACCAGTAAAATATAAAATATGCCTGGCAATACATCTACATCTTCTTCACTGTTCATGCATTACATTGACCTTTCTCTGGAAAGTTTGTACCAGCTCATTGGAGCATTTTTTATTTTAACCCTTAGAACACAGAGTATTTTGGCTATTACTATGTTAAAATGTGCAGTATATGCATAGGCTATACAAATGTGCAATCATGTCCTTTTTTTCAGCACAACCTATAGGTAATCTGATGGAAAAAGAAATGGCACAATCGTTTTGAAAATGTGGAAGTTGGTAATACGCCAGATTTCAAAGTTCACTTGGCTAATTTTTTATGTCCGAAAAGATAAGAACAATTGTCTAATTTTGTGACTTGTGCACAATTATTGTTGCTTTGTATCATCAGAACTCACATGGTCGACTGGAAGGTAAATAGCTGATCAGTTCTGATAATCTATATCATTCATAAAGAAATATCAACATTTTCTCTTCAGTAAATAAAACAAAAATGCAAGTAAATGCATACGTCCACGTATAATCATCATGAATTCATGGAAGTACAGTAAATAAGAAGGTTGAGCTGTACTTTTTGTTCATGCACATGGGTTTTGACTCAGTCTTTCATTATGCAACGAACAGGGAACCTAAATAATAAGGGAGGAAATCATCCCTGACACATGACTGACATATAGGTTTAGCTCAAACTCCTCATTTAAGATTCTCGATCATATGCATTTTCATGGTGTGCACTTATACTGACATTCATTCAAAGCTTATGATTAACCTGTTCTGGCAATTTCCGGCTTCACTCCTGGTCAACAGGAGCACACGCTGACTCTCATTTCCTCACTAAATTGAACATTTATATTTACCGTAAGTTAAAGATACAAAACACAAAGCAAGGTTTTTAAATTGAATTTGCTTAATTGAACGTTTCTTGGCCATATTGAGCATCTGAAATAATTTCTTTACCACTGCTGAAAAGAAAAAAATGCAATTTGCAAACAGAATACTGAAGTGATGAACTGATAATAAAATTGACGACAGGCGACTTTATTGTCCGTACCGCTTCCCGTTTGCTCAAAGTCATAAAAATGCCGCAGTAGCAGGATACTGCTAACAACACAGAGCCACTGTTGTGTTATAAAAAGCATCCCGGTGTGAAAAAAACCCTGATGGATTCCAAGCAAATGCGATCATATGCAGTATTTTAGATACGGAATAATGGGGTTCCTTTGTGCTGTAAATCAAGTCATCATTTTCCCACAAAAACGTCATGTAAATAACACAGAGAAAGTCAGGGAATCAATCTAAATATGATTGGTGTCATTTTTCTATCACCATTACACTGAGCAATTGTGTTTAATATATAAAAAAAACAACAATACGATGAATACAAAATGTTGTCTATCTCGTGTTTCACATTCTAATGTGGCGACAACACTGAGAGGGTTGTGTGAAAAACAACGAGGAGGATATAAAATTATGAATGTGATGAGCTTTAAATAAATGACCAAGTAATGCACATTTCCCAACTCTTACTTAACTTGTAAGTAAGAGTTTTGTTTCTCCAAAATGTGAAAGTATATGAAATCACTGGCATTTCAGTGTTTTACAAAAACACTTGTGTGGTTGTTATTGAACACCTTTACTCAGGAACAAGATGGAAGATTGTGACTGTATTCCACATATTTCACTATAACTTGCTGACAGATGCAGTGAAGGGTGGAGCCTAGACCCAGTGTTTATCTCTCGTGGTGCCATATTTGAACCGGCAGAAGGCATGTGGGACAAGACATCAAATGCTTGAACATGGATGGAGCGTGCAACATGTCTGTTTTTTCACTTCAGTTCAGGTAGAGGCATACAACCACAAAGCAGTACCTCGAGTTCTCACAACATCACACGATATGTTCTCACACTGCAATCTTTCTTGGCTTTTTGTTGTTCCTCCACTCGCACCATGACACTGCACTGGCTCTTCTTTCTCTGCAACACGCACTGTTGAATTAGATAAATGTCCGTGTGTATGGCGGAGTTCATCTTGAGTTCATCATCACGTTTGTGTACTTGCTGCAACCTTCACATGTTAAGGCTCGGTGGTAGTGGAAGGAAAAATAACAATTTTATATCGTCCCGAGATGAAAATCTGTGTCCACTAATTTCCCTGGAAGGGAACGTTATTTACCAAACTAACTGTTGATGAAGACTTGAAGACTGGAAGAGTGTGTCCACTTACGGTCTATGGGTTCAATCCATGTCGATGGCAAATGGCTTGATGGTGTAATTGTGTCTGTTTTTCCTTCTCTTCTGTCAGTCTTAAAAGGTTCTGGCAGAAGAGCATATTGTGAGCAACACATTAAGATTATGATCTAACATTGTTGAAACATCACAGGAGACTGGTTGCCAATCTGCCACATCATTTAAAAACAGTAACTTTTTTTTTTAATGATGCAGTAAAGTGCACAGTATGAGGCCCTATTGTGAGTTGAGTTAATCCCAAACTACTGTAAAGCGTATTTTGCACTTTGATTTTTATTCCAGTTTCACGGCTTAGCTAATTACAAAATCCACCATAATATTAAAGAAAAAGCATATAAAAGCTGTGGCTGTCGTAAACCTATTTAAAGTGTGCCATCATGTTAGCTGGTGATCAATAAAATGCCATTAAATGAAACAATTGATGGTAACTGTCTAAGTGTTCATTTCATATAGGTTTGTAACAAAGACCCGGTTATACAAGTAAATACAGCATTAAAAGGTGGTTCAAATGTGATGAATAAGATGTTTAAATGGGGTAATTGTCATCATGAGAGCATCATAGTGACATTATTTTCTGCACTTGGTTCAGGCGGCGCACGCAGTCACTGCCTCTTTGTTTCAGTTACATTAATGAGCCTTGGACAGACGATATATTTGCGATGTTGTCATTCTAATTGGATCACATTTCTGTTATACTAAAAAAAAAAGGTGACCTGTGGAGCTCCTACTTTTGAGATCTTTTTATGTTTTTAGTTTGTAGTTTTCACCGGCGTGTAAAGCATCTGAACGAGCCAGGCATCAGCACGAAGCGCGGTCACTGTTGAACATTTTGTGCGTGAACTTAAAGTGTACGTGTTTCAATAGTGAAGACTTCAAAGTGTTCCCCAACACATGAAACAGGAATTTTGTATTTGATTTGTCAAACGTAATCCAACACATTCTCTCCAAAATAGACAAAGCACATGACGATGATGATGATGATGATGCCACTCTCGGCATTGTCATGTGGCTGGAAAACATGATAATTTATGCAGCGAGTGAGGATGTGCTGCAGACTGTGGCATGTATTCAGTGACACAACGTGGGTGGTTGTATCAGAAAATTCTCTCTCTCTCTCTCTCTCTGGATGATTTATTAAGCTTAATAGTTCATTTGAAATGTTCCTGCATGTTAGTTACATGCAGGAAATATAGAGACATTCATATCCCTCTCCGCACATTCACAGCAAGGTTAAATGGTGATTTATTTTATTTAATTTTTTTGTTTCATCTTTAAAACAGTGCTGTCGTGGAAGGGAGCCGCTTCCTCCATGTGGGCATGGAGGACGTGGCAAAATAGCATTTCATCTTTTTAACTGCTGCTGAAAAGTGAGGTGTTATCTAATGAAATGTAATGAAAATGAGAAACAGAATTCCCCCTGCAGAGCCTCTGCCAGGAGAATGTCAGAACAACTGAGCTCTTGCCCCCACTGTCGCTGCTGCTTCCTTCTTTCATAATGAATTTAACAGGCTTCCATAACGAGGCTATTATAGACTCTTGCCTCCCAGCCGAACAGAAAATTAGATAAGAGGGCACCTGGACACTTCAGCAGCCATCAAAATAGATGCCAATCAAATTAGCCGAGGTCTGTGTTCCTCCCCATGTTTTTCTCCTGAAAGACGAAACTAAACCAATCATCCCCAGAAGGTTTCCTCACCCTCAGTTATTCTAACCGTTCGACAAAATATTCAAACGTATATTTAGAAAAGAAGTCCGATGAAACGCAGACCGAAGGAGCTCAAGAGGCATCAGCGGGAAAAGCCTGCGGTTTTTATTGATGTTCGTCTTTTCAACAGTTAACACACTTGAAAGATTAAAAACCGAGCTAAAAAATGTAACGTGCGTTAACACGACATGCAAGTTTAATACCAATTTCTGTGCGTCTACAGCCGTTTGTTTGAGGCTGAGCTCCAGTTTGGTCATTGGATTGACGTGCATTTTAAATTCAGGACACATTGAGACATTATTCATATGAAAATGCACCAGTTGTGGATACATTTCGCCACATTCGTCATTCAGATTTATAATCCCGGGAATCTTGTTAATACAGCAATCCACTGAGGAGAAATCTCAATGCCGCGCCACTCATGGAGAAACAAGTGGACAAAGGACCACTAAAAAATGTATGAGGAGGCAAATGAGGATTTCTTTTTTATTTTCATCGAAGGCTTAGGTTATCATCAGAGAGGGAAAGCAAAAGATAAAGAGATTGTGCCAAATGATGAAAGAGTTTGCCTGTAGGGCAGCACAGAATAAGAAGTAGTTTGGGGGTTTTGCTCAGGGAAACAATGGAAGACAGAAAAAGGCAGAACGAGATTAGCATTAAAAATGCACCTCTTGACAGTGCTTGACACTGTATATTATTTAACACCTCCGTGGCTCACTCTGTAATTAAGGACTGATATGGTCCACATGGTGGCAATGGTGCTTTGAAATATCATTTCTAAGCCTCGAACTTGCCGAGCAGTACCTGACTGGGAATTGTTTTCCAAAGATTTAAGTCTGGAGATGGCATTAAATGAGCTTTATCTAAATGTCACTGCTCCAGTGGTTGCCGATTATGTCGCCTGTATCGATCCCAGATCTCACTGCTCCTTCGTGGTCTTTTGCCACTTGTCCTCAGCAGCCCCTGTAGCCTCTGTAGCCACCAACCGCAGCTTAACTCCGAATCTCTGCAGCCTCTTTCCTTTTTTCTGTGTTCAGGGGGACTTGATTTCCTCCTTTAATGCTTTATAACCCCGCCACTGTCTCCAGGCAACTCAAAGGCTGTTGAGCTCGTTAAGTCTCTATTCCCTGAAGAGGCTGAGTTCCTTTAAGATTTTATATGGTACCAGAACCCTCTGCGTGTTCCCTGTAGAAGACCAGATCATATTCACACGCCATGCACTTTGCGAATAATTAGAGCGGTAATGGTGTTGGACAGTCCGAGGCCTCGTTAAATTGCTGTTAATGTGGACATTTGAAGCGGTTGGTTTTGACACCGCTGTGGGGTGTCAAAGAGACAAGAAGCACCAAACCCTACACACTACATATGGGAAGAACTAGTAATGCCCCTTCAATCATTTTTTTCTACAACATATTCATTCACATATAGATATATCTACAGAATGTGACTCGGTTAAACCTCACGGAACCCTTTTTTTGACCGACTAAAGCACGGGATGGCTTTGATTGACGGACAAAACCATTAGAATTGGTCCAAATGAAATTAGTTTGACTGAGATCATCACTCTACATCGCATATTTGCACTAAAAGATGCGACTGATCAATAATTCCGAGTACATGAACATAAATCTTCGACCATGGGAAGCAGCGCTGCTATTGTATATGCAAAGGTAATTTTTCAGTCATGGTAAACTTATCTCATCTGTCGGATGAATTTCCGATCACCATCTGTAAAACGACACTAGGATGGGTTCTGTGTACGGAGCATGTAAAAAGCCATCAAAAATTCAGCACCCCAAGCCTGGATATTTATTTACAGAGAGGGGAAGATGCATCTGTTTTAGAGAGAAGGTGTCATCTTATGTTAAACAAGTGATAACATTTGGCATTCTTTGCTGGCTTCTCATTGTTTCGGAGTGTCTTGTCGCCTGTAGTTATTTCCATCTATCAAAGACTGAGGAAGCACTGGGGCTAAAAGAATGGTTCGAGTGCCCTTTGGTCGTGAAGCCCAGTTTCAAGCTCCACTGATAGCAAACATCCACCAGACGGACTGTCCTTGAGGAGTTTCAGAATCTCTCCACCCAAGAGACTGTTGTTTGCACTGCTTCTTGACCTCCCACTGGACAGGGCCAAACCATAATTGAATTCCTAAGGGATCAATGCAGTGTAGAGGGGGGAAAAAAGGCAAGCACCATGACTGTGTGACTCTGGGAAATTGATAACAGAAGTGAGTGAACAGTGGGTAAAGGCTTCCTCTTGAATGAGCATTTTGTTTGTCAGAGGACAGACACTGTTGAGCAATACAGACACCAAAAAACAAAAATTATTAATATTTTGTCATCTAAAATAAAAAAAAACACCTTACCTGAACACATACATTCACCTACAAACTTAAACTAAAGATACAATGTTCTTCTTTTTTGCTATTTTGACATTTTTGGAATAATCTGAGATAAAGTCTAGACTAGAGAAGGAAGAAAATGAAGTGATTCACCAACTTACTTAGTAAGTTTACAGAGTAGAGCCCCCCAAAAAATAATTAAGTCCTGGAAATATCACTGGAGACAACAGCTGAGAACAAAAGTTTTGGTGAAAGAAAGTTCATTCTGCAGATAAGCAAGAATGGACTCCCATCCCATAATGTAGGAGATGAAGTAGGAAACCTTATCCCAAAATCATTTTAAAACTGCTCCAGCGCAAGTATGAGAGGGCTTTGTAAGGATATCACAGTAATATGTATATATTATAGCCTGAAACAAAAAACCAGCAGTAATAAAAGAACTGCAATATAAAAAAAAAACACAAAAGTCTTTGAAAATGCTTTTTATTCATGAGCTCTCCTTGTTCTTAGTTTGTGAAATGCGGTATAGTTTTCACTTATGAGTTGAAAGTTTGGCATTTCTCATCATTATTATTATTATTATTATGAGTTGCCAGAAATAAAGGTACAATGATGATACACTGGTATTTGGAAAAAAATAAAATAAAATGTCACATGTTTTATAAAAGGCATCATGTGCATGCTTTGATATCCCAAATTACAAGTCTAATGAGCATTTTGGTTGTTTTGTTTTAGAAAAAAAAAGAAAAAAAAAAGTTTCTGGGTTTCTCGTTTTTGCCAAAGTTTTTTTTTTTTAATGGTGCAAAAGACTGCCAATATGATGCGGAGGGAATAACACACAACATTGAACTATGAAACTCTACACGGAGGAAGCAAATGCCTTAGTGCTGTGGTCACTGATAAATAAAATGTGATGCTGTAAGCAGGATTAAGTCCGCAACGTGCAGCTGAGAGTGGCACATTAATTAGTGCTGTTAAGCATCATAGAATGAATCCGTGGATGGAAATCTGTTCACTCAAAAACAGCCACTGATCTCTCGAGTCCCGCTGGAGTCCACAAATACACCGCATTCGTGTCACCAACAAGTTAACTTCAGAATCAGATTTTTATTCAAATATACACGTCCATTTCTAGGCATTGAATGTCTGCAAGCATTTGGGACGTCTAAATGTCGGCCTTTGCTTACCAGAGAGGATGCATCACTGCAACACACATGCTTTCAGGCTCTAAAAAAATTGTTTTATTTAAATGAAAACACCTATACAAACACACCTGATCGGGGCCATGGCTTTTACTAGCATCCTCCACCTACTGATTTTCACCCCTTTCCCATCGCCCGTGCATAGGTGGAGTCTGATGCGCACTTGCCCGGCCCCACCCTTTAGGCTCAAGGCTCGACCACCATGGCCCAAGCAAGCTAGGACATTTGCAGTGAGGTCCTTGGGATGAAGGTTTTAATACGGACTATCCTTGTCCTTGTCCCCTCGCGTGGTTTAGCCCACCTGCTGAAGTGGTCAGTGTACCGGGGTGGCGCTTGGCGTCAACATGTGAGAGTTTGGTGGATGGATGAGGGCCAGTGGTGCATGTCCGCCCTACTGATGGACGGACCGGGCGCAGCAGACTGCGCCTCCACCCTTGCACATTACATTTCTGCCAATAAACCTTCCTAAATGTTACCCGCTATTATATTTGTATCTCTCATATGAATGTTTGACACATTTTCATACACAGCGTTCACACTATAGTCTCGCCGTGACAGCTGTGTGATCTTTTCACATACTTGACGTGCACACACCCTTCCTTTAATCTCCCATCACAACAATAACAAAAGGCCCCGCAGAAACATGTAGTATGTTTTAGTAAGTAGTGTCTTTGTAGTAGTTACTCTCATGTGCTTGCCTGTTTGTGTTTGTATACCGCTCCCCCAACATTACTCAGAACATCAAATCATTCTGTGAGAGTCTACGGCCCCGATTTGTTTACATGACCGAAAAGAAAAACCGCAAATGTCTCTGGCGGTTTCTGACGGCTCCCAAAAAAATCAAAGTTCACCTCAGATCATCCGTATCAGGAATGCGCGTGAGTGGCATTCAGAAAACACATTTATATATAATACAGAAAATAATTTTCCAGCCTAGACGGCCTACATCTGTTCCCCTCAGAGACGGCTGCATATTGTCTGTATCACAACACACGCTATTAGACGAGGGCAATTGAGTGGAGTGGTTGTATTCAAGAAGATCTATGGCGCTGGTGAAGACAGAGATTGCATACTGCTTTTCCCAAAAGATGTTAAGAAGAAGTTAATCTGTGTCCTGCTTTGCCCCAACAGCTTGACAGTAATGGCAAGATATTATTTTAACAGTCTGGGTGTTAACATAGAAGAGCGGGAGTACACAGCTTTGTAATCAATAACCCGGTGACAGCCGAGTGTTTAGAGCAAAAACTGTACACTTCTTTATAAAATAATATACAAATCACAGCGGTGATGTTATGTGAGCATGTCTGAATTACCAGATATGCACGAGATGCAGAATATTCTCGGGGGGGGGGCTTGCTTGGAGATTGCATATTATGCAGCGTTATCATTACAGAGATAACGTGCAATCACTGTGGCTGCATTATCAGGGGACTGCTGGCATGTGTCTTTTGTGACAACCCCACCAATGCAATTCTGTGCAATTACTTTATCCTCACACTCTAATTGCATGCCTTCGACACTCACGGTGAAATACATGTGATGTGCATCCGATAAAATTGAAAATGATGATGATTTAAACCACGGCCAACTGCTGATTGAGGCTTTGATTATTAAGCCTAATTAGATCATCAAATTCCCATGTCAAGCAGCAAAGTGATCACTCGGCAAATATTCCCCCACAGCTTGAAAATGCTTCAAACAGTTTCCTGGTTTATCACCGACACCAGTCTTCCGGCAACCTGATGTGATTTTTACAACAAGCTTCCACTGTCGAACATATTTCTTTATAAAACGCTGCTTGTCCCACACCTTTCCCAGGGCTGTGCCGTCTGTCACCTAAACGGAGCGTGTCCATCCGTCCCTTCGCATTTACACACTGTTGTTCTCACCATGGCTGAGCCCATCATGCAATGCCGGGATGGTTGACAGCTGTTTGTTGATTCAATGCCATGGCTTATTTCCTCTGTCTCTTTGTTTTGATGTCAGCATGCAGCGGTATCACCGGGGCGAGTCAGACGTGCGCCCGTTTCAAGGCCCAGGTCTTACTCCATCAAGTATTTGATCTTTTTTTCTAGCTTGTCTGGCCAATCTGAGACGTCAGTCATTGTAAATGAACCCCCGACACAAGACCTGCACGAGGCCATCATTTATCAAAATCACGCCTAATGCGTGTATTCGTGTGGGACAATGTGCAAAAAACATAAACCCTCTACAGAAACGTACATGTATTGTACTGGATTTAAGGAAATTGCTATATTCCACTAACAGCCCCTGGGCATCGATTAAAAACTAACAATTTCTTGTTTCCCAAATTAATACAAGTTCTGTATTTTGGAAATGTTGAGATATCCCCCTGGTAAAATAAGTAAATAAATAAAATGAGAAGTCAGAATAACCAAAAACACGCTGGTTCATCTGCTGGGGATGTTAGATATCTGCTTCAATACCTGTAAAGGCATGCTAATGCAAGCCTGGCTAAAACCTTCATGAAGATGTTTTTATTCTTTGTAAGAATATAAATGTATGAATAAATTATCCCCTGTCTATTTACAGTCTGCCTATGTTCAACACTTAGCATATTTTGCACTGCTTTTGAATTATAAACAACCTTTTAAATATGTTCAAGTCAAGTCTGAAATCAAGAATAAAAAAAAATTATTATGTGAGTAGAATTTCTATGACTGCTATTCTTTCTATTATTGCAGATTTTCTTTAATAGGCACACTATTTCATTTACACAAACAGGTTTCACATACTGTATATAAATAATGCATTCATTTAAATCAGGGTTGGGAGTTCCAGCAGCTGTTTGACTAAATGGTTGAATGGGCAGGACGTGATTTAAGCAACTTTGAATGTTTTATGATGTTCGATCCCAAATGGGCTGATTCCAACATAAACACATTCATTGTTGTGGAAGGTTCAGACTCTTCACTTTATTCAGAATTGTGCCATGAAATACAGGGAACAAATAAACAAAACAAAAAAAACCCCTCTCAGCCAGCGACAGGTTAGCTCCCAAAATCTTTGTTCAAGATGACAGATGGCCCACAAAAAAGCCCAGTTACAGCTCACTATCACCATGAAGTGCAGGAAAGGCATCTTAAATCAGACAAAGAGACAAACCCGGTTTAAAATGGATGGACCGCGCGGCAGCAGAAGGACACATCCCTCTGTCAGCTCAAAATGGCCAAGCAGAAGCCGTTTTCGGATGTCATCGCGACCGCACTGTGGAAAGTGCCGGCGAGTCCGAGGGGATCAAGGTTTGTGTTGTAACACAGCCACAGCAGGGTGACAGTTTAGCATGAATCAGTGCAGCGTGGAGGCTATAAAGGCTGCAAACGGACGTAATTTAGACTCGGTTCAAAGTCTGCCAACTTTTTAGACGAATTCTTCCAGCGGGATGATGTGTCATGTCACTTTAAGACAGTTCAGGCCCTAAATCTCAACCCAATCAACCTTTGACAGAGGGAGAAATTGAATATTTACAGCATGAATATTCCACAAAATTATTGGTGGGGGGGTTGTCGGGCAGAATTGGAAAACCAAACCATGTCAATATAAGTTGGTGCCCCCATTTAATCCTGAGTCCTGCTGTCGTCTGCTAAAAAGCAAAAGCTTATCCGACCTACCGTTTTATAAATACTCCATACTGAACAACAAACACTACACAGTTTATTGCTAATGCTATGCTATTAAGCAAATTAATTATGTGAGGCCACCATCGAGTTATAATTGCACTAGCATTTATTGATATGGTTGTAAAATGGCTTTTTGTTTATTTGTGTTTGATTTCTTTTACGGAGAGCTTTAATTAAAAGGCTGCTGTTCCTGTGGTGATCATTTCAAATTAATATCCAGTGAAAAAAATGTATTCTCTGTATTCTCTGCTCACTCTTTACTGTGTCCTACCCCCACAATATGAAGTCAGAGTATTTGATCATGTTTCGAAAATTTGACAATTGTCATGTGAAAAGAAGTCCAAGCTTCTATTCACAGCTCCCTGACAGGCATTCTATTAATATGATAAGGATAGTTATGACAGGTAATGGTTTATTGTTACAGGGAATTTAGAACACTGCATAACTGGCAACTCTTCATTACACATACTGCCATCAATCTTTGATGTGTGCACGTCTTTTGAGTCTTTTGTTGACAAATAGATTTCCTGAATAGATCCAAATAAATTATTCTCTATATTGTTGCGGGGCGGGGGGGGGAGCTGAATCTCTTGAACTTACCCAGTCTCTTGACAAAGGCTCGGGAAAATTGAAGTGAACATGACTTGTCTTCCCTAATAAGCACAGCCAGTGCATCTTACACCTCCATGGCCCTGTGCTTCATGCAAGACGAAAAGTAGAGCCACTCTCTGACGAGCTGCATATCATATTCAATGTGACTGACGTCCACTGCATTTAGTGGAACATTCCATCAGTCATGTGGTGGAAACTCATTTGATTATTTTTTTTTATTTTTTATGTATGTATATACGTATATACAATGACAGCGTACATTAATAAATGTATTAGGGTTTGTTGAAAGCACTTTTGTTTTAATCTGTAGTACCCTACTAGGTGTTATAAGACAAGGTATTTTGTGGGTGAGAAAAAGGGAAACGAGACAAGAGAAAGTTGGATAAGTAAGTAGCACTTATTTAATATATATACTGCCTTATCCTTCACATGAAGGTTGCATTTGAGGATTTGAGTAACTGACTGCAATTGCGAAACCGAAAACGGAGAAAAGAGAGAGTCAGATACTGTTGCTGTCTGGTTCCAACCGCATCTCCTGACGATCAAATCCCGTTGTCAGGGACGGATTAAGTCGGCTGGAGTCTGAGTGAGAGCTTTCAGTGATGGTGGCTGGCTGAGTGTGGGAGATGATGGCCTGGCTGGTAGATGATCCAAAGAGGAGGGAGTAACAACAGGAGTTAAATTCGAGTGGACAGAAAAGGCGGCAAACTCTGGAGGCCAATTCATAGTTTAAATGGTCCAACAAGACGTTTATGTTGACATCCAGCCATGTGTGCAGTGGTACATGAAGACTCTCTGCAGAAGACCCAGTGCATGCAGCCTAAAGACATGTGACTACATGGATCATTGTTATTCAAAATGTGATATTGTTTTGAGCATGGGGTGTAAAATGTGTTTACCTGTGAGTGCACAAACTGTGCAAGAGCAGTGCGACACACATCTGCACTCGGGGGAACGGTGGGGGTTTGGATTGGAACCTGTGACCCCTGTGCTTATAAGCCCAATACCTTTCCACTTAACTCTAAGGATAATAAGGAGCAAAATATGCTTAGAATAAAACCCAATACTATCAGACTTAAAAGTATGCAGAAAAATGAACATGCAGCGCTATACAAGAAGCAAATGAGGACAAACAGCAGAGCGGGGAAAAAACAGGAAGTAAACAAATAAATACAAAAGTGTAACATGAAAAAAAAAAAAATCGACATCGTCTTCCGGGTGCAAAACGAACTCCAGTGGTGAAGCCTCGAGATTCGCCATGACAGTTTTTGCCTCCACCTCCCTCCTGCAGAGACCGCAGTCAAGATCATGCTCCAGGCTTGGCCCTCGCCCATTCTGATAAGTCTGCTTGAATCATCACTCCCTCTCTCTCTCTCTTTGTACTGTAGTTGTTTGTTGACCTTGTCTTATTCCGCATTGCTTTTCAAAATGTTTCTTCTAAAAGTGTTCTTGAACAAGTGTCTCATATTTCAGGGTAACCTACTATTCATGCTGACATAGTTCAGTTTTCTTTTTTTTTTTGATATTAAAGTGTCCACTCAGTGACAAGATGTGAAGCCATCACAGATGTATTTTTTATTTTTTTTTTTACATTTTAACCTTGCTTTAGTATTGTGCAAATAGAATTAATAGTGGTTTACGACGCACACACGCACACACATCAAGCTGTCCACTAGTCGGATTAATCTGACGGACGTCGGTTCGATCTCAGTCTTTTACAACTCTGTGTGTTGAATTGTCCTTGGGCAAGTAATTCTTACTGGCCCTTGCTGCTGCACCATAAGGATGTGAAGAATATACACGCACTGTATAATGCTATATGAATGAATGAATGAATGTAACTTCACTTCGAAAGTGGTTGTTGTCATCCACCCTGTGAAGAGAGAGAGGTCGGTACAGCAGATAAAGACCTCAGAAGCGCAGGCAGGAAGATTGCTTTGATTTCACTTCTCTGACAAATGGGCCGGCAGCATCTGGATCCACCAGCTCTTTTGTGGACAATGTCTTCAAAGTGTCGAGCAGCTCAGACTCTCTTAAAGCCAGCGTGTGACGAGAGGAGGCGATGACTTCACAGACGGATGAAGACATGGAACAAATGGAAGGAGCCAAGACAAGAAGGTAGACCCTTCAGATTTGAATGGAGTCATTTCTCTGCACGGCTCAAATGAGTGGAAAATTGATTTATCACATTGTGCAAATAACCATTTGTCCTTCTTAATCACGTATTGGAAATACATAGTGCCTAAGTGCAGTCATTATTTTACCTTATGTTTCAAAGCCATTTGATTGTCTCCTTACATTTTGCACCAGCGGGTTTATTTTCTTGTAATATTAGTATAAATTCTTTAAATGCTCCCTATAACTCAGCTCCTACTCAAGACACAAGCACTTCACCGCGACTCGATAAGAACAGATCGTTTAATGTCCGTTTATGTTCAAAGCTGGATTGCTTCAAAGTCCATACAAGAGCCGACACAGAGTCGGCTGTGCAAAATTCATGGTAATGATGTTCAAGCCAGTGCAATGTGTGACAAAATGTTTGTGGGGGTATGACTGCTTAAAAGTGGAACATGAGCATGAGAGACATGGCCAATAATGCACTGCTGAGAGAAGTTTTCTGTAAGAAAGAGACATTTTGGAGAAAGGCTGTGAAAAGTAGTTGACTTTCCTGTGGGCGGGCTGTCAGGTTCAAGTCAGGCTCGGCATATAAGGGCAAAGATAATGACATCACATGTGTGTAGGGAGGCCAAAACCTACGGAAAATCATTTCATCCTGTGGGCACAAAGGGAGTTTGAAGACGGCGTCGTCACCTGCAGTGAAACCAGGCTCATCATTGAACACTTTGTACTGGGAAAGTGACGAGCGACAGTGACAGCCACGGTGCGGGTGAGGGTTTGAAAGCGACACTTGATCCTGTACTGTGTCAGGCCTCACGGTGGAAGGCGAGAGCAGTTTGTTTAGCCTCAGGATATGTTGAGAACAGGCCCCTGACAATGACTGGCTCGTTCCTCGCATTGACGTGTAACTGAAAGACTGCTTGGGTCAGAAAACAAACCCTTACTAAATATTGAAAATGTACTAAGGGATGAACAGAAATAGTTCCTCTTGGAGTTTCTAGCACTAACTATTGTGACCCCATATATGACACCTTTATGTCATTTTATATATAATTTTGTGTCTTTGGGAATCACTGCTTTCGATCGACTGAAATAACAAACAGCGTAACTGACAGCATCCTCTCTGAGATGTTGCGTACCATGAGTAACTCTACGTTAAACCTACTTTGTGTGTAATATAACCTGACAACAAACGGCAGTGCGTATAAACAATAATGAATACATCCTCGAACTCCACATTTGTGCATTTCTTGTTGGCAATAGTGAGAAGCTCCTCTATTCTGTTTTTCTTGTGCAGCAAAGATTTTGGGGCGCTTCTGCACATCGGTGCATTGTAAAAGTAAATGAATAAATAAGAATGGCACAAAAGGACACACATATGCGTAAAAACAAGTTGTAAAAAGAAACACAGATTCAGAGAAGAGCACATACTGAGCACACGCGTGCGATCACACGTCATCTGTTGCACTTGGTCCGTGGTCTGTGTTCATGGGTTCAGGCCTCTAATTGGAATAAAAAGCATATTTTTCTATTCACACGCACTGCAGGCTAAAGAAACTGATACTACTGCACTATAACAACTGTTGGTGTTATTCGCAGCTGAAGCGTCCGCTGAACAAAGGGTTGCACGTCCTTTAATGTATTTGCCCTGTAAGCACAGTTAGCTCGTGTCCTCTTAAGTTAATACATACGAAGGTTTAGGGAGCTCCGGTGCTGTTGCTGAACGTTTTGCATTGATTCATATCCCAGCCTGAGGGGGAAAAAAAATCTCACTATGTATGTGACTTAAGCACAGTATAGTCATATACTTTCACCCAGTCAGCGCAGACGTACAGGAATTTCTTATTACTCCATAATGTGCCGAGGACAATTTATAGCCACCAGCCATCGTTACGCATGAAGAACAGAGCGCCCTCGATGCACATATTGATTTTGCTGTAAAGTACACTCAGAAGGAGAATTCAAACAAAAGGTCAGGAAAAAGAGATTTAACTTTCTTATTACAATACTGATATATTACCAATAACTTTCTAAATCCCAAACTGAATCCCTACTCACCACTCTTCTCCCGTAGAATAAAACACCACTTTCAGTGTGTGCATGTTTATTTTCTACTCGCGTCTATTATTGGTGCAATTGCACTCCACTGCAAACTCACAGGTGGACATGTATGAAAAGAAGAAAACGCTTTTCTTTATATGTAAAGTTTCGAGAGAGCGGAAAAAAAGACGTCCTACAGAGAAAATAGTGATGTTTAAAGTTGTGTTGGAATATAAAAAAAATAGGCTCTCTCCCTGATGAGGATAATTATCCTGCTTTTTTTTTCAATGAGCTTTCCAGCTCAGCGTGGGATTCAGGAGACCAACTTGAATAAATGTTTCATAGCCTTTCAACAACGCTCAGTTCCAGCCCTTTTAGAAACTGAAACAAGAACCCTCGATAGCCCAAATAAACAGCATCGGTGTGCACAGCCCAGCACAGCCGCACACAATTTCCTGTGTGCTGCAGCTCGCTGCTATCCTGTGTTCCTGATGAGAAATATCCTCTACTCCACCTAATACAGACGTGTGCCATGGCAACACATCTGTATCCCTCAAATGGATTTTAAAATGATCACAGGACACTCAATTGTGATTTAGTCAAATCAACCGCATCAATGAAAGTGAATATGTCACTTTTCTTCCCATTTCATCTCCTTTAACAACAGACAATATGAACCACAGAGAAAGAAAGCGAAAAAGAGTCTGTGCTTCAGTCCCTGGATTTGCACGGCTGCGAAATGTCCGAAACATGCTCGTTTTTGAGGGCAAATATTTACTTTTTGCAACTCATGAAAAGGAGCTACAAGCGACATGCATGACAATAGAGAGATGTTTTTGTGGGTTTTTTCTTGCCAGTGACGGCGGGTGATTAAAAATGTTGGGGGCGAAATTTTAATCAAAAGAGAAAAACAGCTGTGATCGATTGCTGCCTCTTGCTGTGACAGTATGACGTTTCAAACGAGTTTGACGTTCACAGAAAAAAGTTGATAATTGACTCAGTCATCGTGTGTCTCACCTGCTGTGGAGAAGACGTGTGTCCACACCGAAGATGACAGATCTGCAGCTGCACAAAAACATGTTTACATCCGGTTATCTGGGCCAGTGTGCTCGGCCGTGGGCGGTCTATGGGTTCTCCTATCTTTTGCATTGCAAGGGCGTGTCTGTGTGCATCAAAGGAACCGGAAATGCGCTACTTGACCGCTGTAGATTAAGATGGTCTCTGTTCTAAGTTTGTTGCCATTCAAATAAAATCCATCTGAATTAGCACAATACCTTCTCATTTAGAGCTTTTTTAGCAACCAAGTTTAACAGAAAACAACCAGGACTGTTGCAAAAAGGTGGACAACTCAGGCTGAACTAGGGCTGAACTTCAATTTAAGGAAAATATCCAATCCAGTTGTTTTCTCAATGTTCAGTAGAAAAATTGCAATTTGCGATCATTTTTCAGCCAAGCTTCAACTCATTAAAGATTTAAAGCATTACCACACGAGAAACTATCATCATATAGTAAAGCAAGGATAACGTAGAGATATATAAATAACATCCATACGGTACAATTTTTACGGTACATTTTGCAACTTGCAGGCTTGGCGTTTTTGCTAATTGCGTCATTTCAAACTGTGATTTTGAAATGCATTAATTGTTCAGTCCACCTGAAGAACAACTGCTTATGTCAGTGAAGATAGCGGTGAAGATTTTGCCACTATCGTGCACCAGGTACTTTTCGCCTCGGGCCGTCAAGATCCCAATTAAACGCAGCCCTGCAAACAACAGCCAGTGCAGGCACATTAGCTTTATTTATTTTCTTTTACTTTTGAAGGACATAGACGTAGTTATACCAATAAATCCCTAATAAAAAGCTCCACATAATTTCATATGGACATACAACAGTGTGAAAGTCATGAAAGGTGATGATTGTCTTGGTTTATAGACTCAAAGTCACACCTGGTGACAGCAGAATACACGGCGTGTAATCTGCACATTAACTTTTCATTTTCTACCTTGTAGTATGAATTCAAAGTGTGTTGTATTATAACTACATGTCCCCGTGTCTTATGTAGAACACATCTCAGCATGCTCTCACATGCCATACTTTTTCTTCTTCTTCTTCTTCTTCTTCTTTTTGAAACGTTTTCTTTTTTATGCCTCCGCGTTGGGAACAGACGATGGCTCTGGGCACTGTGTCTTTCGGGGCTTGTCAGTCCCGTTCTCGTAAACACTGGATCTCAGAGACGCTGTGAGGACAATTTTCTTCAAACTTGGCAAACATCTAATGAACAGATTAGGTTTTAGTTGCCAAAGGTCAAGGACACTGATGTTGGAAAACTAATGGATACAATTAGAAATAAAAAAGAGATAAAAATTCAATTAGTAAATAATATTCTGCAACCAACCTGTGACCATATTTCTGAATTTGTAATCTAATTTGCCTGTTAATCAGTACCAGTAGTAGTAGTTTAGTGCTGCTTCTGCTGCTGTGTGTGTGTGTGTGTGTTTGTGCGCGTGTGTGTGTTTTGAAATGCTTTGCAGCAGCATTTGATAGCATCGTTCATTGTCATGGCAACAGCTTTGTGCTGTCACATTTATATTTATTCATATATATATATATTGGCCTATATATATATATATATATATATATATATATATATATATATATGTGTGTGTGTGTGTGTGTGTGTGTGTAAATTCATTATGAGTCTGAATAGACATGGATGTAAAATGCATCTTGACTGTTTCATGACGGACATACAACAAGGCAGTAATTCTACTGGGTAATTGTGTGGCGTGTGGTCCATTTCATTTTCTTGTAACATAAAAAAACAAAAAAAACAAAACAAAAGGAAAACTGTATTTATCAGATCACTGCACACAATGACTCTCATTTGTTCCGACATGATTCTTTTGTACTATGTATAGCACGGAGAGTGTTGCCATAATGTGTTGCCATGTGGGAAGAGTCATGAAGCCAGGGGCTAACAGTGAATCCAGTCAAAGCCAAAGTCAGAGCCATGTCTGTCCTTCACATGCACTCCACAGTACACACATTAACAAGCCTACACTAGAGTTCAGCCACTGATTTTCATTGAAAATGGCTGTCCTCCTGAAATGTTTGCGGGCACAGTGTTGAAAGCTGTGATCTACACATACTCATCTTTCCCTGTTTTCTTTTTTTTTGCCACATAAGCAGGTTTTTGCTCATAAATTTAAGTCCATATACAGTAGCTCGCACCATGATGCATGAAGAGGAGGGTTTACTTCTACAGGGATTGGCCTTTGGCAGGCTCACTAATGGGATATGGTCCACAGCTCCACCTGTTCCAATGAATTTCTCTCCTTGGATCAGCTAGACAGTGTCACGTGGGCGCCTGCAATAGGGAGGTAATGGGGAGGTAGTGGTTTGAGAGAGAGTGACGATCATCCCTGATTTCATGGATATTATCCCAGGAGCCATTTAAAAACCAAACACCTCCACAACTCTTTCTCTCTGGAGAAAGGAAGCGAGAAGTTAAAAAAGAAACCTGACAAAAGGCTTGAAGGACAGGAACCAAGCAAAGGAGTCCTGACAGCCTAACTTATCGTGGATGCAGCAGTGTCAAATCTGATTATTTTTTCTGACCACAACGGAGTGACAGTGTGGAAAATTCCCTCAGCGATACTATTCCTGGGAGGCTATCTCGGTCCATTATGTAACCTATATTAAGTCTAAATCATAGACAATAAAAAGCGGAAAAGAAGGCCAGAGAGAGTTTTGAAAATATGGATCATTTCGATTTCAACCGCCACCCTCTCTGTGTGGGTCTTGTGCAAATCCATCTTGAAAACTGTCATATGCTAAATAGAGTGTGGACAGAGTGGAACACGCACCACCTAACATGTATTATGCACAGCTTCCGTTTTCTTTAAATTCGTGCAAATGAAGTACGTGCTATATTTTTGAGCAATCGCATTGCTGTCATACTGGAGTGACAAGTACGACATAATCTACAAAAATGACAAAACGCCCTCATTAAAATGAGTATTAAGGCTGTCAATCCTCTCCCGTCATATCGTTAGCGATATTTATTGTTTTCTTAGCTTATTATTTTACATTTATGACTCCTTTCATTCATTCACATATTGACGTGTGTGTGTGTGTGTGTGTGTGTGTACTGTACATGTGTGTTACCCTGGGGTGCTTGTTCCCTAATAGAGTTCTTTAGTCACAGATCTGTGTGACAGGTGGCCCTGCTGGCCTCCAGTGTGCGCTCTGTACAAGTGCTCTCCTGGGTGAGAAGCTGTCACATCCACTTACACAAGGGAACAGGTCCTCAGTCCCCCTTTTATTTAAACACAGCTACCTTCCACCTTCCAAAAAAATAAACACACGCACACTTTTTTTACAGTTTCACCGCTCCAAATCCTCAGTTCATCCTTTTCCATCTCGCAGCAGCACGCAAGCACTTAAAGCATAACTTTTGTTGATTTTTTTTTTTGTTTTGTTTGTTTTTGTTGTTGTTGCTGCTGATGTTATTCTGCCTCTGTTTGGTCTTTGGGAACAAAAACAATGAGGCATTATTTGTAAGCTGTGTCCTTCGGCTGAAAATAGGCTCTCTCAAGCAATACTGTCAGACCTGACTGAAGGAGCGCCTGTGTGTATCGTGTGGCAGCACAGGAGTGGGCAGCGACAAGAAACATTTATTCTGTCAATCTGCTGAAGTGTTTGGGGTTTTTTTTTTTTGGAGCTGCAGATTTCACCTTTGAAACATTTCATTGGGCACATTTCATTTGTGTTTTCAGAAAGTTTTGCAGCAGCCACCTCCCTTTATATCTATATTTATATCATATGTTGACTTGAAATTAATAATTTCCTGTGTGCAGCGCTCAACACTGCTATCCTCAAACACAGGCAGAGAGTGAAAGTCGGCACCACACCACAAAAGCCAGGCAGCCGACAATACAGTACGCGTCACGATGTTGGTGGAAAGTGTGCAAAGACCTTTCTGTGTCATGGTCTTTGCTGCGAGAGCCGTTTCAGCCTCTTTCTGTGCTTTCACCGTGGAAATGTCACTTTTGTTCTGGATCAACCGTACGGCATGTCCCCAAAGGGAGGAACTTCTCCCATGCATATGTTGGAACGCTCACTGAAGGCTACCACTTATAGATGTTGATTTCAGGCATTTGTGAGACGCGGTGTCTCGTGTTGCAAGGCTAAACGCAAGAAAAATATCTTTGTTGAAGTAGCAGCGAGTGTGTCTCCCGAGTAATTAACTAAAATTCAATAAAAATAAAAGAATGGTTTAGAGATTTTATGCGAAACATGCTATTTGCTTTCTTGTATAATATGATAAGTGGCTCCACGCTGAGAGTTAGTTGCAGTAGGGTTTTTTTTTTGTCTGCTCTGTACAAGTGGAGAAAGACAATCTCAGACTGTTATTATATCTACATCGTCTTTGTTTCGTCGGCGAGAAGAAAAGAGGAAAAATTATCAAATCTTGTACGGTGAGGCTTATTTTTTTGGACAATTCCGTGACATGTAGTAAGAAATAATCCATCACTCATACAGTAACTTCCGTGTTTTTACACCGTGCAGTTACAGCAAGAGTGATGATGATAATAATGTGAGTATAACTTTGGACAGGCAAACTAACAGGCCATAAGTTTACCCCCAACATGTCAAACAACCTCTGTAGCGTTGCTGGTGCTTCTTTACCCCGAGCAAACATTTTATACTGTAACAGATAGTGGTGACCTTGGATGTAGCATCTATAGCAAAAGGGAGAAAGAGTGGCCTTGTAAAATGTTTATGTTTTCTACTTGGCTACCTAACAGTGCCCCAAACAGACATCTTGCTGATTTAACACTGACCTGTGTTTTAAAGCTATACGCTGTGGGTTGTTTACTTTGTTTATCTAAACTTGTACTAACACAACCTGAATGTTTTTATTAAATTAGCCACAATCCGTGTACAGACGTGGCCAATTGGAAATAAAGCAGTGTAATTGTTTTTTTCGTAATTTTATAAGCGAGCTCTCGTTTCACAAAGTTAACATTAATAGAGAAGTAAGCCTTGGCTGAAATATGAATAAGCACAGAAAGTTGGCAGGGAGGTCATATTGTGACAGTCCATCCACTGTTAAATTAATATTATGCAGTATTATGCCTCTGGAGTTATCATTGGGAAACTGTGGGCCTGTGCTGAATCTGTGGGTGGTGGATGAGTCTGTGTTTGAAAGCATGCTGGCGCCATCCAGAGGCAGCGCGTGTTACCTGCATCATTAATAAGAAGGGAGCAGACTTTACACTTCCCAGGCTGAACACGAGTGGGAGTATTAAAATGTAGCCCATGTATGAACGCTAATTAAAAAAGACCCTCGTCCGTGTTGCACTTGTTCATGCTGATATCGTGTTGCCATTTGAAACAGACTCTGAACAAATTCTCTCGTTCCAAATGTGTTCATCATGAAAGCACTAGACAAACAACTGTGTGGGTTTGAAACACCAGCAGTCTCGTACTGCATGTGTCTGATGGCTTGTATTTTTAGTGCGTGTGATGAGAGAGCTCACACGTTCTGCAGAGTGCGTGTGTACACTTTTCTGAAGTGTGCCGAGCGTGATGTGGTGTGGTGAGACGGGGAGGTGCTGGAAAATGAGTTTAAATGAGCAGTAATGTTAACTTTAACCCTTGAACCCTCACCTGTAACTACATAAAAGTGCACTTAGTGTACAGCCGTGTTCAAATGACTTGCGATCAAAGTGCTTAAATGTTCAAGATAGCAAACTCCAGTATCTTTTAAATGTTGCATGTTCAGATTATCTGTGTTGATAATTGATGAAATGTCCACATAAGAGAATGATATTGCTTTAAATGTGTTATTGAATTATTATTCATTCCTGGCCTGGCTGCTCTCCCTTCTATCAGCAAAGGTGATAAATGAAATGAGCCAGCGATGACCAGTGTTGACGTTCCCACCTGCAACACTGTTCTATTTCCAGTATGAAATGTTTCCAGGGCTGAGCTGCAGGGGTGAGAGTGGATGAGTGAACGGAGTGCAATGAAAACAACGAGTCCGGCCTCTTCACCAGAGGCTAATTTATTAGTGCAACTCCACTAACAAAGGGGAATACATTGCAGAGCGAATCCAAACATTTCATTTCATTAGCGGGAACGTCCAAGCGACGTCCAAGGCTTCATTCCATTCTGTTATTTTTGTAAGCACGTGCTCTGCTCCTGTCTTATTACAGCCGTCGCATGATGAAATGCGCGCAGGAGGAGCACTTTAAAGGCAAAAGCAACAAAACGAGGAGAAACATAACGAACACTGAAAACATACTGCCTTGTTATTACTGTGCTGCAGTGCAGCCTGCGCTGATTGTGTTCCTTCAATGAAGGCTTTGTTCAAGACTTGTTTTACTGCCAACAAGCACTCTGGTTTCTCAGATTTTCCCTTTTTATATGAGACCATTAAACGTAATTCTATATTATTTGCCATCAACCACTTTATTAGGTTGCATATTAGGCACGCATAGGCTGAAATACAGGTGTTGTAATCTGCAGAGAGGGACAAAGCTCGGGGATAAATATCTATTTATCCAACTGTCACGACCCACGAAGCAGAAGGACAACTCAATAAATGACCTGATGGTTAATTAATATGTAGAATGTAACACTGATAACGTCTTTATATTGACTCATTGGAATATCACCGGGTGACATAAGATCGAAACACCACTGTACTGAAAAGAAGAGAGAGAGAGAGTTGTGTGTAGCTGATCAGAATTTACAATGGTTTGAGTATAACAGACATTTCTTTGTATTTAAAGTTTACACACTGCAGTTTTAAGGTATGCATATAAAGTAATAGTAAATCTACAGTATGGTTGAAAAATCAGTGCATGTGTAATATAAATAATACTATCATTCCAGTCAACAGCACATACTGTATGTTGATTTCTGGCCATTGACCCATCCACACTATTCTTGTTTTCCTTTGTCCTCATTTTCTCATAATTCATAGTCATTTCTTTGCCTGACCCTGGTTTAAACCAGAGCATCTTGACATTCGGATCAATAGTCATAGTGGAGCAAGCCGCATCGCACATGATAATAACATATTGATCATATTGGTCAATATAAGGTCTTGTTCGCGGAATTCTAGGTGGAGTTGTTTCCCTTACAATGGGTTCTTTTTTTTTTTCCTTTTCTTTTTCTTACAATGGTGAACAGAGTTCAGCTATATTAGTGAGATGGTTAAATCTCTCCACCGGCGGCACTGACAGCAGACTGTAAACTCTAACTGAACCCAGTGGAGTTAACACCTAGTGGAAGACTTGGTTTATAATCAAAAAATGAGTTTGAATGGTTCCCCCCCCCCGTAAACATTTTTCTTTTTGCTTCTTTTCCCTCTAATACGGATGCGAGCAGACATCCTTTCCTTCTCTCGGGGAGTTAAGGATGATGGTTTACAGCATCTGCAGCGAGATCCTGTGGGTTTCAACTTGACAGCTTGTCTCCATGAAGGCTTGGGTAATGAGAGTCTGTGTTCATTCTGTCTACATGTGTCTACAGAATGACACAAACACAAGCATCCGGAGCTTGCGTGGTGCACACTGTGTGCTGGTTTTTTTTTTCCTTTAACGGCGCTTGACAAGCAACGCAACCGAACACCAGCGACGCCATTCAGACGTTTATCTGCACCATGTATTTGTCCAAGGTTGTGATCAGCAGCTTCTCAGCTGTTTCTGGTGTTGCAGTCACATGTGAGGAATGTGGAGCCTGGTTAAAAAAAACAAAAAACAAACAAACAAAAAACACATCCAGTCTCATTCTGATTCGATAAGTATAAAATAAATAATAATAATAATTTAAAAAAAAAAAAAGTATAATCATTTTGAGATATGCATTCACTTGGAGTTCAGTGCACCTTGTGAGTGAAAGGTCATTTTTCATGGTCTGTTTTGTTCTTCAGTAACTAGAGGGAAATAACTTTAGCTGCTAAACGCCAAAAGTATCAGCCACGCTGCTCTGTACATGCTAGAGATGGGGTTTATTGTAATAAATAGACGGAATCATAAAACAAACAAACAATGAATTGTTTTGGTTTTTAAAATATAGGCCTACATGTGACCTATATTAATATTGATGTAGCTGTTGAAGACTTTTAGTCATCTGATTTATTTTCACTTCCTCAGTGAGTTGTTTTTTTTTTTTTTTACAGAAGTACAGAATGGTACAAAAGGCTTGACAGACAATTCTGCAAGTTATGAGTGCACCGGAGAAGAAGCAGCAGCATTTTTTCACATTGTGTCCGCTCTTTGAAAGCAAAGATATTGAAAGACTTTTAATGTATTATAAGGAAAATCACTTGTGAGGTATGCTATGAACAACGTGTTGTCAGTGTCTGCAAAATCAGTTAAGTTACAATTAAGATCTGGCTCTCTGTGTAGACATTGTACAAAACATGTCTCACATGGCTTCATTTATAATAAATAACTGTTCTTCAGAATGCATCGGCCTTCAGCAATGAACAAAGTCTGAAAAGTAATAAATAAATTCAAATGTAGTATTAATCCCACAATCCTTTGTAGTTGGCTGAACCACTTTATTAAACACCAGAACTGGGTAAAGAGTAGATAAAGCATTGGTGGCCTAATAATATTAAAAGGATTGTTGTGTCACTACTTTTCTGTCAGTCAATTTAACTGATAATTTGAGCAGGATTATTATTAGTATTTGTTGGAACTTGGAAATGAAGTGAAATATGAAGTCATTTTAGAACTAAATATTAATCACAGTACGTGTCAAACGTTAAGATTAGAAGGTCATCATTTCCTGCTGGGATGAAACATGAGGCCAAATGCACTGAAAGTGCTGGAGACACATTATCAGTGTTTCGCCGCAACGACACAGAACAACAGAGAACAGCTTGTACCCCCCCCACACAAAGTGCTTGTCTTTCTCCGAAATTAAAAAGGCGAGGGGGGGGGAGGATACAGATGAAATCACTCAACTGTTGCTGTGAGTGCGAGATATTTATGATCTTTGCTCTTTGGGTGGTCGATCACAAACTGATCTGGAGAGAACAGGGACATGCTTGGTGAGGCTGCGTTTTCCTGGAAGAGCAGAGGCCAAAATGGTGCTCTGTCTGCGGGGACGGAAGTGAAGACGTGACAAACTGAAGTTGACAGGTCGTCCGTCAGTTTAGGGTATTAAAAAAAAAGTTCGAACACATCTTGTGAAATATGCAACGCGGGGACGGATGCTGATAATGAAGGCACGCGTGAGCGTGTGCCAGTTTCACTGTTAATGAATGTCTCGTCAAGTCTGTTAAGTTTACTCACTCGTGTTTTGTTTTCATATGCACTTCCTGTTTTACTTTGTATTCACCTTTCCCTCTCGTTTCAGAGCCCGACCTCCTTCCCGCCACTGTGATTGTCTGCCCCGCCCCTGATTGCTGTCACCTGTTCCCACTTACCCCCTGCTTATATAGTCCTGGTCTTCCTCAGTCAGAGCAAGTTATCTGTGTTTCCCTGGTTTAATTCACTTGAGATTGTTTTGATCCTCCTTGTGAGCGCTTTTTGTTTATATTATAAGTAAACTTTTGTTAAACTTTACATTTGAGTCCTCCAGTCTCGTGTCTAAAAGCGGAACAATTGTTTGTGTGCCGCTTTCTTCCAAATGAGTGATCATGCTGAAATGTTGGGTTGATGATTTTTCATTTACCAAATGTGGATCACTTAATCCAAGGGCACATTAGCATGACCCTGGCTCTCTTAAAGCTGGAGTGGAACCCTAATTAATGTTACAAGTAAAACCTGTGTTTGTCCTGCTATTTCATCTACTTGGAAAAGGATAAATTAAGCCAGGGTTATTCAAGACATGCTTGAGCATTTCATACACCTGTGAAACCACATCATTCCAATTCAGTGATCTCAGAGTTTGACAGACATGAAAACAACGTCTGTGTGTGTGTACATTATAGATCCTCAGTGAACTTACTTGCAGAAGAAAATTCCTGCCATGCCACTAAATCTCTTTGAAGTGATCAGACCTGAGTGAGATAGAGCGAGAGATGAGGTCTTAAAATTAAATCCACAGCAGGCGATGATGACTTACGCTGAAGATGAAGGCTCCTGTCCTCACATGACGTGATCCAGTATATCAGTACTGTACTGAAAATACAAAGGAATCTATCTCATCTAAATTTCCTGAGCTGTATCTGGTTCTGCTTCGTTTAAATGTTGCAGTATCTAAAATTACACCTCAGGTGGATCCTAGTTTCATTTTATTTTCTTGTTTATTTTCTTTTTTTTACGTACCTGAAACAAGGTGGAGACGATAAGACACAGGACAGATGTCACTGACTATCTGTACTTTAAGCCACTCATACTTGTAATGTTTGCATTAGGATGAGCTGCCTGAGTTCTGGGATGGCTGGGCACTGTGGTGACGCGTGACACTTCTTTCACTGTTACCTACCTCTAAATCATCTGTTTAAAAACAAGTAAAAAAAAAAAGGTGCATGGCTGGGTTCAACTCAAATAATATCCAACACGTACAGGTTGTTTTTCCCCCATGTTTCTACCACAGCACTGATTTTTGCCGAAGTGAGTCCAAGTAGAAAATCGGAGTCTACGCTCTGGGTGATTGAATAGGAGCAATGAAGCTTACATGGAATGTGCCCTCACCCCACTGCAGAAAACGTTGGGATCTTGTCAAGTTGTTTTTGTCCAGCAGCAGCAGCAGCAGCAGCGGCATGATCTCAAGGTCGTTTTGGGTGCCTCTGAAAGTGTGTGTACATGCTGGCGTGCGAGCGACGTGTGTTTATTGTTTTCACAGAGTGTAGTATTTTGTACAGACGGCCAGAAACGGGAACCAACTGTGTTTTCGATCAAAAAAAAAGTGATAATTGAGAAATAAATACATGCAGTTAGTTCATGTTGTTGTGTTGACGTCGTCACTCCCTGCAGCAGACTGCGATCCTCCAGGTGGGGTTGATGAAATACTAAGCAGCGGTAATGATAATGCAGAGCCACGGCGTGCAGTGTGTCTCTGTGCCGTCAGAGCTTTAGCAGATCGATATCTGATTTTAAAGAGCACATTAATTATCTGTTGTTGTGAGGGGACGCAGCAGAATCCTGAAGCAGCTCTCAGTGGTGGCCGTATATGTGAAAGTCAATTCCCAGTTATGCTGTAACCATGTATCAACAGTAGGATGCGCCAAAGCAGCTTTTTATACAGGGACACGCTTGTGTATACAACATTTCTCATGTGCTTTATGCATTAATGTATATCCAGAGGTGGAAATGAATGAATTGTTACTGTAATTGAGTAGTTTTTTTGTATGTACTTGTACTTTCATAAGTAGTTTTTAAGAAGGGGATGAGGACAGGTGAATTGGCGCTAATCAAGGTCCCTGCGTGAGAAAGTGAAAGCATTTGTGACCTTTGACCCATTTTGACTGATACATTATGTGTTTACATATTTTATTTTGTGAGATTTGAGTCCCCTTGTCCTTTTTGCACGACACCAGAAAGAACTAACTAACTTTTACAGTACATTTTAAACAAGCTACTTTTTTAAACTTTTATTTGAGTACATTTTTAGACATTCACTAAGTCGTACTTTTACTTGAGTAGATTATTTCAGTACTCTTTGCACCTCTGTGTCTCTGCCACTGTCTATGACTACTAGAGACATCTATTTTGATTTTAGAGTGCTGAAATCTGTAGTTTTATCACATGGTGGCACACATGCTAGAAGCATGCACCGTCCCTTTGCATGAACACATGATTACTAGACCTTACTGTTCGAAGCTTGTTTGTTCCTTCTCCGTGCTAAAGGTCAAACAAGCTTTCACGGCCAGTTTGTGCCCATTTGCTTCAATTAGTTCAGTAAGAATCGAGCTTTCAACAAGTGCTGTCTTTCAAGAAGAGGCCACTCTTTTTCTTTTTTTTCTTTTTTTTTTGGCTGCCTGTCAAGCCTATAGATTATATAACAGTGGTGGGATTCTCCTCACTGTGGTTTGCAGGAAATTCTGGCTCGGTGCGGTGCTAACAAAGGCAGTAGCTTTGAGGCTAATGAGGCATGGCAGTATAATTCAGAAAAGAAAACATGTTTGTTACCACAGACGGTTTGCTTCTGCTGCTTCAGATAAATCACTATAGTAACAAGTAAAACTGAATATAATAATAATAGTAGACATTTTGGTAACTGAGATAACAAATCAAACATTTTCTGATACATTAACATTTAATTAGGCCGTTTTTTTCTTTATTCTTTTTTCTTTATTACCTTGTGTCTGCACCTGTTATGTGATTCAAAAGACCAAAGTTGATTTATATTCTTCTTTGTTGATTGTTTGTGTTAAAAGAGCACAACGATATGTTCAGGTTAGCGGTGCCAGGTCGACACAGTATGCGCTTCAGTGCACACGTTTGCCCTGTCTGTCAATAAATGACCTCGCTTCAAACGACAGCCCGCTAATCAAACCCAACTTACACAGGATCAACAAACATTCATTAACACAAATGTAACTTAAACGCGTGCAAGACTGAGGAATTAAGGTACGCTTTGAATTAGTAAAGGAAAGGCTTCTCTGATGTGTGAGAGACGCCTGGAGGAAGCACAGAAACAAGATCCAGGAAAAGAACTCCGCACTACACTTAGGAACTGTTTCATAACGACTTATGTAGCTCATTAATATTCCGCTTCATATAGTGTTCACATTTAAATTTCAGTGTAAAATGAGCCAAGCCCGTTGGCCATATTTACCATTGTAAATAAAACTGTAACACATGCATAATTGTCACATTATGCAAATGGGACAAGTTGTATCTCATTGTATGGGCAATGTAACGTGCTAGGGTTTAAGTATTTATACAAAAGAAAGGACATTTTCCTTCACTGCTATCCATTTGAAGCACGTAATCAGTCGTTTGTTTATCTTAAAAAACATGGGTGATACGGTATGTTTGCATATGACTGGAATAGTTTTGTGCTGGCATGAAGAACACACACCTGTCATTGTATTTCTCTGTACTAACCTTCTGCATTCAGTGCCGGTACCTCAATGTCAAGAAAGAAAAGAGACTTGTGTTATTCCATAATGGATGTTGAAATGTGTTGTTTTTTTTTCTTATGATTGTGTTTCCTGTTACTGGGCATTTTTGTAATCTCAAAAATCACCTTCACTCGTCTCCTGACCTTCCTGATGTTTGGAGGGGAGAACTATTATGTCGGCTTAAAGGAGCATGAAGGATTCTGAACACAAATATTAACACAGGACACACATTAACTCGTGAAAACTCCGGGGGAATGTTATTATCAGGGCAATGTCACTTACACATTACGGCATGCATCGTTAAATTTTGGTCACACAAATTTACCAAACTGTAAGTTCCATGCACGGCGTTTGTAAATTGTTGTCCCTATGCAGCCAGGGTCACGTACAACTGTCCTTCTCACGAGCATCTCACATACAGATGAGTACTTTTTAACATTTCTTTCGCCCTTAATGAGCGTTTAATTGACGATTAATGATTTACTTGAATGAAATGTCCTTTTTATCTCAAGCACATGAGGGAAGATTAATCTGTGTTGTTTTCTGTTTTGAGTTAACAGCGACACAGTTTTATGATGCCCGCAGTTATTACTGTAAACAAGAGAAGATAAATGATCTTACATTATGTTCCTCCTCTGATAAGACATTTTCAAATTGTCATGGTGTCAGTGGGGGATTGGTATGTGTACAACATGCATAAATGTTAGGAAATTTAAAAACAAACAAAATATGCCATTAAGTACTTTGTTCTTGTCCTCCTTCCATTTATTAACCTTGTTTTAATTCAATTACTGACAAATTGTTGGCTAATGTATTTTATTTCTCACTTTTTATGCATAATTAATATGGGGAAATCACTGCATCACAATGTCAGCACGCTTTATTTAGTATATATTCACTAACTTGGTGTGTAAGCCGTCTCAAGGCTGCATGCAATGAATGAATGGCATTAGCATTTAGATTAGATTTGATTATTCCATTTTACAGTAACTTACAGTTTAGTAAAGTCTGATCATTTCATTAATTACTGTAAACTTCGACACATTTTAAAGTTGGGCATTTCTCTGCTTTGAATACAGATCATTTGCACGTTAACCACAAAAGCTGAGGAAAACATTTCTTCAGTGATTTCTGATGATCGTTAAAGTAACGCGTATACCGTGTCTTTTCATTTCCTTGCAGCTTGTCCCAGTTTGTTTCTGGAAGCTTATCATGGAAATGATGAAGAAAAGGCAACGTTTGCATGTAAGTGTGTTTATGAGCAGATATGAAAGAAATCTGGCATTTGACCACAGAGACAAACACATGGTTTATGGTTGTAACTCATCATCTAGAACTGGTTCCATGGAGGTCACAGCCTTTGTTGAGGTTAATGCTCAGATCCTACCTGAGCCACAGTTACAAGAGTCTAAGCTTCTAAGGTGACTTTAGAAAATGACACAGAGAATAAAACATACAACAATGACAATATGTTTCGATCATTCCACGAACCTTTTCTCAAATAATGAAAGGTAAAAGTGCATATTATGTAGCATAATTTAATTCATAAGCTCCTGTGATTGCATATGAGTGTACTGCATCACTTTCGTTGCTATAGATCAACAACATGTAGCATCTCAAAGCTGCTCTCTACTTGAATAATGCATTGTGTGAGAATTCAATTTGCACAAACATTGTAGCTGTTGAGTGGCACAGTGTCTCCCTCTTGAAAGTGATGTACGGTAGTAAATAGTAGAGATAGTAGAGGTAGTAGATATCACAATACTATTGCTACAAATTGTTTCTGCAAAGATACAGTTTGAACAAGGTATTGGAAGTTTTCACTGATAAAGCGGGAGTTTAACGTGCATCTCCACACGTCGCCTTGTCTGTGAAATGTCAGCATTTCTGGGAATGCCGTGCTTCTGCAGCATGTTTGGAAATTTCTGATATGACTTTGATGCTGAGGCTGACTGAGTGGCCGTGCTTGCTGCACTTGCTGCAACACTGTGTGCTCACCCAGCAGATCACGGCTCCTCCCCCTGAGCAAGCTGTTTAATTCCTGTGAGGTGATGACTGCTTAGTAACGTAATAAAGTTTGCTGGATGCAATCCCGAGGCACAATGTGCGGATCATGTTCATCTGACAGACCTGCTCTCTGCTCCACTCCTGCGCTCACACAGCCTGCTGCTCTTCTGTAAGTACTGCAGGTTCACAGCCGTCTCAGTTTTTACATGGGATGAAGGGAGAGTTGTCTCAGCTGGTTCACTAACTCACCAGGACTTATGAATAAAAACACATCACACACAGCGGGGACAGACAGAGGGAGAGCACGTTGTTGCAGTTGGTAAGTTCTAGCCCCTGCAATCTAAAGGAAAAGAGAAGTACTCGCTGCAACTCTGGTGCCTTGGAGGTTTGCTTAATACAATTGTATGCTATTTAATTTTGATGGTCAACACGCTTTTTATTAATGTGCAGTAAATTGCATGGATTGAAGTTCAAGTCACTGATTTTTCCTTCATCCTGGTTAAAAGTTCAGTTAGTGACAGCACGTGAACCTTTGGATGATTTAAGTTGTGATCATTTGCCCTCATGCACAATGTTTAAAGAATGCTCTGTGTGGCATTTTGTAACGGAAAGTCATAAGTTTAAATCTCTGGTGGAGTTATAAATGTTGTGCCCACAGGCAGCCATCCTGATGGGGCTCGGTACTTTTTCACACACACACACACACACACACATACCAGGAATACGTAAGTGGGCTAATCATTTTGCTCATTATTCTTTTTGCCAGGAGGTATCTGTCCTGGTGTAACTGTCAGAGCATAATGGTGGCATTTAAAGGGATCTGGACCAAGGACTTCTGGAGGGCTGTATCTGGAGAGTACCTGGCCACTCTCATCTTTGTCCTTCTCAGTCTGGGCTCCACCATCAACTGGGCCGCAGGAGAGAAGGAGCCTCCCCGCGCTGACCTGGTCCTTATCTCATTGTGCTTTGGCCTCAGCATTGCCACCATGGTGCAATGTTTTGGCCACATTAGTGGTGGACACATAAACCCCGCTGTCACTGCAGCGATGGTTGTGACCAGAAAGCTAAGTCTGGCAAAGGCGTGTTTCTATGTGGTGGCTCAGTGCCTGGGAGCCATTACAGGAGCTGGGATTCTCTACCTAGTCACACCTGCGGCTCTTAGAGGGTCCCTCGGCGTGACCACAGTAAGAATGTTCACCGAACCATGTCCATTTGCAATGTTGTGTTTAGGAAAATATTTCCCCCACTGTTTTCTAAGGCAAATCTCCCATTTCAAAGGTGAACATCCCAGTCGGATATGGCCTTCTTGTGGAGCTCCTTATCACATTTGAGCTGGTTTTCACTGTCTTCGCCACCTGTGACCCTAAACGCACAGACCTTGGGGGCTCTGCTGCCTTGGCCATCGGCTTTGCTGTGACAATTGGTCACTTATTTGCAGTAAGTACCTTAAATTACGATGGATAAAGGATTGATTTGTAATGGCAGTTGTCTGCAGCAGCAGCAGCAGCAGCTCTGGACTTATTTTGGCATGATTGTGTTCTCATGACTACTGCTAGAGTGTATAAAAACAATGACGTATTCACATAACATCGAAATTCAAACTGTTCTATAAAAAGTCCAACTTAGTCCAAATTAGGAATCCTCCAAATCTATCTGCTGACTTCTGTACTCTCAACACAAAATAGTGAAATACTGAGATTAAAATCAGCGCAGCCACATCAAAGTAGTGTGGAACAAGAGAAGTTCCAAGCACGCGCCTCTTTAGCGTGTGCTGAAAGCGGGGCGCAGCAGTGTTGCCTCTTGGAAAAACCACAGGTGCATCAAAGCGTCTATTCTTCGATGTGTGATATTGTTCACATCTTAGTAATTCACACCCACATGCACATCTTTATTGGAGGCTGCCATCGCATGGCAACCGGTCTCTGGGGGCGTCCTGAACCTTGCAGAGCAAATGAATGCACAGGTAAATTGATGTTATGGTTTGTCACTGCTCTAGTGATTTCCCCTCACACCGTTTTTAGCAAATTTAGATGTACTGTACATACTACCTATTTCATCTTGTGTGAGATGGAAGTGTCTCATCCTGATGAAACAGCATCGCTTAGCATCGCTCACCAAGTATGTTTTATACAAAACAATGACATTTGATGATTTATATTTACCGCAATGTTACTGTGTGTCTTCCAGATTCCTTACACAGGAGCCAGCATGAACCCTGCTCGCTCACTTGGCCCTGCAATTGTCACACTAAACTTTGAGAACCACTGGGTAAGAGATACTGTCCGAACAGGATAATCTTTCATTCAGGAGTTAGACTGGCCAAACATTTGCCTGACTCCACTTGTTCCACTTGTATATAAAGTATTATATGTAAGGGATTCCTCCCGTCGTGCATCGGGTTACTGTTTCAAGTGTCATGGCACGCAACATAGAATGCTGATGTACATATTTTGCCGTCCTGATGGTGGAAAGCTCATACAACAGTGAGACGTGCTGAAACCTGGTAAGGTCAAACGTTCAGTACCATTGCCAGAACAGTAAAAAACAGGTGTGGACTTCAGAAGTACTAGCAGCAGGAGTGGTAGCAGTAATGGAAATAGTAGTAGCAGTAGTTAAAGTAGAAGTAGAAGTAGTAGTTGCTGCAGCAGCAGTGATAGTTGTTGAAGATGGAGTTGCAGCAGCATAAGTTGAAGTATGACAAGTTGTGGTAGTAGCAGTAGTCGCAGTAATCACCACACTAATATCAGTAAATACAAAGTAAACACCACAGAAGTGCCAGAGTCTAAATCCTCACTAAAACGGCGACACCGTCTGGGTTATACTTAGTAAATGTCACTGTGGCTAGTATCATCTTCAAAAGTGTCCCGACGTGTTCGATTCTGCAGACTCTGGTCTACCTGCCTGTGATATAACATGTGACCCTCTTTTCCTTTAGTGATGTCAGTGAGCCACATTTCGCTTGCCAGAAGTCAATAACAAAGGGACAAGCAGAAATAACACATGCCACCTGACTTAAGTAAAGTATTTGTCTCTGTCTTGTCTGTTTATGGTAGGTGTACTGGGTGGGACCTATTCTGGGGGGCATACTGGCTGCTGGCCTTTATGAGTACCTGTACTGCCCTGACCCTGAGAAGAAGAACAACCTAAAACTGACCTTCCAGAAGGACCCGTCAGGGAAATACAGAGAGGTGGAGACGGAGGATATTACCATCAAGCCGGGCTCCATCCACACCATCGACCTGGAGAAAGCTGAGAAGAAGGATCCTTTCCACGACTCGGCGGGAGAGGTGCTCTCCTCTGTATGACTATCACGTGCACTGGAAATGGAGACCAATCTGTAGACCAGATTGACAATCAAACTTTGGATTATCTATCTCGAGCCTCTCCCCTCCCCCTCCCGACGACTAAATGCTCATCACAGCAGAATACATTTTGGATCAATGAGACTTTACAGCAGTGCTGAATTACTCTCATCGCCATAAAGCTAATATAATGTTATGGCTCAGTCTCATAGTGAACATCTACAGTGTGTTCAATAACGCCCCCCACCCCCCCCGAGTGACTTTGCAGCAGGTGTTCCAACAATAATACATCGTGCTAAAGAAATATTTCGTGGGGCCAACCAATTAGGTAGGGTCATCGCGCTGTACTAGAGAAATGAACAGCCTTGTTGGATTAGGATTTGTGTCACATGGTGTATGTACATTAAGCACATTACAAGTCCCAGGCAATAGACGGCAGCTCTGACAAGCAATATTATCCAAGTTATACTACAGTGATCTCTATTTTCAGTGCATTAGTCGAGGCAGGAAGCGTCCAGCTCATCTTTATGGAGCCATTGTGTTTCTGTGAAGGTTCCTCTCCACTTTTTTTATCATTGGTCAAGTCTAATAACGGTTCACGTTTATTTCTGTTTTCATAAAACTGTGATACTTCATCGTTGAGGTTGTTTAGATCCAGATTTGGTTCTTGTTACATACTGCCTAATTCTGTATACGTTGCTGCACTTCATACTCAAAAGATTAATTTATTGACCATAAAAATGACTGATCTGTCTCTGTGCTCGAACAATATTTTGTAAATGATTCTGGCAAAATGTTCGTGCTTCACGATTCAAAGACATCTTCTTTTACCTCTTAACATTTCTGGCATTGGGTAAAAGGATAGCCTCACAAAGAACGTTCACATTTTTATAAGAATTCTCATGGCCATTGTTACCAGGTTTATCAATTTAATCTCTCCTTTATGTCACAAAGAGCTAGACACTGGGTGGAGGAGGAGGAGGAGTCCAGATCAGTGATGGATTGGCTCATCTACCTTTTTAGATGATTCTCCCCATAGCCACGTAAATGTCTCTAATGGGTGTTCCCTGTGAGATAAGTCTTCATATATAGTCCCATTAAATCAGCAGCGAGTACAGGAGATGAGACTAGTTTGTGATGTGAAAATAAAGGCGATCTGTTATCTCTACTTTTTATTTCCTCCAATAAACAAACAAGTAGAACTCCAATCCGTTGCTGTAATGTTGTGGAAATTATCAGCCCCACTGCTCCTGCTGCATCAACTTGAAAACAATGTTTTCTCCCCACATGGATACGCTCCAGCATCTCTCAGTCTTGTCCATGCTACCACAGTACCACCTACTGGCTACAGTGTGAATCACACACTGTGGAATAATCCCTCCCTTTGTATTTCTCCAGTGGAGGGCAGCCACGAGCCTTGGATGCACAGCTTACTCTGCAAACAGAAGTCGAGTTTTATTCATGAGTCTGATCCACATTTCATTTGAAATTGATCCAGGCCATTAGCACAGGATGGTGTGGCCCTTTAAACACAGATCCAGTACTTAAGTCTGATCCAAAGTAGGTGTAGTAACAGTTTTTTTTTTAAAGCTTCGTATTCGTAGTATTTCGTCAGTTGTGACAGTGTGAGGGATTGCCTTAATTGACTTGCGTTTGCCACATTTTTTCTGCAGCTGAATATGGACAGCAGTGCACTGTCCTTTACCTGCAGACACACTGCCTGCATCCCTCAAGGCTTCAGTGGCTCGAGGCCGCAGCGCCATCTCAGCCCCCCCTTAATCATCTTTATTACTCAAAGAAACGATTGCATAAATCTGATGTTTCATGCATTGACTATTTCCTCTTGGGACGGTGGGTGGGGAAATAGGCTCACACTCAGATTTGATGTATTGGCCCCTGCTCATCCTTAGATTAAATCTAGAAAGACAGGTGAGGATGGCAGTCCCCACCGTATTGGAAATTTGGTTTTGTTATGAATTTCATATTGGTTAGAGAGGGACATTTGCTGAAATTCTTTGTGATGCATTTTCTGTCGTCTGTGCCGTTCGTATATGAGCAGATGCTGTAAAGAATCAATCACACCCTGAGATGTAATCACAAAAATTGAGGCTGTGGTTGTTGTAAAAAACAAAAAGGTGGACGAAGATACCTCAGCTAGAAAAAAAAGAAAGAAAACCTAATAAGAAGTGACAGCAACTAATCGACCAACACTCTCTCAACATCGTGACTTATCAGCAAGATGAGCAGAAACCTATTCATGCAAAGCCTGTACGCGACATCATTTGCATTCACATACATTGCACATGCGACACAATGGCAAAATGATGGGGATGTTGTTACAAGCAGAACTTCATTAGCACATCATACAGATGCCAGCAAAGTGTATCTCAAAGTGCATCTCGTGCTTATCTAACCGAGAACAGATTCCTTGTGACTTCGAAATTCAGATTCCCACTTCCCCAGCACACAACAGAGGGGGGCAAAAAGATAAAACACACACCTTAAAGATCATTAGCAATTAATATTTGGGGATTCGTGGGGAAAAACAGCGTTAAACACTTGTTTAATAATTCATATTATAAACAAGAAAGTCTCCCACTTCCTTAATAATTTAGACGTAAGCTAATGTTGATTTATTCAGGAAGGTCTCTGCCACCAGCACCGCCTGGAGTGCCCAAATTTGAATTAAAGTAGGACAGTAGCAGGCGAGTCTGTAATAACATTTGTATAATTTTATTATTGCTCTGGGCTCAGTTCATTTCCTCCTCCAGTAGCTGCGTGAAATTGTTTGATTCTGGAAACTGCCTTGAGTCTGCGGCTCTGGGGTTGGAGGGTGGTACAGGAACAGGAAGGCATGCGACACTCTCTCCCTCTGTCTGATGCTGTCAGACACACACACACACACACACACATACATGCAGAGCGAGAGAGATAAATAACTTTATTATTCTGGGTTTTTGTAATACTGTTACACTGGCTCACTTAATAACTCAAGCTGTCTTGGGAATATGATTGATATTCTCACTCACCTTGTCACTTATGATAAATATTTTTACCACATTTGTGTGAGGAGAAAAAAAAAAACGCAGGCACTCATTCATTACATTACGAAATCATATACAGTCAATCTGAGAGTTTGTGTTTATGTCTCCTTCCAGGAGAGATTGCCGTTTCTCTCATATTCGTCAGAGAAAGTCACTTTTGCGGCGTCCGTGTGAGGAGTCGTGTTTGTAAAGATCCGGTGATGAGATTCCAGCTTTCTGGGACTTTACTACAACAAACTATTTCATTTAGAGGAAGTATTTAAGTTCATAATCGTTTGGACGGTTTGCGAAGCCATCGAGTCTTATCATGCGATGCTCCCCTACTATATTGTGATTTTGTTTACCAATGATAGGACTATCATTTCCAGAATGGTAATCTACAAAATTCTGATTACTCCAACACAAACAATGTTTGGAAGGTATTAGCTCATGTAACACACACCTGAGACCCCAGTGGCTTTGACACAGGAAGGGAGGGTGGAGAAGTTCTGATTGGTTTCCTCGGGGCTCTGCTTCCAACTTCCCACCCGCACACATTCCCTCACTCCTCCTTCTCCCCTTCAATTCCTTTATGCAGAGCAGCCCAAACTGCAGTTTGATGAAACACATTTGTTTTTCTTAACTCTTGCCTCGCCATCATGGCTAAATCTCCAAGGCCTGTCGGTGTAATGTGGCCCAAAAGCAATTGGGTTAATGAGAGGATATATGTGCAAGTGTGGGACTTGACCGGAGGAGCTGTTTTGGTCTGCTCGTGTTATTAGGGAAACCTTTATTATTGTTGCCCTCTAGTGGGAACCATATAATAGGATTACATTTTATTAGAGCCTCACAGCATTACCCAAGCAAACCAAACCCCCCCCACCACCACCTCCCTCTTGTCTCTCTTCCCCTCATAGTAGTGTCACTCCTCTGTCCGCTGGAGGTGGGACAGGTGCATTTGGGGCTGTAAGGAAAGCCAGAATTTGGGATTGCAAGTGATACGAGGGGATCAGGGATCCTCTTCTTTACTTAAAAGTGACTTGTCAGTGTAAAACACTGGCTTTTTTCAATCACTTCTGTTAAAAAAAACCAGCAAACTGAGACTGCTTTCCCTGGCAGGAGAAACTCTAGAGTGCGCTCCATCTTAACCAGTGCACTAAATGTTGTCGCATACATATGCAATGAGTTTTGACATAATGCCACAGTTTACATACTGGTTGCGTATGTAAAATGACACCGAAGAAATACACTACTAGCACACAGGTGTTTGTTTTACTCGCCGAACAACGGCGCCCCTGTGTCGTGCAATTAGCATTGTTAATGTGCAACCTTGACGAGTTTAACTTATGACTTACTGTGATCACTTGGATGATACTGAAGCAACAGACATTCTCCAAAGCAAAATTTTATTGTGCCAAAGATAATATTTGATGAACAGTTCTGGCCCAGAAACGGTGCAACCCTGCAGGGCAGATTGAGTCAGGCTGTAGAGCAGCTTCAGCACTTTCCCTTATTCATCCAACTCCCTTACATAACCACAGGCCATTAGAGGGGTGTGGCGAGCATAGAAGTTATTAATATGGTCTCAGGCGAAACCTAGACATCTCTCAGTCCATACTAAGTGGCAAGGACTTAGTATTTCAATGCAAATCAGCCAGTAGAGTACTATAACCAGGTTTATTTCCATGTGATTTCCTGAAGTAACAATGGAGGATTATAGAAAACACAGCATTCCCTGCTTCAGTCAGTTTTGTGGACAAGAAATGTTCATCGTGTCAAACTTTGCACAGTAGTATTCACTTCTGAGACGTCTTGTGGGCGCTTCGTCAGGTTTTCAGTCCGACTCCGACCTGTGCGCGGCCGTCTCATTTTACAAGCACAATGTCGCCGTATCCTCTGTCCAAAACGAACCACTTCCTGTGCAGTGCAGGAATGTCGCTGGGCAACACGAGATACACACACACACACAGAGGAACTGAGCATTGTGCAAACTAATTTGTTTTAATCTTTGTATTGTACTGTCTGTATAAAAAGGTTATGTGTAGTTCTAAAGCAGCCACTTTTGCCATAATAGACGACTGGATAAGAGTCAATATTATAAGAGAAATAAAGACAGTAAACTGACTCGGCCCATAATATTTGTTCTGCCTTTTTTTAAACATAAGTCACCATAAGCTTGACTTGACAAAATAATATAATAGTAATAGTATGTTTCATGAATGATGGATTAATGTGTTATGTCTTCCTTTCAAAAGGCAACTTTGATTTCTGTGTTTTAAATTGTGATGCGTTGTTTTTTTTTTGTTTTTTTTTTATTTTTTTATCGTTCCAGCAAGCCACATCAATATTTCCAGGGTTCTTCTCACCGTTCGCCATTTATAATCCTTATGATGTCATTCAGACTAGGCAGTTTCTGTCCGGGGCATATGCAACATCTGCAACCAATCTGGATAATTTGTCCACCAAAATATGGCGCAGCCAGCCAGTGTTCGCCTCCTGTAGCTGCTGTGGCAGTTAGACCCGTACTACTCCTCCACTGCTGCTTTAGCACAAAGCACATGCTGGCAACAAGGACAACTCCAGACTTCAGTTTCATGCGATGCATATTCTAAACACTGCAATGAGAAGATCACTTTAGGCTCCATTTGCATTTAAATATGAACAAAGTAGGGGATTTCAAGCCCTGGAGTGTTCTCTGCTCAGTTTGTCAGATTAATAGCATAAAAATGTGTGCATGTGTGCATGAGACTTACTGTATTTTGTGCCAATTTGCCCGTGGGGCAAATAACTTCATCTTAACACTGTAACCATGTGTTTGTTTTCCTGTGGGACATGCTGATCAAAAAGAGGAAAGTTTAATCATCCCTAGATCGGATGGGCAAAGGATAGCTGGCCCTTCCTCAAGAGCAACTGTCTACTAAAGATGCTTGGAGCAGGGAATTCTTTAGATGAGGAGAACTGGAAAATGTTTTTGTTTGTGAGCTTGCATTCATCAGTCCCCGGTCCCTTGGCGTGGCTTTCGTATTCCACTGTCGCTTGAACAAAACCAACTTGGATTGGGTTTTATCCCTGGATAAACATTTGAGTGCTCAGCCTGTTTGTAAATATTTCTTTCAAATTTATGTTTCCTTTGTTCTCTTCCTGTGTGTTTTGTTGTGTTTTTTTTTTTTGATGCTGGGTTACATTACAATAACATGACTCACTAACTGTTCAAAGTTGACGCTCTCAACAGTAGGGGGCGCAAGAGCAGAGATGTCCAAGAGTGTGGAGGTCACTGTTGAGACTATAAAGAAATAACTGTCAGTTTTATGTTCGCACGGGCACAAAAAAAAATACAACTCCTGACTCAGAATGATGATGCACATTCACGTGAATGGATTTTTTTTTTTTTTTTTTTTTTATGAACAAAAGTAATGTCTTTAAACAAGTGACTTTTGTACTGTCTGCATCCCCCAAGTAATACTAAAAGCCTCAATCTTTCTGAAATCATGCATGGTTGAACATTTGAAATGAGCTCGCACATCACCCTCAGGCACTGATTCAGACTTGATTGGGGCAAGGCGAGCTGAAGTGCTTATTTATACAGCTACGTCATTTGGAGGTGGTCCAAAGGGAGGAAAGAGACTGGAAAGATTGCAAAGGGGGGAGAGAACGGAGTGAGGATTTCATTAACCACATTCCATTAATTTGAAAAGTTGATTCCAGGCTAATCAACAAGTTGTCTAATGCACATGCAGTGTGCATGGCGTGTGTTAAAGACACTGTGGGTTAGAGGTTTGAGAGGCAGGCAGGGGGAAGAAAAAAAATCACAAAGCTCCACCAACAATCTATATAATTATCATCATCTGCTGCTTTTCCTCCCTGGGAAAGAAACACTCCATCCATTTGTAGAAATCGCCCGAGGGAACGTTACATCAAAACTAATCATAACGATTAAAATCAGCTTCTCTGCGAGAGGGAGGCAATAGGCAAGTTGGAGGCAGGGGGAGTGAGGGTGTTGTAAATGCAGAAAAAAAAAAGAGAGATTTCTTTATTTGATTTTATAAAAACATAAACTCAACAAAGACTGAGGCAATGCTGCTGTGATCCATTTGCTCGCAGTTTTATTCTGGAGATGGGTTTAGACTGGGGCAGAGACATGAGCTAATTGTATCCTGATCTTTGCCTTGAGGGGTTTCGGAGCCCTGGAGCAAGTATTCTCTGTATTTTCTTCTGTCTACCTTAGCCAAGCTATTGCATTTCTCAGTGGTGTAGGAAGAGAAGCAGATCGTGGGCCAAATCGGAGAGAAAAGGTGCATAAAAAGATACTTTATGCCGCTCTATGTTTCAGGTAAGCGGACATTTATTTGGTTTGCTATTATTTCCGTGGCTGGATGGACTGGGACACAGAGGCGCAGCAGCTTTTACGCATGTGCCAAGCGATTCGAGCAGTACAGTTCTTAAAAATATTTAACCACTTCCTGGCAATTGTTCCTTAGTTAGTGTACGAATGTAAGCGCGTGAGTACATTAAAAGAGGCTCTGGTTAGTCTGGTCTCAGCGAACATCGGATTACACTGCAGTCTTGTCGAGAAAACACTCCACTTATCCACCGTGTGATTTCGCTCCTGGCGCCTTTCAGCTCCGAACACAAGCAGCGTCTCCGTGTCGCCGTATAACTTGCTCCTAAGTTACTCGAACCCGCGTTTGTCGTTTTACACGTTTTCGCTCTCGTTTTTTTCTGTCGTCGGAATCGTTGTTTGGTCGCGAAACAGTTTTGCTTCCTGGCTGCCCTAGATCTTCTAATGAAAGACGCCATTGTGGAGTAATTTTGCCGCAGGCGTTTTTTTCTTATTTCTGTGTAGACACGACGTGGCTTTTTGACACGTCAATGCAGAATCTGTAAATCAGCCTTAAATTCAAGCCGTGGTCGTGTGAAGAATGTCACATTCATGAAGATGAGGACAAAATAAGGGCAAATTCCATCCTTCCCCCGTTCCTCTGTTGCCCGTGCGTAATTCACTCCAAGGTCCGGATGCGAATCGGCAAAATAGAGTTTGCCAAGTCACAATCTGGGTGTATTCCTCACGCGAAAGAGTTTATTGTGTAGTTCAACACCTGCGCACTTCCCTTCATAAGTTTACACTTCTAAAATATGCACTACATCCTTTAGCAAAGCGAGATTGTCCGGACGATTCTCACTCCGGTGCACTGCCGGAAATGTGCCATTTCAAACTGTACTGTTCAACGCGACACGACTGACACAAATCAGTGAAGTTTGGGTCACCTGTGATGAAAGCAGTGATCAGTTTCTCCAGTTTCGGTGGGCGCATGATGAAGCAGTGAGACTGAGATTGTGTCTTCTCAGGACTGGTCGCTTGATGGCGCTGTAACAACAAAGCCACAGCACTGTACAGTATGTACAGCATCTGGACATCTGTTCCCCATTAAAGTAACATTCAACAACCACACTGATGTGGTACGAGACAAAATATTAATAAGCCAAAATCAGTGAGTCTACATCACGTCAGCTCTAAATCAGACGTGCTTGACTAAAACTGGAACTCCTTTGAGGTGAAATGGTGTTATCACGTTTCATATAGCCTTTCCTATTTATGGCCACTCCTGTGCCCTGGGACAGCTACGTCTGTGCCAGTGAACATGCACCAGCGTCTCCAAAAGCCTGCGGCAAAGCGGCACCGATCACACTTCCCTATCTGTGATGTCACTGCTACCACAAAGGGAGTGAGTAGTCCTGCTTGTGATAAAACTTGGGAAATCATTGGAGTTTGGCAAGTGTATGTATGTGCTGCTCTATTATCCCACCTGCTTGGACGTTCGTCCTGAAACGTTGCACTGATTTCCGTGAACGTACGTCTAATGAGAGCACACCTCGAGTCCTTGTGCACTGTTGGTCGCGTGGATCCTCAAACACAGACTGGATCGCCCCAAATCCAGAGACACTGGTTTATCCAGATACTGTAACAAGCAGGTCAGTGTAGTCTCTTTACACTGGTGACTTCTCTTTGCTTCTTAACGGCCTCTTCATCCTCTAGTGTTTTGTTTTTTTTTCCTTTTACAATCAAAGCACTGCTGCATTTTGTGCTCCCCAAACGTTCAGAGCTTCTGCTCTTACTGAGGAAAATGCAGAGAGCTTTAATCTGTGACAAGTGAGTTTGACATGATGCAAGCCACAGGCAATGTTATCTCTATACTCATCAAAGTGCTACATACAGTGCAGCCATATTTTTTTTTTTTTACTCAAACAAAATGGCCTTCTTGCAAAAATGCAGAACTAGTGAACGTGAACTCTAGAGAAATGTGAGGTGTTGTTCGTAAAACAGCTGTTATTGGTCACCTAATCTTGATTCATGTTCATTTTTATTATACAAAGTTAAACATACCTAAGTGGACCACAAGCCGACCCAGGCATTGCTGTTATGACAGTGTCTCTGCCAGCTTTTTTTTTTTCTCTTCCCATTCCAGTCTGCAGTGACTGAAGTTAACCCGAAGTTCTTATTTGTCTGTGTGTGGACATTTGAAACAAATGGCCGTGGGCACCAAAGCAGAGGCAGCCCATCCAGATTATGTAAATACCAGTCTGCCTGCCTCAAACTGAATGTTAATGCTCTGATCTGAAATGCTAATTGTGTCTTGTGAGATATGTCGAAACACTGAAGAGCTGCATTGTGGGATGGGAAATTTTGATGGTTAATTTGTTGTATATTCAAGCCCTTTGATACTCGCTTGCAAGTTTTTGGCGCACTGACAGTTGGTGTGATACTCAATTTTCAAACAAGAGGTTTCGTGTTTGTTACCGCCGTCCTTTTCCAGGAGAGGTCTTTCTGTGACATCCTGGTTATTGAAACGTCTCCGCAAGCTGAGAAAGTACACGTACAATTTGACAAATTTCATTAAACTAGTCGCAAGGAAGACTATATAAGGGCTGTGCTGAATTAAAAATGGCAACAGGTAGGAAGATAAGAGCTAGTGTGTGGCTACATACGGAGACCTACATCACTTACTGATGAACTCTGTGACATTTGAACTGTCTTTGAGACCAGTGTGGAGAAAGAAGGCATAGAATGTTTATAAAAATGGTCGTAGTCCTCTGGTTTGCTACGCAAGTGAAGCCCAGGAGGTATAATGGAAGTAGCAGTTAGCCAGCAGGGAGAATTTGCCTACTTGTCACTTGATTTATAACATCAGTTATGGTCTCAATAGCAAGTTTTTGCGACTTCCTCAATAGAACATGACAGTCAGTTTTGGTAATTGTATTCCCAGTTGAATTAAAGTGGACAATAAACAGCACATAGGAATCAGTGTGATTGACAGTTAACAGTTAATTTTGTGAACTGCCCGTATTCAAAATCTGTCACGGTGCCGCTCGAACCGCACCGACGCTGCGCATAGGATCGTTGCTTCCAACAACTCAGAGTGATTTTTCTCGATATAAGTGCACATTCCCGCCACCTGTTACCCCCACACCACCACCTCGCACCCACCCAGCCGCCCTGCTCTCTTTCACTCTCTTCCCTCTCCCTTGCAATTTTCCATAATGCCTTACAGATTTTACACTCAATCCACCTTTGCAATGACAAGGCTTTGAGGAAATCCAATTCCACCAAGCTGTTTTCAGAACTTACTCTCCACAGGCACACACACACACACACACACACCATCTCCTCAAATTAGTCAGGGAACAAATTACCTGCATTCTGAGTGTGATCCCACGCACTTTGCCGGCTGCCTTACACAGGTCCCCTTTTGAAGAGCAGCCATGTGATTTCTCTCTCTTTTTGCCCTTCAGGCCCCTTTTGAGTTGAATTTTAAAACTATGTATGGCTGCTGCCTGCGCTTATCAGCGCGTGCACAAGCGGCATGCAAATCAGACCAGGATCACACACAACCACATTGGAGGCCTACACTCAAAGGCAAGCTTAATTGCTAATTGGGTAGCTAGGTGTGAAACTCACACTGCCAATGAGGCGCAGGGATGTGGATGTTTTAAGGCCAGTGGTTGAACTAATTAATTTTAATCTGAATGTTATGAGAATTTTGTGGATTGCCTGCATTCAAGAGAGTGCTGTGGCAGTACTTTTGACAGCAATTGGACATGTGGTCTGGTTTTATACACTGTGATTCATTAGTGTGGTGGCTTTGCTATGTGCACATGTGGTCATCAGGTGTCGTAGAGTAAAGTTAAAAAAAAACAAAAAAAAAACGTCAATCTGAGGAAGTGGAGAAAAATACTTCAGGGTGCTTTTTTTGTGAGTGGAAAGATCACGATGAGTTTGGTGTCTCATGAATGAAGGTGGAAGGTAAATGGGGCATTATGTCCATGTCAAGTCAAGTCAGCTTCATTTATATAGCAAAGTTCACACAGAGGTAAAATCACAGACGTTAACAAACACATTACCAGACGTGAAAGACACAACTAAAAAGGTTCCTGCGCGTAAATGCTCGTCCCTTCTTTCTTTCTTTATTATAACAGAAACTGCCAGCTGCAAGGTTGAAAGTTTAAAGTTTACTTTTGAAAATAGATACCTGATTTTCCCTGAGTGTTTTTTTATTGTTTTATGTGACCCATGGCATCACCGCTCAGTCAAAAGTGTATAATATTCATTTGAGTTGCAATTTCTGTAGTATCTTATTTTCATACATTCTTCATAATTTTGCAGAAAATTGGTCTAGTAAACATTTGTGTAAGTAAGTACAAGATTTGCCACTGTAATGTAATTACTTTTTCAATGAATCATAACGGGGTGCCCTTGTAGTCATTTGAGCCCCTGAAATGTCTGTGCACGCCAGTGGTAATACGCTCAGTCCTTTACTGTACCGACAGCCCGTGAAGTGCTTTGAGTACTGGTTTGGTGTGCTGTATCCAGATGTTTGAGTGGGTTAGTGTCTCCCCTTTTTTTTCCACGGACTACACTCTAGACTCTGCGGGACTGTTGCTGTGGTGAATGATGAAGCCGAGTTTGACAACAGCCGCTGAATCACTGCTCCAAAAAGGCAAAGGTCAGCTGCGGCAGGTCCAGATGTGCGCACTGACCCGACCCCCATGCGCAACCAAGACCATGACATTATGTTAAGCAGCGTTTGGTTTGTTCTGAAAATGCGGCGCACACATAGGCTACCTGCCGCTGAAAGAGCGACAGCCCAGAAGAGCCGCGGGCGCTACAATGCTAATGTTGTCGGGGGCTTTGACTTCTCCCAGCCATTTCTGCAAAGACGCCGCTCCGTGTGACAACAGCCGCGGCTCCCGCTCTTCCCCCGGTGCTCTCGCTCTGCGCCTCCCCACATTTGGCAGGTGTGTTCGGAGGAGAAGAAGAAGAAAAAAAGAAAAGAAAGAAAAATAAGAAGAAGAAGCCAAACCGCGTCACACGTCTGCTCACCTCAAAGTCTGCGCGCTAATGGACGAGACGGATATCATGGACTTAACGCATCAGAAAGCGAGGAAGCGACCGCGTCCAATCAGTTCTGCGGATGAGTCCGTGCACGCGTCCCTCAAACGGCTTCCCATCCGCGCGGCGGAGAACAGGGAGCCCACGCTGATGTTCGCCGTCAGAGCCGGGGAGCCTGTTCCCGCTGCGTCTCTCAAGCAAAATGATCATTCGCTGACTTCGTCTCCAACCGCAATGATGCCGACGCAGGTAAAAGCGTCAAGTCCGATTTAGAGTCTCTGGAGAAGGAAAGAGGAACAAACTGAAAATCTGTTCGAGACTTTTTTTTTTTTTTTGCTGCTGTGCATTATATTGATTTCAACGTGTGACTAGATTTCCCTGCTGCCCTTAAATGCAGAGTGCATCTTTTTAAAGTCATTTCATCATTCTTTTGCCCCCATGTTTGCGCCTGAATCCTTAGTGAAAGAGACGATGCGTCGTTTTCTCTCTTTTCACTAAAACTTTTGGGGCTTGAAGTCATTCTCCTCTGAAATAGTCTCCTAATGGTGTTTGTAGGTTAACAGGAGACAGTTTCTCCAAAATCCTATTACAGTATTCAAATGAAAGAGTCATTAATGCTCATTTCATGTGCAATTTCTGATCCAAATTAATTTGGCTGAGGAGATTATGGCCCTCAGGAGTGTGCTCTGTGGCAACATTCAGGTCAAGGTCAGGCTGCTCTAACTTTGCAGAGGAAATTCTTCCATTTTACTCTCCAGACAGTGGAGTGTTACACATATACATACTGAGATGTTTGTGGCAAAATATTCAAAGTGCATTTGCAGGAGTAATAATTTAAAAAAAAAAAGATGCCTTTTTTCCATCAATCAAACTTGCACATGTCTTAATACTTTCATTCCCTTGTGTGTTTTGGAACAGGATAATCGCTCCAGCATGTCCAGGCCCATGATCACACGGTCACCAGTGTCTCCATTGAGTAACCAGGGCATCCCCACACCTGCACAGCTCACCAAGTCCAACGCCCCTGTGCACATCGATGTGGGTGGACACATGTACACCAGTAGTCTGGCCACCTTAACTAAATTCCCAGAGTCCCGGTGAGTCTGCTCTACCGTGCTTGTGTGCTCTTAGCGTGTCGAGGGGCTCAAGTTTTCACGTTTCCGCCACTACTGATTGTGAGCGTGTTACGTCGTGCTTGTAATAGAAAACAATACCATGAAATGAAATTCGCTGTGTTTTACTGGGAGTTAAGTTTAGTCAAGGAAATGTTTTGTCACTGTCCTGGTTTAGGTTCAACGTGACATCAAACAGGCAAATTTTACATCTCGTTAGTTCTTTGATCAAATATTTGCTCCACGTATCTTCCGCATAATTTGCCGTAGGATTTATCAGGTAGAGTGTAAAGCCCACAGTTATTTTTGAGCAGTAAACAAATTGTAGGAGCTTCAAGTGCAGAAAACAGCATTCAGACAAAAGCAAATTGGTTATTCTGACAGATGTCACGTCAGCAGTAAAGGGCCACAGGGCATGGGGCCATCTGGAGGCTGGGAGGCTGCACTGTCGCTCCAAGCGCAGGCCTGAGGGCGACTGGCTCCCTGCCTGGGGCAACCGACTACCAGCTGGGCCTGACCTCTCCAGACCAACTCTGCTCTTAATCTTCTCTTCTCCTTTTCTTTCCGTCTGTCTGTGATTATTCTCCTTCTGTCTTTCTTTGGATCACCCCTTTCTTCCTGGTTTATTCTTGTACGAGTCTTGGTAATGTTTGTATGTCTGCGTGAAAGCGTGAAAAAGAATTGAAAGACTGCGATTATTTATTAAAAACAATCACGTTCCATTCATTCATTGACAGACTTCTTTTGTGGCAGTGAAGATGCAAAAATGACAAGTCGTTTATTACGAATTATGAATCACACCACAACCGCAGTAAAATAATCACAATACGATTATTTTGATAGTCGCATTGTGCAATCGCGCAGCTCTGGTGTGATAAATATATCAGAGCTTGGTAAAGCTGTCACACTGCTTTACACATTCTTATAAATTATTGAGTCTCTACTCTCTCTCTCTCTTTTTCATTATCCTGCAATTCCATTGTACTCAGGGTGCAGGAAACCGACTCATCAGCTGCAGCGTGATACACTAGCAATTATGTTTTCATTAACTTTTGTTAATGTTGATATTTTCCCCCCTCTCCTTCCTTCCCTGCCTCACCCTCCGCTCCCTCCTGTCTGTGTGGGTAGAATCGGTCGTCTCTTTGATGGCACAGAGCCTATAGTCCTGGACAGCCTGAAGCAGCACTACTTCATTGACAGGGATGGACACATGTTCCGCTACATCCTCAACTTCCTCAGGACGTCCAAGCTGCTCATCCCAGACGACTTCAAAGTGAGTGGATGTCCATCCGAGAAACTGTGAATTCCCATTAGCCAGTCAGCACTCCTACAACTCAACGCACACACACACACACAATGCATGCTAAGGCCACACGCGGTGCTTTCGGTCACTGGTCCCCCGTGAATTGCTGAATATGCTATATCGTTTTCACTTTCAAACAAAGCTCAACCGTGATGCGTTTGCTCATCACGAGACGCACTTCGACGTCCTCTGGCCGAGTGTTCCTTAAGATACTTGGAGGAAGAAACCAGCTTTGAACAAGGTCGAGTACATAAATGCTGCAGCTCGAGGAAGCACAGTCCTTCACCGCTCTTATGTTCTCGTCCAGGGTGAGCTTCACTGTATGTGACACATTAAGCTTTCTGTCTTTTTTTACTTTTTTATTATTTTTTTTTTTACATTTAGCCAGTAATTACTTAGCTTGCCCCGGGAGAAAACAAATAACCACATTATCTGATGGACTGCCCACAGTGTGACTCAATCAGTGGAAAGTATGTCAGCTAAAATAAGCAAAGACAAAAGACAGGCTCAAGTTCAGGCTAAGGCCACTTTCACATTGGGTAGACTTTGACAGGAGCATGAGAAATTGTGAACTTGTGTGATTTTAGGCCCTGCAGTCCCGCGGGTAAAGGATTTCCTCCTCTACCCACACGCTACCCTGTGTTACATGTCACACCGAATCTCATCCTCTCAGTGTTTTTTTTTTCTTTTTTTTTTAATTTTGTCTTAATGGTGTCTTGGCATAGGGTCTGGACAGTGGTTTCAACATTCTCTGCTATTTCTTTTTATTCAACCATTACAGAACTTATTAAGTTCTCCTTTTTATGGTATAGTAAGATTTACTGTAAGCTGGATTTAGCTAGAAGCTCAGTGCGGCCTATCCTGATATGCAGGGAATGTAAGTTTAAAGGAGTTTCTGAGCTTTGTTTTTACAAAGAAATGCATTTGAGTCTTGTATTGTACTTTATTATATAATAGCCATCCATTTTTGACTCTAGATTAATTAAACTAAAGACAATAAGCCACCAACAAGTGTGAAACCTGTTTTGGATCAAACATTTTGGTATTAATGTACTAATGTTACTGTAGATGACCAACTACAGTTTATTCATATGGTCACAAAGTCACACACAGTGCTCCTCTCCGGTCTCCTTCAGGATTACAGTCTGCTGTATGAGGAGGCGCGGTACTTCCAGCTGCAGCCCATGCTCGCAGAGCTGGAGCGCTGGCGCCAGGACCAGGAGCTGAGCCGAGTGTCTCGCCCCTGCGAGTGTTTGGTGGTGCGCGTCGCGCCCGACCTGGGCGAGAGGATCACGCTCAGCGGTGACAAGGCCCTGATCGAAGACGTGTTCCCAGAGATCGGCGACGTCATGTGCAACTCCGTCAACGCCGGCTGGAACCATGACTCCACGCACGTCATCCGCTTCCCACTCAACGGATACTGCCACCTCAACTCTGTCCAGGTAATAATAAGTTAGTTATGGCTGTTATTTACAGTGAGTTGTTTTTACTTTAATAAGTATAAAAGTGCAAGGGATAGATATATATATAAGTAATAATGATTACAAAGTTGTAAAGATAGTTGTAAAGATAACGATAGATTTTTTTTTTATCTAATCAAATCATGTGAACAGCCTAGCAGAAAATAAGGTCTTTGATGAGTTCATCAAAGCATCAGTTTAGCCAACCATCATTATACAAGTCTACCACCATCTTTGCTTCTCTGTGGTCTGACTGGAATAATGATTTGTATTTTGTCGGTCAGATACTGTGGGGGGGTTTTTTCTCCTCATGTTTCCCATTGCTCTTAAGAGATTTCATTCCACACAATCACAGGATCCCATGCATCTGTAGACTGTGGCATCGTGTAATTCTTAATACAAACTGTAAACTGCAGCTCCTGCATTCAAGACATTGCACTTGACCATGATTTAGTTATAATATTTCAAAAAACATGTTCAGCCCTGGCGAGTCGTACAACATTGATGAGCAAACTGGGAGGAAAACTGGCCGCCAGTAAGAGGGAGTAGGAAATTCAGGATGCAGTGATGAGCTTGTTGGATTCAAATGCTCTCATCACCAAATCAAAGTTAAAAACTTTATTTTGCCATTGTTGTCTTGAATATCTTATAAGGTGTTAGGAAAGTTTTTACAGGTAAGTTGTAAGGGAGCATAACAGTAACTCGACTTTCATTATTTAAACATGGAAAGGATTTTATATTACCCCATTTAAGGCATCAGCTTCAAGGGCCGAACCATATTTGTAAATCTACGAGAAAACTTGTAAATTCCGTACAAAGAGTGAAATTCAGGACAGACGCGGGTTCTCTCAGGGTACTCCAGCTTCATCCCAATGTCCAAAAACATGTAAATTTGGGGATTAGGTAAGAATGTGAGAGTGAATGGTTTGTTTCTGTGTGTTGACCCTGCAATGGACTGACAACAAGTCCAGGGTGTACCCCGCCTTAAACCCCCCACGACCCTCATGTTTAGGATAGAGCCGTAGAAATTGAACGAGTGAGTGAGTAAAATTCAACTTTAATATTCAGCATGCATTTGGCAATACTAAATTTCTCTAATGATATATTGATTTTTCCACTGATTCATTGATGTAAGATCCTCTAATAGGCATGAATAAGTGATAGGTGGAGGGGGTATTTAAAAATATATCACATGGATCTGGACTGTGTCTCCATCTGAGGAAACAAAATCTCCATCTTCTTCCCAAAACACACACAAACAAACAAACCCTTCTCTGAAGTATGTGAGTCGTGGAGAGCGAGCAAGAGAGTGAGCATGCTCCCTGGCAGGTTGTCCCCAGGCGGGGCCCATAATCCTGTTTGGTTATTAAAGCACGCCGGCGGTGGATGCTGTATCTGCGGCTAATGGAGGCAGGGCGGGGGGTTGAGAGAAGGCAGGGGTGCATAGAAAGCTGCCAGCAGTAGGGGGACCTTTGTAGTTTTGGCGGAGGCTTGGGCCTGGGGGCTGGGGGAGAGAAATGGGGAGAGGGGATTTTGCGGCCCACACTGAGCCAAGTGGCAGAGAGAGAAAGCCTCACTGCTCCCTGGGGCCTATTCGATGGAATGTGATCCTACAGCCCCCCTGGACACGTCTGTAGATGTCTGCAAGGCTGCAAGATCAGAAACAGCTACACAGCGAGAGAGACAGACAGACAGAGAGAGAGAGAGTGGGACATGTAGCCTAGAAAACAATGTAATAAGAGGCTCTTAGTTTTGCCGAAGTCCCATCCAAATTCCCATCACATGCCGTATGTTGCTGCACCTTAGTCCCGAAGCTGTTTCCAGTGCTAGACTCAGTCATTAGTATAAAAGTGCAGAAGAGTGCAGTCAGTCTATGGTCGTCAGTTTTGCAGTAATTAACAAAAGGTCGTATGTTGACTTGTAGAGCTCCACGACTGACCATCAAAGTAAGAGGAACTTTAAAAGTGTATTCCAATACAGTTACTTATTACCTGTTCAACAATGTAGTTAACAACCTAATCCAAGTACCACAATACTGAAGTAATCGAACTTGAGTACGTTCTGTACCTCAATACAACTGCAAATAGGGACGAGAGAAAAGAAATATCAATAAGATCACTTTTACAACAGAACAATGTGACCTTTGAAAATTAAGTGGGGAACCAAAAATGTGTCCTTCAGTGTTCAGTGTATTTTTTAAGAAAAGCGTGCTTTTCATTAAACAAATTCAGCCAGTAGCCTTCAGATATCCAGTGAAAGGGCACTACGCGTGACTTTAACACCAATGGCACACTTTACAAAGCAAAAATAAAACCTGCTTCTTTACAAGGCAAATGGGAAAGGCTCCGTTTTAGTTTCTCGAATGCGAAGCAGGAACGAGGAAAAAGTTATGAATCCATGCCAATGATATACATTTTTTATTAAATGTAACGGTAATCTGATCACGTTTTTTTCTCCTGTAACTATACCGGAATACAGTTACCTTGTTTTTGTATCCTAATTATGTTACGCCGTTCCATGTATTCTGTTACTCTCCAAACCTGAATAACTGAGGAGCAGATATACCTCATTCTCCCATGGTCAAAAAACATCCCATTTAAACTAGTTTAATAGGCATTCACTCCTGAGTCAAGTTTTTTACCAGCTTTGGCTCCAATTGGCATTAGCATGGCTGTTAGCATAGCCATTAGCGAACCATACTTTTTACAACTTGGGACAACACTCAGTAGATTTTATTTCTTGAATTGAAACAAACCACAGAGTTATTTAAAGAGTACCCAAAGCATAATATTCAAATTAGTATGGTGTTGTTGTTTTTTTCTTCCCCCAACTTTGTTTTTGTTTCATCACAGGACAGACCAACCACTGGCTACACCCCCTAATTTTAACGTGAAAGAAGCTAAAGAGTGCTAACGATGCTTTATTCCCCTGTATGCGTGTCACTCTGACATTCTCCTTTGTCTCTGAATTCCACCTTTTTCAGGTTCTAGAGCGTCTCCAGCAACGCGGCTTCGAGATCGCTGGCTCCTGTGGCGGAGGCGTAGACTCGTCCCAATTCAGTGAGTACGTTCTGAGGAGGGAACTGAGGAGGACGGTTCAGCGGGGACCAAATTCACACAGGATAAAGCAAGAACAGCTGGACTAGAATACTACTACTCCCAAGCAGTAGGGGGTGCTATACTTTTCTGTGGCAGCCATAAAGCTCGACGCTGCAGGGCTCTGTGGACTCTGGTTTTTTTTGTTGATTTTTTTTTTTTCATTTCCTTGTTGATGTTTTTGTTTTCTTAAACTGAGAAACATCTAGAGAATTTAAAAAAAAGAGAGATTTTTTTTGCCATAAGAAGATACAAGACATTTGATAAGTTTGAGATTGCGAGGACATTTGTGATTGTCTAGCCCCCCCATAAACCAATTTAAAAAAGGATTTATATATGCTGGATCCACCAAAACAAAGTTTGTTTTAAAACTTGGAACCTACATTAGGTTGAATATGATTTCTATTATACCCATATAAATAAAAAGAAAAGGCTATTATCTCTTATGTAGTTTGTTGCATAGTCACCAGTGACTTGATTTTGTTGTCTCACTGGCAAATTGGCTGTTTGAGAGTGTGTGGTTATCCCTCGACGTAAAAAAAAGGTCACTAATGTGTTGCTTACAGTACAGAATGTCTCAGTTGTCATAAACACTTTAAAGAAAGCATCCTCTTTCACAATTAACATGATGATGAATATTGTGATACAAATGAAGTGTTTTTTTTTGTTTTGTTTTTTTTAACTGTAATAGAAGTTTATTGGATTATACCATACAATATAGTTGACATTAGTATCATCAAAATTTAGCATTAATTGCCATTTATATGCAGCAAAGGAAATCATTTAGTAAATTATTATGTTCCACCATTTGCCTCTTCGGGGAGTATGAACTACTAACTCCATGGGAATTATTTAATTGGATCATGATGCCCCTCTGAGTTATGGCCTGTAAATTGTTTCATTGTATATGTGTTTGTGTTTTTTACATTGAATCTTTTTAAAGCAAATTGTTGCCTCAGACATGACTGAACTGATTAAAAGCTTATTGTACTACCCACACCAAGATCACTTTTGTTTGTAGCACACATTGATATGAAGTTGGATTTAAAGTATGTCTAAGATGACTGACACAGCTACACACCCTAGATATGAGTGAAGAGGTAGAGGGGGAAAAGAAAGAAGAGAGAAATAAATCTCAATCTCAGCTGTCATGGTGTCTGTTCGCTGTTTTTTACATTGCTGTAGGGACTACTTTCACATTCGCTATGTCTGACCTGTGCTAAATTTGAACCACTGTGGCAAGATAATAGTGTATTCCTTGAACTGTTTTCTGAAATCTCTTTGTGGCATCCTGAATTGGTTTAATGGCAAAATATTTTACATTGTTTGAGTTCTCTACAACCAAGAGGTAAAGATAACTTTACCAAGGCAATATTGTACCTTTTGCGGATTTATTCTGGTGCATCAGAGGTGACTTGGGGGCATTCTTTACTTAGTTTTATTGAATAAAGACGACTTCTCCGCGCAAGTCCTGTCAGTTGCGTCTTCACATCCCTGCAGGGTCAAAATCTAAAGTGAAATCCCACATGGAGCTCTGTCGTCTTCATCGCTTTTGGCAGAATCTCCACTTACTTTGGCTATCTACGGTTTATGCTATACGTCTCCCTTTCAGGCCTCCTCGCCCTAGATTCCCCTTTGACTCACTGTTATTCCCACAGAGTAGAGGTGCAGATCTAAGAGGTGTGTGATGTTGGTGGTACACAGCAGTGCTTTGCATGAAATCATAAAATCAAAAAAATGTGTGTCAATGTGTCTCGCACACTGACTCTCAGCTAAAACCATTTTGAGTTGGCAGAATTAATTGAGGCAAAAAAATGACTGAAAATGAAGCATATTTTTAAATATATTGAATCATAATCATTAGGGATGGGACGATACCACTTTTTTTGAGTCCAATACTGATATCACAAACTCGAGTATCTACCGATACCAATACTAGTCCGATACAGTCGTTTTAGACCATTTATGAACTATGAAGCTGTTAACAACATATTTGTGCACAGTCATTTCAAAGACATCACTGTGTAAAAAAATATTTTTATTATTATAATAAACTGCCCAAACATGACTCAGCTAAAAGGCTTTTGCTGACTTTTATCATGCGATACAGTATGTAGGATTTTTGGATTGTATTAGATTTTACATTTTCATATACGATCCAGTGATTTTGAAAAGTATCAGACCGATGCTGACCGATACCAATTCCCATCCCTAATAATAATATTAATATTAATACTCAACCATATCAAGTCAGTCTTAAACATTTTTTCCTTTAGTACTTTTTTGATATTTATAAACACTTTTTTTGCACACCTGTTCCATTGTTTTTAGTATTGTTATTGTACTTTTTTAATTTCTTGCATTTGTATATTTTATATCAGTACTATCTGCTCCCGGCCCTGCCCAACCCAGTGTGGGATCAATAAAGTTAAATCTAATTTGATCTAATTTAGATTGCTAAGTATTTTAAGGTAATGGTTCAATCATTTTGGAACTACACCGTCAAGAAAAGTTGGTGTCACTCTTATAATTGTACAATGAATGTGATGGTTACCTCAGCTCCATATAAACGTTTGAAACTAGAGGGAAACACAACCCAGCTCATCAATTCACATGTTACATCTTGTCAGCTTCAAGCACACACAAACGCACGCACACACACACACACACACACACACACAGAGTCCAAAAATGACAAGCTGTGGTTTGAAAGTGATGTTCATGTCTCTTTGTTGGTCGGGTGTGGTGGCGTCCTGGGCCAAGCTAAGAGTTTCTCCTGTTTCAAATTTCTCCTGGCAAGAAAGCAAATAAGTCATTTTCCATAATCACTTTAATGCACTAGTAACTGTTTTAAGAAAGAAAGGAAAAAAAAGATAAACAATTGCATGAGAGAGAAAATGAACATGTCTTTCGTTTAAAATTCCACAGTACTTTTTGTGCACCCTATGTGGTTTTTGAGTTTGTTACCTGTGGGGCAGCCTCGGTATAATGAGACCCTGTCCAGCCATGTTTTCTCTCACTTCCTGGTTTAAGACTAACTTGAAAAGGAATTAGAGATATCCTCTCAGGATACAGCCTGCTGGAGAAAAGTTGAATTGTATTAAGACACTGATTTCCACTTCTTTAGAGGACATGGGTTTTAAAGGAGAATACAGTCATTTGAGATCCCCCCCTTTTTTTTCTGTGGCGCGTCTATGATCATGCTACTATCACTCTCTTTCTCTCAAGTGATTATTTCCAGTCATCAAAAGGCAGAGCAGAGCCTGGAGGGAGTGGCGGTGGCCATCTTTCCCTCACTCCCCAGGCTCTGCTTACTCACCACTAGTGAAGGTCAGTGGATGGACTCATTCACCTCATTTTCAAATCACCAGCCCTCACAGAGCTCACAGTGCAAGCAGTGGCTACTGTTCCGAATGATGTCCTGACTAAACACACTTATTAGATGATACACTACAGTCATATTCTGTCTGTACTCTTCTTTCTCTTTCTCTGTGTTGATCTGTAGCTAATATTCTGCACTGTAGGTGCCTCCTACCTTTATTGAAAAAGCCTCTTGGCTATTTTATGCCAGCGAGATAATTATAAATGTAACCTGTGGCAAAAAAGCAAAACACAACTCCCACATCTCTCCCTTGCCATTTCTCTCTTTCTCTCACTCTCTCTCTCTCTCTCTCTCTCTCTCTCACCTCCTCCCCCACCCTCAGCCTCAGGAGCTGATTTCAAATTTTCAAAGATATCTCACAGTGAGGCTGTGAGACTGAAGTCTCATAAATACCTTTATTATAATATAATGGCCACGTATTCCAAGCCATCATTTCAAGTTGAAAAATTAGCTCATCTGCTTGATGAATGCCCACACAGTCTTTGTAGCTTTAAATGTCCATAGATGGACAATTGCCAGTAGGAATAATATCGCAAATGGACACACACTATAGTAGAATAATATGTCACATAACGTCTTTGTGGAAAAATTGGGCTGGACTGTATATATATATATAAAAATGTCGGTTCAGTTGATTTGGAGCTATCCAGTTTAAATAACATCCCATTATTCTGACGGTAGGATATAAATATTGTTCTGACAACTTAATGGGTTATTTTCACTTCCAAAAAAAAGATGCAGGAGAACACTATCTTGACATTTGGTCCACATGGGTCAACCTCAAAAGTCACGGTGCAACTTGGCAAAGCCTCATTTATATGAGTCACATCCCCAAGCTGTAATGTCTCATCAAGTTTGTTAAGTTTGCTCACTTATGTTTTGTTTTCATACGCACATCCTGTTTTATTTTGTATTCACCTTTCAGAGCCTGACTTCCTTCCCTTCTGTGATTTCCCGCCACTGTGATTGTCTGCCCCGCCCCTGATTGCTGTCACCTGTTCCCACTTACCTCCTGCTCAAATAGTCCTGGTCTTGCCCTGTCACGTTGCCAGTTCGTCTTGTTCGGCCCATGAGTTCCGTCGCCAAGTCTGCTCATAGTCAGTTATTCATGTTTCCCTGGTTTAGTTCACTCGAGTAGAGATTTGTTTGATGTGCTTTATGTTAATGTTGTTTGATCCTCCTTGTGAGCGTTTTTTTGTTTATATTCCCGTTTGTTAAACTTAACATTGACTTTGAGTCGTGCGTTTGAGTCCTGCAGTCTCGTGCTCCATCCTCCAGATACATCTATTCAACAGTAAACAGAGTTGAGATTTTTTAATAACAACCAAATGTCAATCTGCTAGTGGGACTAGAGGGTTAGAAGTCATTAAGGTTTATCCTCTGGCAGAAATGAATCTACGTACCAAAATCCAACCAATATTAGTGAGGAAAGTCTGGCTTAAAACTGGCAGAACATTGCCATTGAACCTGGCGCTTGCCACACTTGGAGTGTCTGAGCCCAATTGTTATTACTCAATTGATGATAGTCAATTAATTTATTCAAACATGACAAAACCTTTCCAGAGCGATAGTAAACAGTTTACACCCATTTTATTAGTAATCTGAGGCTACATTCATCCTTCGGCATTTCCATTTGCAGATTGCATTTTAAAACAAATCTGCATTCAGAAGAGGGTTTCAGCTCGGTATCGCAAGTTGTTTGTTTAGTTTCACAAAGTACTACTAATGAGACAATATTAAAAAAGTCAGGGAGCAGGGAATTTCTTTTATGAGACCTATAACAGTGTGAACCTGAAAGTAAGCTGAGCTTTTCGGTTCACTGCTGATAGTCAAACTGTGGCCGATAAGAACCAGGAAGTGAATGCGGACAATTTCCAAAGGTCTCCATTGACACCCATTTTAAATTAGAAAACAAATGTAGCCCTGGAGTTTTCACAAAGCCAGCACAAACCTCTCTGTTTTTGGGGTTCAAACAAACAACAACAACAACAGCAACAACAGCATAATCAAAGCAGAATGAAAATTGTGTGTGGCTGTAGCCTCAGTTGCACACAGATACCCTCAGTTTACTCATCATTACAAGGAAATATTTATTCATAATTAAGTACATGAATCTGGCCTTCTTTTTTTTCAGTCCCTCTGCTTTTACCTCATGGTGATTGGACTGTAATGTGAGACAGTGCTCCAAGTGGAGGATTCTGTGTAATGCTCCACAACATGCTGCACTTTCCATTGTTTATTTATCAGTCAGGCCTTGAGTTATGGTGCGCTTGCAGTGAGGAATTTTAGACCGGACTATGGTCGCTGCAGGCCCCCTGGCATACACTGTACACTGAGAGGGAATCATTTATATTCTACTCCAGAGGTAACAGAAGAACATGAGATTGGGAAACAGCTCAAACACCACTCTGCTTGTGAGGCTTAAGGCACAGAAAAGTCAAGCTGTTTTTTTTATATGTGTGTGTGTGTGTTGGGGTAGCATATTCAAGCAACTATTGTATTACTTTTCTATTTTTTCAACAGTTTCTCCCAAAACATCCTAATACATTTGCTCGCACGGCCACGTTACAACACATTTTTACACTCTATGGTGGTGGTGGTGGTGTGATGGAATGTGGGCTTCGGTGGAAACGTTTCAGCAGCAATGAAATCTGACCAGTAGAGCTACCTGTGAGTGCTATATGTTCCCCCATTCTAAACCTGCACTGAAAAAGCCTGGAGGGCTTTTTAAGCCGCTGAGATAATTGCAAATGTATCCTTTGGCAAAAACATCAGCAAACTTGGCCCCTCCCTCAGCCCTTTTCTCCACCTCCCTCTCTTGCATGAGAATTAATAATTAAACGATTAAAAAGGTCTCAACAGTACTGTATTACCAATAGCACCCCTCCCTGCACCAGTCTTACACATGGGTAGACCTGCATGTTGGGAGAACTCTAATGATTCTGGAGCTTGCAATTCGAGGGCCACCCATCCATCATAGTGGTAAGGCCAGCGGCTTTATTATAATACAGAGGACAGACATGCTCTGAGGCTATGTGGGACACAATAGAGGTCTTTCAACAGACCTATAAATACATGATCTGTCAGAGTTGCTGTCCTGGGGGCACTCTCAGCCAGGCTCGAGCCCTCCGGTCGGCCATCACTTATGCTAAGATATGCGCCAGCCCCCAGGCTAAGGCTAAGGCTCAGTTCATTTCAGCCCCTCATCAACCACCACATTCTACCTCTAGCCAAGAGAATAAATAAGAACAAGATGGAAAAAAAAAATAGTGATTCATTATGATGGAGAGCAAAACCTTAACAAAACAAACAAATGGAGGGAGTGAAAACAAACAGTGATAGCCTGCTATTGATTCCTTGGCAGCAGCATCTGAAAAGCTGTTGCTGAACATTGTGCTCCAGCAGCACACTTCAGAATGAAGGAAAAGGAAAGGCTGACCATACATGCTGAGATGTTTCTCATATGAACAAGCACATTCAAAATTCCGGCTCACAACACAGTGCCTACAAGTGTGTGCATTACATGAAAATACTTGACGACGCACCAAGTCTCCCGTCAGCGTCTCCGGCAGAATTATGTTTTTTCAAAGTAAAGTTAGTGTGATATGAGAAGCTCCACCTCCTCCTCCTCCTCCTGTTGCTACTCCAGTTCTCACCGTATCTCAGGTGAGAATCTCGTTTCACTGTTGCCTCCGAGCCAAGATCAGCAATCTGGGAGTTGGGTGTGTTCTTTTGGAGATTAGTGTGGATGGAGGCTGTTGCGTGTTAGAATAACAAACAGGTGAACATTCTAACTCTGCATAATTCTCTATCTTTGGGCCACCTGAATATATTAAAATGATATTCTCACTCGGGGCAGAAAACCAGCAGCAGATTATGTCCAGGACACGGTGAGTGGAAACCCAATGACAACTCTCACCGCTTGCACAACAACGATCACCTGGGCAGGAGGTTAGCTATCTATCAAGCCTTTCACCAAATCCTGCCATGTTGGCGTGTGCCTTAAATTCATTGAAATGTATGTAGGTATGCTAATGTGACAGTGGCAATGTGGCAATGCTGTGCGTACACTGGGACTCACTCTGCTATATCCGTAGACAGCACCTCACATGAAACACAGAACATGCCCACTCCATCAACCCCCTCTTAGAGTACTCCAAAAGTGTTATTCCACTCCCCTTGACAGCCAAGCCAGGTAGGGGGTAGTGTTCATAATGGCTGGTGTTCTCAGCTTTAGATTTGAGTTGCCCTCTCCCCTCACACAAACATGCACACAACAATGCCCCCTGCACCAGTCTCATCCACCCCCCAGCTCTCCCTCCCCAACTCGCTGTCCTTCCTCTTCTCCTTCTTCTTCTCCTTCTTCCCCCAGATCTCTCTTTGCCACAGCTGCTGCCTCCTGGCCTTGCCCAGAGCCTTCAGGAGGCTTCCCAGCTCCCTCTCCTTTTCCCTGCAGTAAAGAAAGAAAAGCAGGCAAAGGAGGAAAATAAAACTTCAGGCACACAACGCAAGGCCATCTGGGTAATCTTGTTCAAAAGGCTTGGGGTGATAGCTGCAATTTACACAGGCAAAAAAAAAGAAAGAAAAGAAAAGAAAGAAAAAAAAACAGACCTAATTTCCATACCTACCAGCCTCAAGGAGATGAAATTGAATAAACTAAGAATTAGAAAAGAATTACAGTAAAACCAATACGGAATATTCAACATTAGTTCATTTTGTCCTTGCAACACCCCCTCCTTGTGCACACATCTTCTTATTTCTGAAGAAAGGGAACAATTTAGGCTGACATGAAGGTGCCATGGACAACTGACAGAAGAATGTTCACACACACACGGCTCCACTCAAATACACGAGCACACACACACACACACACACAGCCGAGGGGGGAAACAATATTTGCGATGAAAGCAAATCAAACTGAAATCCAACATGTTAGAGTCAAGTTGATTAGTGTGAAATGTGAAAGCATCCTCAACTGGCATATCCCACAGCCATATGTTAATTTGCAACTTAATGGCTGAAAGCATAATTTTGCTTATATAAACCTTGAAACATGCCGCATTTCTCAATGTGCCATAATTTAACGAAGTAAACACCACCAAAAAAAAAAAACAATAAATGCCCCAATTAAAGAACAGGCATGAAGAGAAGTGTCTGTTTCCCATTTTTGCCCCCGCAGACATATGTACCCAAGCGTGTCTGTGCATTTACCCACACGCAGAAGCATATGCATCGTGTGCAGCTCATGAACATCATGCCTTCGCGTTTCACATTAGCATATGTCCTGTGTTGTTCAAGATGTAGGTTATCTGGTGTGAGATCCAGGCTACATGTTTATAGCGATATCGCCGCGCATACATGCATGTATACAGGGCTGTGTGTGTGTGTGTGTGTGTGTGTCTGCTTGCCTACCTCAGTATGAGAGATTGTATGCAAGTGTGAGTCTGTGATGGTATGGTGTTGCTGTATGATTAGGACCTAATGTAGTCATAGTTACCATTCATAATTGCGTGCATGTTATTGGAACATATTGTGCATTCAAAAGCAGGATGTGCCATCCCCTATTCTTTCTTTCGTCTTTGCCCGCCTCTGTGTCTGTATGTCATCTGGCCTGCTTCACACCCCCGGGGGGCATATCCCATCAGGCTCGCTGTGCTCCAATGTGTCCCGACAGACCTGATGTGATCTGAGTGGCTGACGGGTTTGTCCCTATTGCCTGTTCTCTTTTCCATTCCCTGGTTCACTCGCACATGTACCTAAGAAATACACAACTTGCTGCACGCAGACTGGATTTTGCATGTGTAACCGTCGACCATATTATGTGCAGCCGCTAAAAAATGGTGTGTGGCTTGCGCTGAACGCCTCACAACTATCATCACAGGATCAATCTTGAGTTACAATTTGACTGTGGATAATTCGAGTGTGGAGCATGGTTACATGTTTCACTTCTACTTTTAGTCGTCTACTCATCAGAGTGTGAATGTTCAATTATGAAACCTTACTGAGAGAAACAATGCCCTCTTGGTTAAGGAGCCATCTTACACACATACACACACAGACACACACACACGCACATGCCTGAGGGGATGCAGAGAGAGTGGGGGTTGGATACCATGAGTCTAGGGCATCAAACTGGGGCTTAGAGACAGAGATATACCAACTGGAACCTTATACCTACAGGGTGTGTGTGTGTGTAAATGCATATCTATGTGCGACTGCTCAAATCCTTGTGTTGACACAAACTCACACATATGGAGGAAGCAATTGTCATACTGAGGAAGAGAGAACGCTGCATATGGGAATACAGTTTGTTGAGGCTTTGTGTGAGTGCGTTTGAATATAATCAAATTGCTTACTAGTGGAGGACAAAATTGTTTTGCCTGCAGGTATACGTATGGGTGGTGCTGAGAACTGGTCTGATATCTTAATCCACCAATCAGCTACGCAGGGCCACCCAACAGTCTACCTTTTAAAATCATATCATTCATGTACTAATACTGTCTTCCGTTTTGTGTTCAGCTTTCCCATTAAATGGACAATGAAAATACTGGGGTGTTTTTTGTTCCAATTCAACAGCAACAGGGAGCATCGAGCTTTTAGCCTTTAATTAAAAAAAGATCAGGGGGATTTTTATTGATATTTTTCTGTGCACTTAAGGCAGAGAAGTGAAACGCCTGGAGTCCACAGTAATGTGTTTTTGATCAATGATTAACTACCTCAGATGGGATCTTAGATCACCTTTAGGTGCTCCTCACAAGTTAGTTTGTCTTGTGGCTAAAATGAGCCACAGCAGGAAATGGCTGCAAAAATGGCTTAGGGAGGACAGTGACGAAGCAATGTTATTATCCTGCTTGTGTCCATTCAAGCAGCAAGACTCAAGTATTTGCTTGAACTCAAGGTAAACATTCAGCCGGACAGGTGCTTTATATCACTGCATTTGCTCTCAGTAACTATTGTAGAAATGATGGATGACTTACTCTGTTGCACTGTGGTGCTCAAACTTTTTTCTTTACGTGCTGCTTTAAGGTGACACATTCAACTGGCCATTTTTGACATCATGTTTTAACGCGGTCAACTTGGAAAAAAACCTTCTTTCATAAGCCCAAGGACATACCCACCATTTTTGAGGGCACATTTGACTCTTATGGAGTGTGTGATTATTCTAACCGGCTCGCCAACAGGACAGGAAGGGTTGGACGAGGCCAGGCAGGTCAGGAGTCACTGGAACCATGTGACAACCCCAGGGCTTTGTTGGGAGTGACGGGGAATCAGAGATGTGGTATGGCTACAAGCCCACAGGTGAAAAGGAGGTCAATGGCCACAGGAGCCAGTGCAAAAGTGCCCAAGGCTACTGCCCTTAATGAGAGTACATCCCCTGGGGCGTATATCCCAGCAGCCTAACTGCCACATGAAAAACTCCAATCTATATAGAGTGCTGCAGGCACAAGAGAGCAGCCATTTTCATGGTCCATTCCCGAAGCCAGGAGCCATCTTGTGAGGTAAACAAACCCAAGCACAAGAAGTGCACCTCAGTACAGGGCCAGTGATGTACCATCATTCACACTGTCTTATCATTTGTTTGGTTTCAAACATCTAGACTGAGTCTCAATTGGAACCTCCTCTTTACATTGATTATTAATAAACCTTGTATGTTGCTGAACAACAGAGGCTAATAAAACACAAGTCCTATAGGGGGGAGTGGGAAAATGAAACTGAAAATAAACTTTGAGTAACTCATTACATTAAAAAAAAATTAGAAGAATAATCACTCTGAGCACTGCCTGGGGATGGAAATCTCATTAACAGGTTTTTCGATTCCTTCTTTCAATACATTTGTTAAAAGAACCAGGGAGTGTTCAATTATCACCTGCCCTCTCACCTCCAAGACATAAGGTGACAAGAAGCCGCCTGCAGGGCGAGGGAGGGGCCATGCGCACATAACATACTCACATATAGTGTATATGTTACCAAACGTGCACTCTGGGTTTCATTTGGTTCCCTCGAGTAATGGACTTTGTGGTTATTTGTTTAATACTGTCAACAGAATAAGACAAGAGCCGAGGGGCTATTGGTGCCAACACAGTCCCACTCTTGAATGAGTATGAGCACACGAAACACGCACGTGTATCGTGTCCATACATGTCCAACAGTTCCTGCGCAAAAAAAAAAAAGGAAAAAGAAGGTTTTTTTCCTATCAAGTCTTTAAACAAAAAAATATTTCTTGCATTCTTGAAAGAAAACCCTTTCATCCAGCTGGCTTTCATAAGACTAACCAAGAGCCCCACCCCAAGTTCTTGCTTTCATCTGTTTCCAATCTTCACATTGGCCTTTGGGCTTCATCCTTGAGGCTGGAGGTTTGGAAGGCTATATTTGCTCTGGAACCATTTACTGTGGCCCCCTCCATCTCGAGACATGGCAGAGCGCCTGAGGGGGGTGCAACTCGGCCCACCTGGAGTGCTGTGTCTCCACCTAACCCCTCCCTCTGGTGCTAGTCACCAATGCTGTGCAGCATTAGTTTGTGCCTTGAAGGCCTCCAACTATAGCAACTGCTTGGAAAGACATCATAATCTGGAAATCAAGATTGAGCTTTGCCGGCCTCCAAACATCAGTTTGTATGGTACACAGCTGAGAGAATGGATTTGAAGCATATGTGGCCAATGGGGAGCTTGACCACAGCGATGTTATGGCAGCAGCAATTACAGTTTACAAGCTGGATTATTTAAAAAAAAATCATAGATGCTGGAAAGTTGAAATGTATCCTCGATGTGTTTCCATGTTTATTTTGGGAACCAACTGGCTAGCAGTTAGCTTCACTGAAGCGGCACCTAGAGCTAACGCCTCTTGCCAGTTAATAGTCCTTGAAATAGCATAACATAATAGCATCCATGCAAATACGGCATCAAATAAACTTGTTATCATAATAGCTAAGGCAGCTATAAGTATAAGTCAGATTAAATTGAACCATAGGTTGCTTGTAAGTGCCAAATTATTTTTGGCACTTACACACCTCCAATATAAACAAACTTTTTTTAATTTGAGCAACGTGTGTGTGATTTACCTTGACTTTTTGTGCCATGAGCCTCTAGAAAGTGTCGTGTGTGTGTTCTCACTAACTAACCTGTAATAAATGAACTCAAACCTCAAATCGGACAATATGTATGGGGACTGTACTACATATATATATATCTATATACATATATATATATTCATATGGAGTATACATCTGACTGTTCTCATGTAATGAAGCAAGATGATTTTCAGATTGGTAGAAACATATATTAAAAAAAAACAACACTGTCTCCTTGCTGGAGGCAAAAGAGAAATCATTTATTCTCCAGCCCTCTAGCAACAAACCTGGCGCCGTTCGTTTCCATTTCTCTGTTGCCTGCATCACAGTTGAAAGTGCAGCATGTGCATGGTTTGTTTAATTTAATTTCCAATGGACTGGCATTTGTGACAGCCGTGAAAAGAATATGTGGGGCTCAATCCTTTGAAAATGGGTTTTCCTTCAGCAACATTGTCTGATGTTGGAGTGAGTTAATGAACGGGGTCATGCAATGCAGACACTTTTTCCACCTATACAGATGTATACGATGACCTTTGGTGGGCTTCACAAAGTCCGAATCAATAGTCTGAATCAAGATCAGAGAAAGAGAGCAAATGCGTTGTGTCCCGCCTCCAGTGACTTGCAGTCAGATAATGTCTAGTAGAAAAGTCTACTGGCTTTTCCACGTAACCAGCAATGAAAAGTTTGCTATTCATGCACTGGCAACAAATGCCTACTCTACAAAGTAACATAAAAATCTAATGTCCTACCGCTTGATCCTCCACATGAGGGTTGTAGGGGGCATTAGTGGCAATCCCAGCTGACATTGGGTAAAAAGCGGGGTACACCGTGGACAGGTCGCCAGTCTTCTAACTTCTACTCGAGTAGAAGGGAGAAGTAAAAATCAAAGACCAAAAGAAAATGAGTAGTGGTGCATGCATGACAGTGTGGACCTAAATTGCACACACATACACATACGCAGTCAAACTTTTAATGCTTAGTTTTGATTCTGCTCTTCATTAGCCACAGGGTCCAACTCCGGTTAGCTCCAGTATTAGGCTCAATTAGAACAAGATCCAATTAGAGGGCTCCTTTCCCCTGGGGCAAGGAGAGGCAGGAAATGGAGACTGAGAAATGTATAAGTCGACAACATGCGGACACCGCCAACATAAACAAACTTACTTTGTTGATCTCTGCTGTTGCTACACAGGAGTCCTCTGGGAGTTAAAGCCCTGCTAGTCTAAGCTATGAGATAAAACAAAATAAAAAAAAAAAAAAGCCCCGCAGCAAAACATGAACTCTGTGAACACAAGGGCTCCGACACCATGAAGGGAACGTCTGGGCCTAGAAAATGAAAAGCCCACAGGCGTTTTCCATTTACAGCTAAAAATCCAGCACTAGCTTCTAGCCAGGGTTAGTATCAGACTCTCAAAATGAACACTTACACTACGGGGGGAACAAATGAGTATCTTTCTATTGTCACTCTATTAAATCTGTCGGTTTATAGACATATACCTTACTACTGACAGAAATCAATAATGTGCAAAAAAAAAAAAACAAAGGACAGGGGAGGGAGAAAGAAAGAAAGAAAGAAAGAAAGAAAGAAAGAAAGAAAGAAAGAAAAGAAAGAAAGAAAAGAAAGAGATCTAACTGTGTGATTCGAAGCTCAGTATCGTGTGTGGTTAGAGGTGGCGGTGGCAGCAATGCTGTGTGAGCTGTTTGGGCTTGCCCTTGCCTCAGGCCTCCAGTGTTCCTCCCCCAGGCGGCATGTGAGGGAAATGGTGTGTGGTGCGAGGGTAAACCTTGACCTGCCTGCCAGGAGGCAGCACACGGAATAAAATGAGCACAAACAAAGCAGGGGAGAGAGAGGAGGAGGAGGAGGAAGAGGATGAGGATGAAGGGTGTCAGGCAGCAGAGGAGGAGGTACACGGCTTTACTTGTAGCACAGTTATACCCGCTCTTTCTGTCTGATCTAACTCTAAGTGGCAGGGTAAACACCATGCATGCAGGGGCAAACACACACACACACACATCTCACTCATTTGGGAGTGCTCAGGTGTTGTGGGTGGCATCCTGGTAATGTGCAGGAGATGGGAACCAAAATGTTGCGTTTCCCTTCATGCTCTGCCAAGTTGTGTTTTAGGGAAACACTGAAATCCCATTATGTCACATGCCTAACTTGGCCCGACAAACTTGGAGGCTCGTTTGTGAAATTGGGTTCAGATCTTAATGAGTTGCAAAACACTTATGGCCTCGCAAGTCTGCTGAGAATATTTTTATTGAAACATCACTGGAAGAGTGGCTAGCTCCACTATGCATTTAGAGTTCACTTACAACTCACTCACAGAGTGGCGACTCAAACTTACAGATCCATTCTTGCGCACTGTGGGTGTTTGAAGATGCGACAATCTGCTCATTTTTAGGCAAAGAGACTTAATAAGAATATTTGCTGTAATCCAGCGTGTTGACAAAAATGTATATCACCCTGCTTACCTGTGAAAAACCCACTGAAATCCATTACATACTTTAGAGACGACTCATGAATGGAATAATTAGCACAGCATGCTTTCCGCCCGGCTGGAAGTCTCTCTCGATAATGAACAAAGGAAAGGAAATTAGCTTTTGTCTCATAAAGTCACAACTTCAAAGATCCCTGCCATTGCATTAACACAGCCATAGCCTGCAGCAGCATGGGAGAGAATAAAATAAGCACTCTCACTCAGACCCCTGTTCCTATCAAGGTCTTTCTCAGGACAAATATAGGGTTTGAATCTTATAGACCACACGCACTGGACTGTATGCATCTGTAAAACGAGGAGAGGGAATAGAGTTTGCAAAACCATCCACGGTAGCTCTCGCTGAACAGTACAGTTGTCATCCTTCTTAATTTGCTGTTTATGGCACAACAATTATGTTCACCTCAGTAAAAACAAATCTCCTGGTGTATCACTATTTCCATGTAATATCCCCCTGTGCAGCTGGATGTACACTTAATCACATCAGGTCAACACTGTGGCTCGGGGGACCCCAGCTGTGGCCCAGGCGACCTGAGACGGCCATCTTGCCTGACTGCCGTTCCAGTCAGCTGCCCTCAGCAGTGTGAGTGGTACACTGATCTGGTATCGGGTCATCTGGCCTGGCACTACTACATTACAGCATATAAGAAAAAAAGATCCAAGAAGAGAAAAGCCCGGGGTCTGTGGTCGCGCTGGCACGATTGATAGTGAGGGATCCACTGTTGAATCAGTGTGAGGTGTGATGGGGTTTCCCAGACACTGTGCTATGAAACACTTCACTGTAAAGTCAAATAATGTAACTATTTTTGAAAAATAAGTGCACCTACAGAAAAAGGACTGCGTAACCTCCAACATCATCGGTGACTATTTGTCTGTGCAGTTATCGTCAGCGTCTCAAAGCCAAAGACCAGGACGAGGCAAGTATTGTCCAAGGCACATTTTCTTTGCCTATCTGCTCCTTTATCTACCAGGATCAGTTGTTAGTGCTGGCGGTTTTCCTCTACTGTCCTCTAGAGAGAGGTGGCTCTCAGCTGGAGAGAGGTGCCAGAGGCTATGCACTGTCTCCATTGTGTGGAGAGACACTCGGAGGACTTGAGAAACTCAGTGCAGGTGCAAGGAGGAAGAGTGAGAGGGAACACACCTGAGGGGGCTGGTTTATTTATTTTATTTTTTTCTTACTCAAAAAAGTTGTGCTTGTTTTTTCGAGGGCCCTTTTTAGTGCAGGGGTATTTGTATTTTTTGTATTTCAGGAGAACAGGTTTACTGGTGGAACGCTGTAAAAAATGCGTCCTCTCAGACTGCCAGAGTATTTTGTGAGGAGAGTGCCAGATTAAATACAACTATCAGCATGTCGGACAGTGCCGCCGCTGTTGACGTACAACAGCAGCTATCCTGTGAATTCACTGATTCGAAGCCGCATGTTGTTTGAACGTGAGGCGCTACAGGATGAGTCATGAGACGGCAGGTCCTTGTATGAAGTCATATTCCTTACTTCAATCAATGGGTGGGTCTGCCCGTGCAGACAGGACACAACAAGCTCAGGCCAATAACGTCACCTCGCACTGGGAGATTTCCTGTGAAAGTGATCCTTTTGCTAACTGTTTGTTTAAAAGCTGACAGGCTACAAGAGTCTCTGTGACAGCGTCTATTCATCTCAGGGTGTCAGATAGAAAGAGGGAACGAGGGATGGCTAGAGATACAGAGGGAGCAGGCAGACGAGGGAACGCAGAGAATAGAGTAGATGGGTGATTGGTGTGCCTTTAACAATAGGTTTGGTTTACCTTCCGCATCAAAACATGTGCAGATCATCCTAGTAGCAATTTAAGAAATGCATCTGGCGAGTGGGTGAATGAGTGCTGATGTTTTCATCACTTTGGTTTTAATTATATGTCTCATTCAGCAAAGTCTCCCTTCTACTCTGCTAATTTAGATTGAGATCCTTCCAGGCTTTCCCCTATCTTTCATTTCCCTCCCCTCCTTCTCTCCTCTCTGCATCCCATCAGCCCCTTTGTAGAAAAAAAGAGGAAGGAAAAAAAAAAACCTTCATGTCTGTGACTTTCTTGCCCTCCAGCGTATGAAGTCCTCTTTTATTTTGATCATCGCAGCACAATGGATTCATGCCATTCTGGCAACTTTATTCAGTATCAGCCCAAATTTACATACTGCTTAACAAGTTTGTGCGTGACTGTTGATGCCTCTGATCAAAGTGCTTTTGGAAATCTTTCTCATCTGATTTTTTTCTCCCTCTCTCCTTCATTTCAAATGCATGATGCAGACTGGCATCTTTAACTCAGGGGCAAAGAAAGGTAACCTGAGTGCTGCACAAGCCCAAATGTCATCCAACAAGGAGGGCTAATGTCCTGCGGATAAAGATAATGTAATCTAAGCAGTATACAGTGTGTGACTGTGTGTCTTTAAGTGTGTGTATCCTTGGTAGCCTCAGTGGGAGGCTTGGTATTGGGGGTGGAGGGAGAAAGGGGATGACAAAAGTCAAAGCAGTCATGTGTCATTTTCGGTGCTGAAGGGCTGGGACCTGCCTGGAGGGCTGTCCTCTCTGTCAGACGCACTCAGATATCCACGCTGAACTCTCTCGCAGTCTCTCTTTTCTTTTGCGCTCTCCTCTTTCTGTGTCAATCCATGACACGCGCATATATACAGTATATATATTATCCTATATGCAGCTGCTGCATCTAAAGCAGTGATTCTGTGCACTGGGAGGAGCAAACTGAAGATTTAAGCCATCAACATCTGCTTTAAATGTACAGCATGCATTGAGTCATTTCACATTTTTAAATAATGGCATCTTGAGCCCATCTGACACAGGAGGACTAGAGGGTGCAGGATTTGCTCCATGAAGAGTATGCGGGTGCGTTAGGGCAAGAAGGGAGATGTGTTTTGGAAAACACATCAGGTTGTAAATCAAGATATCAGAGGCCACGATATGAACCAGTGACCCATACATTCCCCGTTGGTCCTGAGGAGCAATGAGGGACTATAGCAACATCGGCAGAGTGGCCTCCATTTACAGTAATACAGCGTGGATGTATGTGGATAGCAGAGCAAACAACAACATTGAAAATGAATTCAAAAATACAATGAAAAGGGGCTGTGGGTGGAAAGAGAGGAATCGTGGGAATGCAAGATTGCACCTCCCTCAGGCAATCAAATTATCCTATGGGCCGATGGTTCCTCCTTATGCGTCGGCTGACATTTTCCTGTAACCCCATCCCAAGTAATGCTATGTGATGTGTGTGACTGGCTTCTGCCATGGCCCTGCAAGGCCACGGAGCCCTAGGGCCATTTGCTTTTGCCCTGCAGCAATTAGGGTGTTGTTTATTTTAGCTATGTTTGCTCCCTTTGCCTCCCCCTCATCTTGCCATCTCATTCCTTGTCTCTCCTGTTCCCCCTGTTTCTATCTCTCCATCTGGCCCAGTGGTGTCTACTTTCAATTAGAGGAGGGCGCACTTGTATTCTTTTGTGAGACAAACTCCCCTGTCTGGTCACTCTTGAGGGGCAACTCAAACCATGCCTTTAGTCTCTTTATAAAAAAAAAAACTGTTCGGAGACTAAGGTAGATGCCAACCAAAGCTGATGGCGGTATTCTTAACTCAACTGTACTGTATATATTATTTTGTGTGATGATGATTAGAGTTGAGGGTGTGTTCAAGACGAAATCTGATGAAAATCAAGATTTGCTGCGTGCTACGCAAGAAAGAGACAGAGCGAGAGAGAGAGAGAAGGCAGGCAGAGAGGAAAGAGATTTAAGGACAGAGAAGATGAGATGTGTGATATGAGATAATACAATGATATTCCAAATGTATCCCGGGAGCTAGAGGTAAAAAGAGAACATTAAAAGAGAACATATTTTGATTGCTTCTGGATATGTGATCTTGCACACCAATGTGCTCCAACTTCACCTCGCACCGCAGCGTTCCAAAGACACAAACGCCAATCCACTACACACAAATGGTGCATGTGTGTGTAACTGTCAACATGTGACAAGCAGAAAAGGGACAGTGTTGAGAACATAGCCTTTTACAACCCAACACACTTTGACAGCTTGGCCATTGCTCGGGGACACAAGCAATGTTGCGTTTTCATCTGACAATTTTAAGCAAAAACAAGTCTCCCCTCGATGGCTCGGATTGGTCACAGAGCCTTTGTGGCTGTGCATTCAAGTACAGAAACAGAAACATGTCAGCAGCCTGGTAGATCGTGTTCACTGTAAGCTACAAGAGTCATGCTGCCAATCTGTAGGACAAAAAGTGAGATGAAAGTAAAAAACCAGCATGATGGGAAGGCTGCATTTATGCAACACTGCACTCTGCTGGCACAGAGGGTGATGACACCCTGAATAAGGAGGGGGACTAGTGTAACCTCAGTTCCCCAAGGATGCAAGTGTCTGCGTGACTCTACCCTTGAAGCAGTTGCCTTATTTAGACCTAAGGACATTCAGCAGTGAAAAACTTTAAACATCCCAAGAGGTGCAGGCTTTGAAATGTGGCCACAGGGCGGCACAGCAGAGTGACAAAAATGAAGACACTCAAAGTGAAATCTGCTTGTGACTTGACAATCAGCTCGAGAGGAGGGTTGGGGACATCAATAAATAAACGGCCATACCGCTGTTAGACACGTTAAGGTTGTTGCAGTGTATTAACTACAACATGAGAAAACGGTTCACCGCGTTGTGTGTATGACAGATCAAGAGAGAGGGAGGCAGTGCAAAAAAAAAAAGAAAGAAAAAGAAAACGTGTTACGTGTTCACACTAATATAGTCTTTGCTGTGTGCATGTGCAATCAGCCTGTGCGCTGTGTGTTTGTGTGCGTGTATGTGTGCATACAAACAATGCACTCAGTTGACAGCCTGCAGCGGTGTGCATTCTTGCTTGGAGAGTACATGTCCTCGGGCCACGTTCCTCTGTTGATGACCTCTGGTGAAGCCATTATTTTGTGCATTAATGATGAGCAGCAGTCAGTGATGAGAGAGATGGACTCTGTCCTGAGGCACAATAGTGCTGATTATGGACAACAACAATGCCAAAAAAGAAAAAAAGAAAAAAAAAGTAAAATAAATAAATAAAAGACAGAAAAAGAAAACTCTTCCCACAAGCAGTTCAAAAGCCTAGTAGTCTTAGCAGCAACACAGAGTAAGCCGCGTTAGCCGTATTGACTAGATGGATCAGATAACCTCTGTTGCCAAAGGATTGCTCACACTTAAATTTAAGAATGATTCTTACCCCAGGATCATTTTGTCATCAATTGGACTGAACACATCTCTGCCTGCACCAAAAAAAAGTAACTGCGACATAATAATGTTATCAGATTATTACCTGACACGTGAGAAGCAATTAGTGTATAGTTGAGAAGGCTTAGAGTGAGTCCTATAAGCTCCCTCCCTTTCTTTAAGGCCCTTCTAAGATGTAATAGCATCATGTACAGAAAGTCATATTAAGAGACTTAATTGATCCTCTGACATCAACCCGAACCTACAAGACTCACAAACAAGACAAATTGCAGACAAAATGCAATTGCTCTAGTCAAGGCAGCCAGGGCACCCACTCAGGAAATCCTGGCTTGGGGAGATGACTCTAAATGAAGGACTTTACCATTCACCATTATGTCTTTGGTGAGAGTCAGAGGGAACCCCGGGGCTCTTCAGCACAGCACGGCACAACTTTTCAAAGGGCTCCAGATTAAAGTCACTGAAAGTTCCCACTGGGGTCTGAGGCCAGGATCCCATTAAGCAGCCCTACCACACCGCCGGCCATAATTGTGTCGTTGAGAATTCAGAGCAGTGGTTGCTTGATAAGCGAATTTAGGGTGAAATAAAAAAGGAGAGGCAAAAAAAAGGAGTCTCGTTGGGCCACCATTAGACACTTCATTCACTCATTGCTAATTTGTTTTAAATGACTGAGGGAGAGGTGAGTGATTTATAAAAGGAACCTGCGCTACCGCCCCATTTCCAGGTCTGTGCCACAGAATGCTGATAAATGAAAAACACTGCCGTTTATAGCCACACACTGCTTTGCCGCAAGTGCTGTTTTAAACTGTAGTTATCTTTATCTCAGTACTTGCTTTGCAGCAGGATAATCAATGTCCCCCAAATCCTTTCTTGAAGAAACCAGTCAGTGCATCACTAGAAAGGAAAGTCTTATAAGTATACAACATCTGGTTGACTACTTTACTCAATAATAATAATAATAATAATAATAATAATAATAATAATAAAAACAATAATACACATGCTACAAACAAATGGTTTATTTTAACATTGGAGATTAATGACAGCCATAGCTGAATGATACAAAAGCATCCATTGAGTGTAGTATCAGACCTAAACCCTAACTTGAGATCGGTTGATGCACTTACACACAACTCACTCGCTCAAAGTATGGGAACTAGTAATTCTTTACAAGTGGTACACCACTCAGAAACATGTGCAAAGCATCAAGGATGGCAAGTTATGATTTAGCTCTTAATGATGAAGTAAATGAGAATAAACCTTTCAAAGCCAGTATTTGGAACGCTATCGTTATCCAAGTGCAAGCAGGAAAAACTTTCAGTTAACTGCTTCATGTGGTTTTTTTCTGTTTCTTCTTCTCTGCCTCCTCCTCCTTCTCCTTCTCAATTTCTGCCACCAGGGTCTCAATTTCCTTGGATTCCAAAATCTACGACAGAAAAAAACATGAGCTGATCAATTAAAAGGTCAAAAATTAAATACAAGTTAATTAAAATAGGGAGCAACTCACTTTCAGTGGCTGGTTCCGTCTGATGACAGCAAGTTCAATATTCTTTCCTCCTGACTGGACGACCTAAGACAAAACAAATAATAGGGTCTATTAGGAATATTAATGACTGCAACCTCCTACTTGGGTCCAGACTTAAATGCCACACAGTTTTGAAAATATTTTGTGCAATTACTCCGTATTCAAAGACGTAATAATAAACATACAATACACATTTTTGTGTCAACTCAAAGGCATAATTTCTTGTATTTGCATAAATCTGGCGGAAAGTCACACTATAGTATGTGTAGTTACTTTTTAATTGATCATTTTCTCAAGCTGGTTTTACACATGTAGGCTGAATCTATAAGTGACTTGCCCTATGAAAATGTCTGCTATTGGAACGTGTCAATTGTAAAACAGTTTAGTAATTATTCTGCTTCAGAATATGTAGTTATGAGTGGGCAAATTCAAATATGTAAATGCAAAGACTTAAACTTAATCTTACCTCAAGCAAAGCTTTGATAGCCAACTTGATTGCTTCATTGTCCCCAGCAATGGCTTCATCTGTGTAATTCTTCTCCAAGAACTCCCGCACAGTTTTTGCACTACGGCCAATCGCATTTGCCTGATTTGTTTTAATAAGAACAAAAAAGATCAATGTTTCAGTTTGATACTGACAAGGTACTTGTTGTACAGATGTAACAAGAAAACAAAATATACAAGGACCAGACTCACTGACCTTCCAGGCATGGTAGGTTCCTGACGGGTCTGTCTGATACAGCCTGGGAGTACCATCGTAGTCAAAGCCAACAATTAACGCAGAGATGCCAAATGGTCTGCGGCCATTGCTCTGAGTGTATCGCTGCAAATATGACCACAATACAGAGTAAGTGTGACTTGTCATTCTTACATAGGTGGAAACTAATATCCTTGTCCACTGGGTATGAAATCTTACAAAGTATTTTTTTGTAATTTAGTAAATAAATAAAAAGTTGGTCAGTTGGTTAGGTCAGTTACCTGTTTCAGTGTAGCTATGTAGCGTGTGATGTATTCCACTGTGACTGGGTCCTCGACAGTTAGCCTGTGGCTCTGGCACTCAACCCGAGCTCTGTTAATCACAATACGGGCGTCTGCTGTCAAACCTTGATTGAAATTGGCAGGGGTTAAAAAGCTGTTACAACATACCATGAAAACACAACAGAAAATGTAAGTAAAAAATGACATGTCAAGTTAGATGATGAATTGGATAATCATTTGTACCTGCAAACGCCATGCAGACATGCTCATCCAGGGCACAGATCTTGCGGACAGTCCTTTCTTCCTGCAGCTTTGCTACAGACTTCTTCTCAACACCAAGGACAACAATGTCTTTCCCTCTTATCCCCACCTACACAGAAAAACAATCAACTACATTACATTTTGAACACAGGCACTGCATAATATTTTACTCCTGGAGGCAGGCAGAAAAATTGTAGAGACTTCATTCACTTATAAGCACGTCATGCAAGTAGTAGGGTGAAGCATACTGTTGTGAAACTGAAACTGTAGTGACAGTGACACAGCGACTACATGCTATTCCATTTACAGAAGCTGCTAAAAAAATCTAAGTTACAGACTGGCAATCCAACGATGTTGTTGATTGACTCACAAGACATGGGTGTGATTCTTTGGGAAGAATCTATGTAATAACCTCAATACATACAGGTAATAGATATTCTACTCGCTAGCTTAGCCGTTTAGCTAACTACCACTTGCTAACGGTAGCTTTAGCATTAGTTTCATTTGAGAACTTACCGCAGTGGAACCCTTTTTTACAGCTTCTTGTGCATACTCTACTTGGAAGAGGTGGCCATCGGGAGAAAACACGGTTATAGCTCTGTCATATCTTGCCGCCATTGCACCACAAGACACGCACAATTAGACGAAACTGGGGAATTTAACCAAAATGATTCAGCTAGTTAGCAACAATGCACTCAGTCTGAAGCTACCGTGTGTCGAACACTGCGCTTGCGCGAGCCCTTTGAACTCGGACGATACCAAACCAAGAAAAAGTTGGTTAACAAAAATCTATATATAAGCAACCAAAATTATAACATCCATTTTTCTTTGATAACATTAATAATAACAATAATAATAATGACAATGATGATGATATTAATAATAATAAAAAGCGATCAGAATGTAAGTCGTGCTTCCTTTACTTGGTTCATTTGTGCAGTGTGCGTGACTTTAACGTTCATAAAACCAGGAATAGTAAACATTGTTAGCAGCTATTATTGTCTAGAACTGCATGTAACAATGCAAATATCTAATAATAATAACAATAATACTGATTCTAAAAATGAAAATAATAATAATGATCTGACTGTTTCCCGGTCTGTCAAACACTCCATTTCCCGTGGCCTTTCGGATTTGATCTAGATTGTTCCACTCTGTGGAAAAATGGGTGGAATTATAATTCCCGTAAACCAAAATCGCAGTGCATTTAACTATATCTATTATTTGTGTAGAAGTGTTATGATTGTGTCACCTCAATTTGAAGCTCTCGTATTGTTGTGTGATCAAAATAAACAATGCTCTTAATCAGAGTTTTCAAATGTGCTGCATTCCCCCCCAGAATGGGCCACTGCATTATTACATTGCATCTATTTGATCTGAGTTCTGCGGTTTTGTTAAGCGTGTTAGCCACTGGAGACTTATATGCTCTTGGTAACTTTAATTTAATCGAATATCACCATGTCGGTGGCGTTTGCACCTCACAGGCAGCGTGGGAAAGGTGATATAACACCCGCTGGAATTCAAAAGGTAATTCGTCTTTTTTAGCGCGTCGTAGAATTGAGGCTAGGGTAGCAGACCATGTTAGCAGTTGAGCTAAGGGACATAGCAGTGCCCATCAGTTCAACTGTGAATAGATCAGGAACAATGTTTCAGGGTCAAAGCGCGGTGAATATGAATCTCTCCAGAGTCGGGCTGCCACGTTTAAACGCTGGCTCTTATGTCGACTCACTGGAAAATTATATATATACATTTCAAATGAATGGAGGCCTGTGGGTTTTGTTAGCTGTGAACAGCTAGCAGCTAGGACGCGTCTTTTGTTAGCCAGAAACGCGCACTCACGTTTAAACAAAAACGTACCCCAGCCACAGTTTGTTTTGTTTTATGTCTGAAATAGCGTTACCACTCAAAGCGCTAACCACACGAAATTAATCAGTTTATCCAGTTTCACGTCGGGTTTTCACAGCAAGTATAAATGGGAAATAAATCTCTGCATTTGCCTCTGCAGTTACTTGACGAAAACAACCAGCTAATCCAGTGTATAATGGACTTCCAGAGTAAAGGCAAAACTGCAGAGTGTTCACAGTAAGTTGGGGACATTTCTTTTACGTTTAAACAATAGTTGTATTTCACATCGACTGAATCCTGTGTTAACCAATCTCCACCTGCCCAGGTATCAGCAGATGCTGCACAGAAATTTAGTATACCTTGCCACGATAGCGGACTCCAATCAAAACATGCAGTCTCTCCTGCCTGCTGTGAGTATTGTTCCTTGCCGATTGTTTTGAATGAGTGCATTGAAAGAAACCGTGATGTATATGTCCCATAAGGCAGTCAATGCTGAGGTCTTGTTTTGTTTTATTTTACAAACAATAAAGATGTACAGTAGTTCATAGAGATCAACACCATGTTACATTACAATATTAACTATCTTATGTTCACTTATATCTAGCCAGCAGATGGACTAGACTAGGGAAAGTATTCAGAGTGTGCAGACCTCCACCTAAGTTTCACATAGTTCTTTCCCGGCTCGCAGTGTTATCAGTTGTTTGAAAATATCGCAAACCTTGCTCAGTGTCTGGATTGCCACCAAAATCCAATAATTTCTTCCTTCTATCATGATCTACATCCTCAGAAAATATCACCCAAATCTGTCCTTTAATTTTTGAATCATGCTGCCCACATTTTAGACAAATAGGGCAGCCAAAAACATGACCACCTTGGTGGCAACACAAGCATAAATATTCCTTACATACACAACATGTACCAAAGAGTAATGATATTTTGAACTATTAGTTTTCTAAAGTAAATGATCTGGGTGATGTAGATATTTCCCCCTCAATCATAGCCGATTGTAGACTCTGATACATTTTTGGGTTTTTCAGGTCTTATTGAATTCAAAACATTTCTAGATTACTTTATGTATCTTTTGAGATTACATAATTGTATTTAAGAATACATGACTCTTAACCCCTCTAAATATGCTGTGTCTTCTGTTGCTGTCCTTGCTACATCAGAAGTTGGATCTCTGAATGATGATACATAGTACAGAGACTTTGGCTTTTATCTGCTTTTTGTTATTAAGCCAAACCTTTAAGGTATCACATGCTCAGATGTGTGTTTTACCAGCTAATGTTTGATTTTGTGTTTGTGTTGTTCCCCTGCAGCCGCCCACTCAAAACATGCCCATGGGTCCTGGTGGGATGAACCAAAGTGGGGCCCCCCCACAGCCTCCACATGGTCACACCATGCCCTCTGAGGGTATGGTCAGTGGTGGCCCTCCAGCCCCACACATGCAAAACCAGATGAATGGACAGATGCCTGGTACGTGCCCCCCCTCCCTCTAACTAACCTCCCTCGTCTATCTTTCTTTTCTCTTTCCCCCTCGTCTCCTTCAGTCCCTGTCTCACTTGGGTTGCTTAGCAACACCACTGAACTGCGAGGGAGGTTGCTTTGCTGAGGGATGATGTCACTGCTTTGCCAGCTCTAGTGGTCGTTGGCTCCATTTGATTATGCGCTTGTTTTTTAAGCGTCATTATTTGTTTTAATGTTTGCTATGTTAATAATTTCTTTTGTGAAATTAGATATTTTGTCATTGCCAAAAAAACATAAACAAAAAGCCGAACAATACCTTAAAATAGTGTTGTTGCTCTAAGGCCAGTGCCTTGTCTACCACAAAATTACTTCTAAAAGGTCAAAGACTAGGGTAGAGACCAGAAAATGTTAGAATTGTGAGTTGTTTTTCACAGGCACTATGATGTTTTAGCAGTATTGCCACACTATTTATTTAGATTTAAAGCTCACTAGGTGAGTTTAGTAGTAATGGTTTGCACACAGTTTGCCAGTTTGTGGTACCTTTTAACCTTGTGCGTGAAAGGAGATATGTATTTGACAAATGGAAATTAAGTCTGTTGTAATGTTAATATTATAAAGTTATTTTCTATGTATCATTGAAAAAGTTACACAGTATGTTTGAACTTCACATTTAATATGGGTATAATCCTAAGTACTTTGTGTATACATTTATCACATTTACATATTCAATAAATAGAGATGAAAAGAAAATGCCAAGCCAACTTGGTTATCAAGGTTTAGAAAGTAATTACAATTTCTTAGTTTGTTTGAATCCTGAACTTCTGACATTGTGATAAGGTATTTTACTTTTCATTTGATTTTAATAGGAATCAGCAATCAATATGTACCCTACATTGTTGTTTTGTCTGTTTGTACAAAGGGAATTATATCATCTCTTCTGTTATTTGACAGGGCCTAATCATATGCCCATGCAAGGTCCAGGTCCAGGCCCCAACCAGCCCCCAAACATGCCCAGTGGCTCTATGAATATGCCCCCCAGCAGTCACGGCACGATGGGTGGTTACAATCACGCGGTCCCCTCCTCCCAGGGCATTCCAGCTCAGAGCCAAATGAACATGACCCAGGGCCAACCCATGGGGACCTACGGTCCACGGCCAAACATGAACATGCAGCCTAATCAAGGTAAAATGGCTCAGCAGTTTTTCCTCCCACTTGGTTATATTGATTTTTCAGTGTCTTATCACCTGCATTGCGGATGCTTGTTGCACACCATTCACCTGCATTTGTAAACTACACACTGCTTGTATGTATTTTCTGTCAAGCACCAGTGTTGATGTGAGAAATTCGGTTTGATTTTGTTTTAGATAATATGTGGGAATGTGTTTGACGATTAGGATCAGTGGGAATATTAAATCCGGTTCAACATGCTAATTTCTTCCTTGTCTACTGTATTTTTGCTAGAGGTGTGCTATTTCTGGCACAGCGTTACAATGCTCATTCATCCCCCAGCTGTTAGCGTATCCATTAGCATTGTGTAACTATTAATGTTTGTATACTTACTTTTTAAAACGTGGGACAGTGCTAAATATAATATATTTCATCGGTTGAATGATGTTGGTATGTTTTTTTTTTTGTCCTGTAAACAGGAAATGCCTGATAACATAACTGATGAATGCACAAAGATGTTTCTTGTAGTAGTAGTAGTAGTAGTAGTAGTAGTAGTACAAGTTGTCAATTGAGTTAGGGTTAAACATCTGGAGATATTTGTTCTGAAACAAGTTTTTGTATTAAAACAACATTTACATGTTGAGAGGTAACTCTGTACCACAGGCCCCATGATGCACCAGCAGCCTCCTTCCCAGCAGTACAACATGCCCCCTGGTGGTGCTGGACAACACTACCAAGGGCAACAGAACCCAATGGGCATGATGGGCCAGGTGAACCAAGGGAACCATGTGATGGGTCAGAGGCCAATGCCACCCTATAGACCTCCTCAGCAAGGTATACCCATCTGAGTGTGTCTGTCAAGTGTGCAAGTTGTGAGTGTTATTTTTCTTCTCCCTAACCCTCCCTGCTGCATTTCTTCCTGTTCTTTCCTTGAACTTCCTCTATTTCCACTTCAGTAGTCCACAGACATCTTGCTGACTTAAGATGTGATCTAGAGCCTCCAATTGGGAAAAAAAATCAATAAGTGACCAAAAGAAAGCTTTCTAGCGAGATCTAGTGGCAAGGAATCCATCCTCACTGCTCTCCCCCCTACACAGCCAATCCAACAACACCTTGAATCTACTTGTGTGTATGTTGTGTGTATGTGTATGTAGGACCCCCTCAGCAGTACCCAGGGCAGGAAGACTACTATGGGGACCAGTACAGTCACGCAGGACAGGGAGCCTCAGAAGGTAGGAGAACTCTCCAGTCACTTGGAGAAAATCAACGAAAAAAAGAAACCCAAACTGAACCCAGGAGTTGTGTTAAAACACAAATGATGCAAAGAGACTGGGACAAAAGCGAATTTTCAGTTTCTTCATTGTTCTCTGGGCGATCAAAGTGGCTTTGGCCTCTGAAAAAGGAAAACAATATGGTTCATAATATTAGACTTAACCCTTTTCCCAAAGGTGCTGCAGTCTGAATAAGTTGGTACTGGTCTTGGCTGGTGCTGTACCTGTGAAAGTGAAAGATAAGTCAGGGTCTTGTGTGAGTCTTAATGGTCAAAGTTGATAAAACTTGACATTCTCATCCTTCAGATTATTTAATGCCACATGTGATTTTTCATAACTACATGGCTAACTATGTGCATTTCAGAATAGAGTATTCACAAACTGCAGGTGCCTCTGTATGAAGCAGACTGCCTTCATTTGTAAATGCACAGATTTTCTTTAAAAGGAAATAATCTGTGATTTGTAAAAGATTTATTGTTCTTTATAAATAAGTCAATGCAGCATTATGCTAACAAAACAAAACAGTTGCATTTCTGCTGATAAATATTCTCCATCTTGGTTTGTTTGTAAGTTATATTATTACATGTTATTACACAGAAGCCTCACTGAAAAATCAATTCCTTTTCTTTCTTTGTCCAATTAACATTTACTTTTTTGTTGCTTGTTTTTCCCCTGTACTGACCTATACCTTTCAATCATTATTTCCCTCTTATGAAATGAACTAAATCTAGCCATTTTGTGTCACTCTTAAAACAGTACATTGTGCGTCTCTGGATTTCTCATCCCGCTGAGTCTTAAATATTTTAAGTTCAAAGTAATACCTGAAACACTAAATGCATTGGTTTTGTGGCTCCATGTTGAGCTGATGTAGGTCATAATTATTTCAGTTTGGATCCATTGTAGCCTGATCACTGGTGCGGAGCCTCTTACTGCTTTGCTGTCATGGAACAGATCTTTAACCTTTCATTTGTGTGATCGTGATAACATTGACAAAGGTTTGATTATTTATCTGTATCACACATAAAATCAGTATCATCCAAATGATCAATTTAACACCGTCAACTAATACATAACCTGATCTTAAACATGTTTTCAAATCAAGATTCCTTGATTTTTTTTGATTTTTTTTTTCCCCCAACCATCTCCAATGCTGCTGTGTGTAATTTGGATAGTATTGGGTGTAGTATTTTTGTTACTAGTATTTTGTTATACAGTGCAATCATTTTGAGGTTTTAATATATAAAGGGTTCCCACGGTCATGAAATTAGGTGTTGAAATTAGAAAAACAGGCCAGGAAATGGTTTGGAATTAAGGAATTTTAACCTCTTCATCCAGGACGCCCGCGGAATTTGGGGCAGACAATGGATGTATTATACAAACTGGATAAAGCACCGCCCCTTTGGCTCCGTTCATTCCTATGGAGTTGCTCACACAGCGCATATACCAAAAAAGTTTCTGACTTCCTGGTTTATTTCCGGGTTGTGCGGCCCATAGAGCATGTGCAGTAGTGTTACTCGAATAATGCCTTCCCGCTATGTGAACGAGCCGCCCAGTTCTCAACTTGCTCGGCACGTCCATGAACAGCGAAAGGCATGATTGGAGTACGCTACAGACGTGCGCAAGCAGATTTCATGAATACCGATGTTACGTTTGTGTCAGGTCTTTAAACCATGGATTTGTAAATGAATGTCAAATCCAACGATAGTGAATACAGTAGGCTGAACTGTGACATAATTACAGATTATCAATTTAATGGTTCATTTAATTGACCATGGCTATTAGTTTATGTGTTACAGGAATTATGTTTTCTTGGATGTAAAAACACTGAAAGTACAAAATGTTGCTGTCACAGAACTCAGGGATTTTAGATATTATTGTCCAAGAAAATAATCACAACAAAGTACTTTCATGATGATTAAAAAAACAATTCCATTGAATATGATTAGGATTTTTGTATAGGTGGTTTACAAATAAAGCTAACCTATTGTTATAATTACAATTTATGGTTAATATATTAATTGTAAAACATTAAAACAAAGTCAGGCCAGAAAACCTGCAGACTCGGGAACAATTTTTATTTTTTTATTTTTTTTTATTTTAGATACTTTATTAATCCCCTTAGGGAAATTATTCTCTTCTGCATTTTGACCCATCCTAGAATTAGGAGCTGTGGGCTGCCACACTTTATCTTCAACTCTAATTCATGTGTTCATCACATATATCAGTAACTTTATGAACCGATAGTGACGATAAGACAAGCAGCCTCCCCAGGAATCAGTGGTGAAGTGACCGTAGGTCTCAGTGCATCACACGGTCCACACCACCATCTGCCCCGTGTTCATGATGTCGGTATTTATCCACACAGTAGCTTAATACATCGATAATAAGTTTGAAAATAAATCCTAATCAGCGACGAATAAATAACTAAAACCTGCTTTGTTGTAATATTGAAAAAAATAAATACAGTACAAGAAACCCCATCATTGCCTTCATTTATTCACATTTCTCAGATAATTTTCACATCGTATGGTTCCCTAACAGTAGCGCCGTTCCCGAGACGCCACATGACCGCGCTATGCTGTGCTCGTACACAGCTGTGACGTCACTCTGGGAAATAACATTTTTCTGGAACTTTAGGAAGGTTTTACAAATGTGAAACTCCATGAATTAAAAATATAGGATATAAAGATCTATACATGCCTGTGTCCATGTCTCGAGGTGTCCTGTGAACCGTTTTATAGGCGTCTCTTCTCATGCAGCCCAAAATTGCTTTTTGGGCTGCATGAGTATTTTCTGTTGCAGTACCACGAGTGGCCACCATGACAAAATTTTCTTCAAGGCAGAGGGGGCGGTGCTCTATACAGTTCTTATAATACATCCATGGGGCAGACTCACTCATTGTGACATATATGTATCAAAGGCATGTTTACCTTTGATCATTCACGACATGCAGCATACCCACAGAAAGCTCTGAAACTCGACTAAAAGCTCATAAAAAACATTTTTATGTTTACCAAACAGACTAAAAGGCAAATGATTGAAACTACACGAGCCAAAAACACCATAACAGTGTAAATGTCTGGTCCACAGCGGAGACTTCACAGATTACAACGGTACCATTTATATCACTCTACGACCAAAACTCACAGATCCAGCTGCAAAATAAGAGCAAAACGACAACTTTTTAATTCATGGAGTCTCACATTTGTAAAACCTTCCTAAAGCCCAGATAAATCTTATTTCCCAGGGTGACGTCCCAGCTGTGTACGAGCACAGCAAAGCGCAGTCATGTGGCGTCTCGGGAACGGCGCTACTGTCAGGGAACTGTACAAAAACTTTGAGAAACGTGAATAAATGAAGGCAATAAGGGGTTTTGTTTTACATTTTTTAAAACATTACGACAAAACAGTTTTCAGTTATTTATTCGTTGCTCATGAGGATTTATTTTCAAACTTATTAGCGATGTATTACCCAACTGCTCTGTGGATTCATACTGACATCGTGATAAATGAGAAGAACACATGGATTAGAGTGAAGAAATCTGGAGTTATAAAACTACTTTTGACACGTTCATAATAATATGATTATGAGTCTGTAGGTTTTCTGGCTTATATTTGCTATACATTGCAATTATAACCATAAGTTAGCTTTATTTGTAAACCAGCTAAAAAAATCATTATTTTCTTGGATGAATAATATTTAATATCCCTGAGTTCTGTGACAGCAACATTTTATATTTTACAACATTTTTGATGATTAGCATACAGTATATCAGTGAATGAAAAATCAAGCAAATAGCGTCCAAGAAAACCACATAATTCATGTAACTAATAGCCATAGTCAATTAAATGAACCATTAAATTGATATTAGCCTGTAATTACATCATTATAGTTTTAAGCTTACTGTATTTAATATTGTTGGTTTTGACATTCATTTACAAATCCATGGTTTAAAGACCAAAGCAAACGTACAATCGGTGTTCTTGAAATCCACTTGCGCACGTCAGTAGCGTACTCCCATCATGCCTTTCTCTGTTTATGGACGCGCCAAGCAAGTCGCGTACACGGACGGCTCGTTCACATAGCCAAAAGGCATTATGGGAGTAACACTACTACGCTGGGTAATTTATTGTGAGAAAGGTTTGAATATAATTTGTAAAAAAATTGTGTAGTATGTAGCTCAACAGTGTTATGTGGAACTACATGAGTGATACTGCCATATTTTTTGGCTAGATTGTGACTTTTAAATAAAGATAGTGCCTGACATTAGAAAGAGTCTTTTTAATGTCAGGCACTAGTTTCACTGCTGATGTCCTCATCGTGTTGCTCACATTGCCTGATGTTGCCCCTTGAAGGTAATGCCCAGTATGGCCAGCAGCAGGAAGCATACCAGCAAGGCCCTCCACAGCAACAGGGCTACCCTCCTCAGCAGCAGTACCCAGGTCAACAGGGCTACCCGCCACAGCAGCAGGCTTACGGTGAGTTAACTGCTCAATGATAGTTCTTCCAGAGTGAGTTGCTGGATACTGCCTCTTGTAACTGTGCCAAATGCAGTGATGTTGATGGGTTTTCAGTGTAGCAGGTCCCAGGATAGACGGGTGGTGGTTTGGGTCCCCGGGAAAATAAATGCGTCCCCAATAAAATGATAAATTCTTTAAGTAATTCTTTATGTAGTATAAACTCCTGTTGCTGATGGTAAGGTATGTTATTGTTATAATTGCCTCCACCGTGGAGGTTATGTTTTCATCAGCATGGATTTCTTTATAACTTTGTCCTTCTTTTAACAACATCCTGTCAACAGTTTTCTATGGAGCAATCCTAATTTTTCATAAAATTGAAAAACGTATACATATCTTGGTTAAAAACTTGGATTTTAACTAAATTTGATCTTTGTATACATGATTAGACACCATAGCAGTTTCCTCCTGATCTGATCCAGGTGACAGATTTTGTGGCAATTTAGATTTAATATGGCAAGTCCCCACTGTGACAGTACCTGTATGTGTGTGTGTGTGTGTGTGTGTGCATAAAGGCATCATTATATGATGTTTGCTCTGTCAACGCACCAGTTAGTCCACCTTGGTGTCATGTTCAACAGGCTGCCGTGATGAAGTGTATGTTGTAGAAATCCGACACAATCTTCATGAAAAGATGGGGTGGGTCTCTGGTACGCATGGATAGTGAGTTTAATGTGTCCTTTAAGATTTGAATGCGTCGGGGATGCAGGTCGCTTACCTTGCAACATCACCGCAAATGCACGTCAAAGACATCATCAAGCACAAGGAATTAAAGGGCTGCCTTAATGGATATTTAGGGAATAGGAGCCGGGTGGAAGAAAGAAATTAATCAGTATGGTGACTGGCATCGCATTAGCATTTCTCCAGGTGATTCAGTTTGATACCACAAAGTGTCTTGAGAGAGAGGTTCTGGCTGATGAGCAGTGACATTCAGCAAAGTGCATGTCAACTACCAGCCAAATGTTTTTTTTGTTTTTTAACTCCTTGAATTGTAGGATTTTGGATGAGTATCTTAGCAAGGTGGCAGTAAATTACAGTACTTTCTAAAATAGCTCTGTGTTACTTGGTCCCTATATTTTAAGTAAAATGTACTATCATTTCCTGATTTCCAAACGTTCTAAAGCAAAGTTACAATCGACATCACATAAATATTGACAGAGAAAATGTTTGTCCAGATGTTTATTGATACTTTGATATTGACCAATAGTGGTGGGAATCGCAGGATATCTCGCGATATGATATAATACATGATCGAAGATAGCAATAATGTCATGGTTAGATTCAGTGATAATCAATATATCACAAGACAATCATATTGCGATACATTACGATATCTGTCTTAAGTGAAGAAAAAAAGGATGCAGGATTTCTCTATTCACGACATCTATGTTCTATGAAGTCTATGTTTTCAATGTGGATGAAACATCTCCTGACGCATCTTTCCCCGCCATTATCCCGCTGAAAACTCCCTCTTCTTTGGCCAAGTAACTTGTCAATGCAAAGGGACATGAAGTAGTGACGTGCGGCAAAGTGAAACTGGCAGGGACCGTTTACATTGGAGCACCTTAATTTGTTACTTAAAATGTCAATATTATATGGATTATCTTGTTGCACGAGGAAAGGGCGACAATAGATCGCCAAATCGATATTCAAACCCACCCCCATTGACCAATGATGGACTGGTGTCAATGTAAGCACGGCTTGAGATGCCCTTTAGAATTGTAACTCTTCAGAGAAAAGCATCGGGATGTTGCCGGGCAACATGGCATCTTGTCTGGCATCTTCTGCAGTGGAATACTGCTCATCAGAAATGGCAGGCTGTTTTGAGTTATACAAGTTAATATTGCAATGTAAAATGTGCACCTGTGCACCTTCAGTGCTGAAAATGTTCTTCAGTTAAAAAGCTCATTGTATTCTTATGATCACCGCATAATATTGTACCCATGCAATTCAAATTACTTAGTTTCTGAGAACTCTTACCCAATTAACTTTACTCTTACTTCAGTACATTTTTCCCCAGTACCTTTTTCAACCTCAGTAAAGGTATATTTGAAGAAGGGTAGAATGTGTAGAAAAATGTTTGACTCGGAGCATCGGAGTACAGTAATTGCAGCTCCTTAGGCTTCTGTTTTTCACTGGAACTTTCCATCACTCATCCTCTGTCTGAGCCGGAGCTCATGTCAGTAATGAGCTAGCAGAGAGGCAGAGGCTGTGAGGTGAAATCCCTCTGGCACACACACACACACACACAAATGCTTTCTTCTTCAGGTTCCCTACAAGCTAATGCACAACAGCGTATGGCATTATGAGCACATAACAATGTAGTGTGGGCCTCATTTGACTCCAGCCACTGTCGAGCGTTACTATGGATGGCTGCAGCATGTGAGGGCTTCACTCTTTTAATGAAGCCTGCTTCTCTAATGAAGACGAACAGAACCATCTCCTTGGTATTTTTTTTTTTTTCGAACATTCAGTACGTTTACATGACATTAGAGAAATAAAAAAGATAGATATCTATGTGTGTATTTATACATATATGTGTATATACACACAAAACAGGACTTTGAACCAAATTGAATTTCTCAAACTACAACTAATTCACTGAGGTATTGCGATAGGGAGCTGGATTATTACTGCATGTATATTTATCACCGGACGCTCTGTACTCTGACCCCCAACTAATTAGCTTATTTTTCAGATTTCTTCGACTGTATTTAACATTGTCAAATGTTTTATGTTTAATTTAAAGCAGGCATTAAGCAGGCTTGATGTTAAAATGTGTTTTCTATGTTTGTTGTAGGTCCCTCCCAAAATGCCCCTGGACAGTATCCCAACTATCCTCAGGGGCAGGGGCAACAGTATGGGGGCTATCGCCCCCCTCAACCCGGACCCCCACAGGGCCAACAGCAACGCCCTTATGGTTATGACCAAGTGAGTAAACCCACAATACAGGACAGTCACAGAGACTTGTCTATGCATCGGTCTTAATGTGTCCCTTTTTTAATTGTGATTATTGCCAGATTTAGTTGTATGTTTTGTGTAGCTCTCAGTGAGACCAGACATGAATGTGAGTGAAGTTATAAGGTAAACATTAAAAGGTACAATGCTGTGCATGCTATCATCATATTGGGGTTGATTCTGATCTTCCCAAGAAGAGTGTATTTATAAGTAGAGTGTATGTGTCACTTGTTAACCTGAGTCTTAGTTACATGTCCCGGCTAATGTGGTATGCCATTCCAGTGAAATATCAGGGCTTGAAGAGGATTCTTCCTTAAACTTAATGCAGACTGCTCTAGTGTTTAAGAGGAGACCTATTTGTTGCCCTGTATTTCCTGTGGTCTTATGTGGGGACCACAGCTACTCTTTGATATCTTTATCTTTGAATATTCAGGGGCACATGAGGAAATAAAGACCCGGGGATTTGAACCCCTGACTAGCTCTGTAAGAAGCAAAGGTAATGGTTGCTGTGAAGACCTCAACGTCCAATCTAGACGTTTGACCACCTAGCCTTAATTTGAATTTGTTATGTTTCTTCTGTCTATTTTTGTCTCTATCTCTCTTCCTTTTTTTTCTTTTCTCGCTCTCTTTTTTTTTTTATTCTCTTTTGTTTTGTTTTTTTTATTAACCAGGGGTCGAATTGTACGTCATGAGGTCCAGAAACACAGCATGCATCATCTGCAGTGAGACAGCCAAAAGCTTGCCTGCTTTGGCTGCGTCCTTAATCTCTGCAATTTTACAACACTGGTTTTAATGACATTTTTGCCTATGACAATGAAGCTCTCAGTTATCTTTATATATATACATGTATATATATATATATAAATAATTTGAAGATGTTATGTTTGAGAATTGTCAAATCAGACTGTTTCCAAATTTGTTTCCACTGTATTTTTCCATTGATTCCAAATTCATACTTCGACCCCTGTTTAGATTTACATCTGTTACTGTTGTTCTTGCATTCAATTTGTATCACTTAAGGCTATTATCAAAATGCAATATTGTCCTCAGCCATGCTGCTGCTGAAACCTGAGGTTATCAAGTTAGAATATAGAGCTCATAAGTTGAGGCCATACTGCCACCTGCTGGTCAACACCAGTCAATGCAGCATAAATCAAGGTTTTGCAGTATGGTATGGTTGAAACCACAAGTGTTTACTTAATCTTGCTTATTTTAAAATGGCTTTTACACTGAGTAACATGCGTCTGTTACGTTTCTCTCCACAGGGCCAGTATGGAAATTACCAGCAATGAGAGAAGGTCACAGCGACCCACACAACTCTGCTCTAATCTGTGTGAGCTTTGACCTCTTGTCAATTGCGCCGCAGAATTAAATGATGGTTGCAGCTCACTGAGATTCTCTCAGACACAAACACACAACAGAAAAAAAGAAATTCAACGTATAAGTTTCCCCTCTCTTTAGGCCTTTGTCCTCACTTGTAAAATATTTTCTGTTAGTCATGTACATTGACTCTGTGGCAAAGTCCTCTGGTCCAGTATCTCTCAAAGCAGCAATGCCTTAAAAAAAATGGAACTGCCTTATCCTTCAGCATTGCAGATTGTTAAACGAGCTAACACTTTTTTTTTTTTTTTGAGTATCAAAGAATATGTAAAATGTACAGTTTAAACCCATTTCTGGTGCATTGTTTCTGTCATCTGAGCTCCCTGTTCATAAGAAGCAATAATGCCAGCAGTAGGGAAATGTGTAGGGCCTCCTTGGACATGAAATAATGCACCGGACAAACTTCCTGCTAGGCCATGGTACATGTCTTGATGTATGTGATGATGTAAAAATATATTTTATGCTTTTTAGACCAAGCTAACTTTCTATAAAACATCAGAAACTAGTACTAAAGCTGTGTTGTTTATTTCATGAAGCGTATTTGTCAGTGTTTTTTATGATGTTTATTGATGTTCCCATCCAGCACATATTGTTTTTGATTTCTTTTCTTTTTTTGGTTGTATTGAAATGTATAACTCTTGAATAGGATTTGGTAAATCAGTGAAAAGAAAGATGACATGCAGGCTAAATGCAAACCAGGTGTCGGAGAATGTTTAGTCTGGAAATGTGTAACAGTTGCTACGATACTGTGTTGAGTTGCATTTTTTTTTCTTTTTCTTTTTTTTAGTCTGTGAAAAACAATGACAAATTGCAATCATAAGTAGATTTTTAAACCACATGACCTGACAGAATATTGACTGTCTTCACGTAATGTATGTGCTCAGAGAGGTGATATGTAGCAAATGCCACTGCAAAATGTAAGATAATACGCTGGAGCCTTTTCTTTTTACTGTACAAGCACCTCACTCTTGTCCATTGACTGCAAAATTGGTGAATGGGAAGGATGAAATGAATAGTTCAGACGATTAGTTAATTTTGTTAGTTTTGACAATGCTGGAATCCCCTCTCCCATTTGAATAAATGTCTAAGTTGATGTCATTCAAATAGTGTTGTGTGTGTGTGTGTGTGTGAATAATAAAGATTGTTACTGTCAAATATGTAACATAAGATGTGAAAATACTGTTCTGAAAAGGATTCCTTAATTTCACAGTAAAAAAAACTGGTTGTGCAGTTTTATATCACTAGCTTGATATCTGTGTTATGGTGCATACTTCATGTATCCCATATGTACAGCAGCAAAAAGAAGAGGATTCCCACATCCTCTGGTATTGTTTATATATGGCTGTTTTAATATTTTGCATTTTTCACCCCCATCCAAGTGGTGGTCACATTTGTGTCATGTCATATAACTGTACATTAAAAATAAATTGGAAGAATCTTTAATACATTTTGACTTTGTTATTTGTAGTGTTCGACCTTGCGCTGGGACGCCGCTGTTTGGACCGATCATCATACATTACGAGGACAACATAAACACGACGTGCACGATCGGTGCTGTCACGACGTGACGGTATGACATAATTGTTGTGTCTTCATCTGCCGTCGAGTAGTCCCGTTTCCAACTGATAATGACCCTGCCCTGCTCAGCGGCGTGTCTGCTTTGTCCAGATGCATCCAGAGAGGTCCAGAACACATTTACACCCAAAATTACCTTCCCTGTCCCTCTCTCCCTTTCTGCTCCCTCCAGAGAGGGAGAGGGACTACCTGTCACATTGGGGGGAGTGACACAGATGGTATGCCAGATGTGTGGCCAAAGCATGTGATGGGAGAGTGCTGCTGGTGTTAAGAGGGCCACAGACTGCTTGTGTTGCCCTGGTGCCAATAATAAGTGTTGGTGAGTGCAAATGTGGGAGCGTGCAGCAGGCAAGTGCTTGAAGAAAACGAAGGTAGTGTAAAGTTTCTGAGTGTACCTATAAAATCTGCGTGTATATTTGTGCATACTGCTCAGGTTTAGTGGCATCTCCTAGTCGCCCCACCATCCTGCTGCTCCACAGCTGGCCGCCCCACCCTTCCCAGCTGCCACTGGGGCTCCCCCTGGCCCCTCTGCTTGGCAGAGCTGGCGTTTTGGGCGCTCCCCCACCAGTCCTCCCTGGCAGCTGCTGCCCTCAGCTGTGCTCTCGCAGACGGTATTGGGGTCGGACAAAGTCACTCCTCCTGTGACTGTGTCTGGGGCTGTCGGGGGAGGATGAAGAGGTGGCAAGGAGACTCTTACCTCCAATGTAAGATCTCCTTTAAATGCTCATGAATTTAAATTGATGAGCATGTAACGCAGAGTTCTGGTTGAGTATAAATACATCTGTGGGAGTTAATTAATGCCACGTAACTCGATATTAAGAAGTGCATATAGAGGCCTTTGCAAGAATGACAGCTGTGGAGTTCTAAATGAGTTATCAAGACCGCTTACAGGAGAGCATTTTTCCATGCATGTTCCACGGTGGTGAGACAAATAGTGTGAAAAAAAGTGGCAGCATCATTTAAGAGGATGATTATCTTTTTCAATATTTTGATAATTATAATTCAGGGCACCTTTCAGAGGAGGCTCCTAAGCACTGAGGGGAAAATGACATTGTGATCATAGCTGGCAGGCAAGATGTGATCTCTCTTCCTCTCTCTCTCTCTCTCTCTTGCTCTGTCTCTCGCTCACTAACTCTCCCTTTCACTCTCTCATACCCACACTCTCAGTGTGACAGAAAGTCTATGGGGAGGTATAAGAGGTAGTTATGGGGGGAATGCAGCAGCCTCCACAGTTTAATTGGAGATGTGTCACACTAAATAAATGGTGCAAAAACAAGCGCTGACTGGAGGCTTGAGGGAGGGGCCCTGGGGATGCAGCCTGTTTTATTGGGCAGGAGCTTTGCACCGCTCCGGGGTGAAACGGGGCTATGCACTGCTGAGATACCCTCCAACCACCAAACCACCAGGCCTTCCAAAGACTACCGTGGAGGGAAAGACAAAGGCATTAATTCTACTCCGCAGAAAATCATCATATCGGTGCTGAGGAGGAAAGTGTCTGTGAACTTGGTAACCTGATTGTTCCTCCACTAATAAAGGGCATATCATTGTCCTCATCTACAATTTCAATTCCTGCACGCCTGGCGAGCAAATCCATAATTGTAAAATCTTGAATAAGTGCTGTGTGCCTCGCTTGCTCTCAGATAGTATGTGTGTCAATTTATGTTTGGAGAGGATGCCAGCCAACAGCCTCCAGCCAATCCCTGTGTAATCTATACATGACCTCCAAGTTACCAGAAATAAAACCTGTTTTTCAATATCCTATCAATGTTGATATGGTTATTTCTTGCTTTGCTTATGCAGTGTGCGTTTGTCTTTGAGCACGCACATGCGCACAAACCCCGGATTCCAGAGTTCACGGCACGAGTTTTGATTTACCTCTACAGTGTGCTGCAGTAATTGGATGTGACACCATTCTCTGTGCTCTCCCTGGGGGATATAACAGGAATCTGACTATTATGGCCCCAGTCATGAATATGTCACGACAGCTGCAAACAAAGGCCTGTGATTTGGATAAGACTCCTCTGTATGTTGTCTCTGTGCTGATATACGAGATAAATGCTATAGGGGCAAACAAGTTTTCAGAAAAGCAATTTGCAGTGTTTACAAAGCATGATTAATTGCCATTGTTTGGTAAAAAAAAAGAAAAAAAAAGAAAAAAAAGCATAGAAGAGAGGATGCTCACCATTACATGTTCATCATTATGCCTCCAAGATATATGCAGATATTTGTGAAAGCTATTATGTCACACATCTAGTTTCAAAACAACTGAAAAATATTTTTTGGACCGCAAATACACAAACAGGACGATCCCCTAGAAAGACGTTGTTTTGCATGCATCTGATGTGCAGTGCTTTGTTTAAATCCCATCGTTTGTTGAAGGTTTAGCCATCAAATCAAATTGAGTGTGCTGTTTTCTACATCTTCTAGCCTCATAAAAAGTAGTCTCTGGGTGAAATAGCAGGTATGCTGATATCAGTCGTCCCACAGCCTGCATAATTGCAGTAATTTGCTTTCCCTTTGGGTAATCTGTAAACATGGCTGTTTTGATGTTTTTGGCATCCTCCATTGGCTGAGCTCTCTACTCCTCCAGTGGAGCCCCCATCCCAGCCCAGGGTGACACAAATAGATCCTTCCCCAGAAGGTGCACGTAGTTCCACATGGGCACAATCAATACAGCCCAGTCATCACTGGAACTGTAGCAGTATTAAAAGCACCCCGTGAGCTGGTTCTCACCATGCCGGTGTTTTAGGGAAATAAAGCTATTGATCCTCCAGGGCCACTGGCGGAGCATTAACCTGGGCCTACAAATTAGAACGTGCTCATCTGAGCACATCTGCCCGCAATGTTCCCAAAAAGCCAGTCCCAGTGAGAGAAAAGGAAGGCTGCGAGGCCTGCTGCTTCCAGTGATGAGTAGAGCGCTACTTGACGCCAGTGTCGGAGCGGGAGAGGCGTCTGGATGCCCAGGGCTTCCATTAGAGGCCCAGGATGGTGGCATGGGTCGATGTGGTCAGGTTTGGTTGGGGGTATTCCATCTCAGATCAGTGTGGTTCCTTCCCTCTGATGTAGAGAGAGAAGGGGCTGACCCACAGTAAACCTGAGCTCCTGACTGGAAGGACAATGAGTGAAAGGGCGACTTGTTCCAGCAGAGTCAAAGATGTTGCCTCTTTTATTCAGTTTTATATCAAATACCTTTTCTTCATTTTTTTTAACACATATATTCCATACAACTTCAACAGTTTCTCAATGTTAATGCAGATTTTGTTGTAAATCATAGTGCAAACTTTAATTTTATCCCTGTGTGTGAATTATTTGAAACACAGCTATTGGATTTACAACAACAGTGCGATGCAATTTTCGATTTGAAGGGTTTATTGTCTCAAACAGCTGAACACGACACTTTATAGGCTCTGTGGAAACACAAATGTGCAATGAGGTGCACAAAGATCGGATTGTAAAGACCTACTTGTTGTTATTCCTTAATTTTAACCACATCTACCTGGAGGTGACTCAGCTGTATGATACGTCACAGACTCCTTGAACAGAAAATGTGGTTAAAAGGGGATATTTGTAAAATGCATGCAGCAGTATCCTTTAGCGTTTAAAATGGCCACTGCAATCCCTATTCAAAACAATGAAGAGCATGGGTTAGCACCTGCAGAAAGTTCCCGGAACACAGAAACAAGGCAATGTGTTCATACATAACTGTCCCACCATCTGTTCTGTTTTAATGAACTTTATACTTATGTGATTAATTTTTGCGTGAAAGCAACAGGCGGAGATTGAAAGTGAGAGTGTGCCTGCAGCAGCGACAGCAGAGTCGCAGCAGCAGAGAATTGTCACATGAAGAGGACAGACAACAAAAGCGACAGGATAGAGTTGTAAAAGAGTTGTAAAAGCATTCCATATGTTAAGTATCTACCAACAATTGCTCTGGCTTAGCTTTTTTCAACCATTTTTGCTTCGTTCTTTGTCATTCTGTCAAATATATTTAACACATTTCCACTGCAGACCCTTGTTTTGCTTCTCCTCTGGTTAAGACGTTTTTGAGAAGGGTAGCAGCGGCGGCCCGTCCATAGAGGGCGCCACACCAGCCTCACGTGAAGACGATAGGAATAATTTAAAGTAATGTATAAAAAACATGGACAATTTAAAGACATGTGCTACATGTGCTACATGTTGTACAGTCAACCGTGTGTAAGCTGCATTCAAATGTAGTTTAAAAACGTTAACTTCTCGCACTTGTTTACAGCGAGCGCCGGTCAGTGACGTATTTCCGGTTTCCGGGCGCATTCGTCCGTCTCGTAAACTTTTGCTCAGAGTGAGACACCACAGACACACTCATGGGCGCAGAATTACGCTCGAAGGCGTCCCACGGCCGAGCGGACACGTCCTGATGCCGGCGGAAACGGAAATGCCTCCGCTCGCTTCTATGCTAACTTTACCACCGCTTAATTGCCGGTTTCATCGTGAAAAAAGAAGCACCAAACACCGTCCTCTCGCTGCAAAGTAAGCCGTTTCATAGAAGAAAAGCTTCGGCTTATAGAAGTGTGACCTGACCAGCCGAACGTCGTCATGAATCAGCAAACGAAAGACAGAGGGAGGAATTACACTAACCCACAGGAGCTGGTATAAGAAGGACTGGCTAACTGGTTGCCCTCAGACCAGAGCCATGTTTTGTTCTCCCTGCCACCTCTTTCAGATGACGGACACCGAACAAGCCTGGATTCAAACAGGTATTACAGACTTCAGACATTTCTCTGAAAGTGCAAAAACACAAACTGACAAGGCTACATATGGACAATGCTATGCAAACAAAGTAATGATAGAGAAGCTTGCACAAGGGTATATGAGCAAAATTCAAATGCCTGAAAAATGAAAACTTTTCGTTGTGTATTTTTATTTTCATTTAAGTGAATCTTTTAAAATAATGATATCAGGCATGAGAATGGTGCTTTGGCGTGTCCTAGTGTTCATATGCGATAACTGCACATTGTGGTTATATACCACATTGTGGTTATATAGCCCATGTGAAAAAACTGACTTGGCCACCCCCCAAAATTTTTTTTCAACAGCTGGTAGTGAGGCTTTTTTGGGTCAATGTTTGACATTTCCAACCTATACCTGCAGCGCTCTATGTGTTTAATTCGTACAAGCTGCATTATTTGGTGGTGGGTTGTGCAACAGACCAAAAAACCAAAACATAAACACAAATATTTTTAAGTTGTGAATATTTAGGCCGCACCTATTTTATCAGTGAAGCTTGTACTTAAATTGAATATGATCCATTGATCTCTGGTGACACATTATGGCTATTTTATGAGTCAATATAACACATTTCTTAGAAATAGCACTTTTAAGTGTACTTTTTATCAGCTTTATTTCACTGTATTTTAGTGTCCCAGTCCTGGATGCAGCATGGCTGTTCCATAATTATTACAAATTTGCATAATTGGTGTTTTGTGACCAAGAGAAACCATTATTACAATAATAACACTTTTCACCAGCTACGCTCACACAGTCAGAGATGCTCTGGAAACTTTCCCTCTTTTTCTCAGCCTGCCCTAACAGTGGGATGCTTGGAAGTTCTTTGCCCCAGTTCTCCATGTCCTTGAGAGTTGTGCCTTCGGGCCGGGGCTGGTGGGGTCCCGCCGAGCACAATGTGTGCTTCTCACTCAGGCTCCCGCTGTCCTCCGCTGCCCCTGCATGGCTCTGGAGAGTTGCCAAGCTCTGAGGGGTTGTCCGTGCGGGTGGGGGAGCGTAGATGTTACCACAGAACTGCTCCAAACATCTCACTTCCTTTCCCCATGACAGTCGACCGGATATAAATCACTTCCCTGGATTGGCTGACTACAATGGGATGCTTGGGAAGATGTTGTTATGGATAATCAGACTAATTGCAATAAACAGTGTGAAGTGATGTGCAAATGAGTGAGGATCCTCATTCTGCTCTTTTTTTTGCAAAGGTTGAACCATAGGGTGGACTGTGTGATGCCAACTTAGTCGAGTCAACAAAAGCGCAAGTTGTACTGCAAGGAAAATGTGGTGTGTGTTTTTTGAGAACATTATCCAGCAACTTAATTCATGTTATAAGAAAGGCAGTTATAGGAGATGAGCGTAATTTGTAGCTTTATGTGTTTGACAAATCTCTTTCTACATATTTTATTCAGTACATATGCATTGTTTTTCTCTCTTTTTGCAATTATTATGGATATTGGCCGAGAGCAAAGATAAAGATCCATTTTCTAATATTTTGTCCTTGGATTGAGCACTCAGGGAATTCACTCCCCTTCTTCTCTTTCCTTTCCCTGGCTAAGGCATGGGGAATTGGTGGGATGAGAGGCTATTCCCTAAATAGCCCATGGCAAGAGGTATCCTGATTAGCATGCTGCCTGCTCTCTGGCAGCAGTCCTCCAGGCCACCAGCGCTATCACTTACGTGCTGTTTGTATTTGTAGTTGATAGTGTGTGCTGTTATAATTGGAATGAGCTCAGGAACCTCGTTTGCTTTTGATCCGCTGCCAGCCACTCAGAGTGCTACTGGGCCACAGCTCTCACCTCAACACTCCCAGTGGATTATGGGAAACTGCAACGCTTATGTTCTAAAAAGCGCCTGACAGCATCTCACTCAAGGTCGAACAATACAATGGTAAGTGTGGGGAGTAGAACAAAAAAAAAAAGATGGAGGAAAAAGTTAAACAGATATTTGATGTGTGGTATTTTGGACTTGTGAAAGGGAAATGGAAATATTAAAAGTAATTGTATGATTGTTTGGAGTAGTTTCAATGACACGCAAGGATATGTGGATTAATAACTCTGAGACGACTTCATCATTACTATCATATTATCATGTGTGAACATGTGGACATCGCAGCCACACACAGACACACAGCAGGCCATCCGTGTTTGTAGCAGACATGAGGGATTGTAACAGTTATGTCACAATCATTTTGGGACATCTGTGTACCTGGTGGAAGCAGCAAATGAATTCTAATACTACAATCACTACGCAGATAAAAATAGTCCAACAAAATAAGAAACATTGTTGATTGAGATTGAAGATTTTTCATTGAGGAAAATAGCACCCAAAGGAAACAAATATGCAACTGGTGTCACATTACAGAATAAGTCACACTGTAAACACATCTGTCATTGTTCTTTCTCACATCACATCAGTGACAAATGTGTTGCGCTTTCGTTTGACTGCTCCACAATAAAAGGCGCCTATACCTTGATGCCTTTATTGTGAAGCAGTGGCAATCGGACATAATGTAATGAATGAGCGGTAACTTAACACAGGTTGTGCAGCTGTGGGAGCAGCAGCAACACGGCTGGTATGATTAAACATATAAACAGCAACAGCGGATCACATGCAGCATAGTTTACAGTGAATCCCTCGTGCGGCAATTTGAATTTAGCACAGGAACGTGGCCCACAAAAATTAAAAATAAATAACCAAATGCAGCAAATTTTTTCCCAAGAATATTTTTTTATTAGGCTCAAAACGTTCCCGTTGGGCCTTGACAGTGTGTCAGTAATCAAATATTAATTTGTATAATAATTATGATGTTCCTTTCCCTACTGTCATATGTTCAGATTTCGTTGAACAAAGTATGTTCTGTCCTCATTTCACATTTACTCATAATTCTGTGATGACCAAACTGGCATCACTCAAGTTCTGGACCTGATCCCAACAAACCTACGATTGTCAGATGTGAAGACAATTGTGGAAGATTGTGGTTCATTTGCTTTTCACTCTGTGACATTTCCACAATTTCACCTGCTGGCTCAGCACTTTTCCAGAGTAAAACCAACTCCAGAGACTTATGGGGTTTTGATGCTCCCTCGTTGCCAAATGCCAGCAGGCCAGTGAAAAAAGGGTATCTGAAACTCCTAAGCTCAATATTTAATCAAGCACTGGGTTACATTTGCTGTTTGATTAGGTAAGAGACTTGCACCTCCCTGAGTCTGTGATTGCTTTGAAAATATTTGTCCAAAAAATTAAGGCTCACCTGTGTGTTCTCTGCACTTTGATCTTAGCATGAGTTACAGTTTTAAAACTGTACTGCATCACTTTTCTAGGTAAACAAATGTCTGTTGGATTCAAATGATTGTCAAATTAGTCCATGCAGTGTTGATTAAGCCGATCCACTCCACACAACTCTCTTTTTCACTCTGCACACAGATTTGTTTTACTATGTCAAGACAGACGGAGGAAACAGCAACGCTGTGCTAGTAAAACCCCATGGCTGCAAGCGGGTTGGACTGTGACTGAAAACACAGATTCTACTGATTAAAACACCTAGTCGTTCAGCAATTTGACAAGATAAATGCATCTCGCACCCTCCCCACCTGTGTTCAAAGGAAGGACACAGCATACGAACAATGTTACATCATATTAGGCAGAAAAATAATATCAACAACAACAAAAAATCACCAACTGCAGCTGATGTTCTGTCACAGGTGGCACTAAAATCTTATTTGTGTCTTTGCTCTTTTCTCTTCTTGGATTTGTCTCCCTTTCAGTGATCATTTTTATTATTATTAATGCGTTCTTTTGTCCTGTGCAGCATCCTCATTATTACACTTTTTTTTTTACCATAAGTCCATCTTGTCGCAGCATAATCACCCAGGACTGCAGCGAGTCACCTGAGAATAACCCTGATGAGCTTGTTCCAGGAGGGCATTACCACTGGTTAAGTACAAACACCTGCTAAAATATTGGCAATTAGGACATAATTAGCTGCTAATGTATTTCTAATCCAAAGCGGGCCATAGATTTGTCTTTTTTTGCGTAGACTCCCATTTTTAATGTTCTCTGTTGTTATTGTTTTCCTCAGGTATTTGTATCCCGAGAACATTGACTAAGTGCCCTAGTTCATCATATGCAAATGACTTATTAATTACACATGCATTATGCCCGTATTCAGAAGACATCAAAGGGCCTGCAAGTCTTCAGATGGTCCCCCTCTGTACCACACTCAGGTTACAAATGCCTGCGTGTGCACTTTCCTGCGTGCCTCTTTTAGGCAGAATGACTATATCCTCAATTAAAAAAAAAGATTCACAGGAACCTCTTTCTTCTCGCCTCCTAATATTTGAGAAACACCTCCGGTGGTCTTTGGCTGTTTGGTAACCACAAATTGCAGATAATCATTTGAGCCTAGATTACATAGCATTATTAGAAAGCTGTGCGACTGTGAGTGTATCTTCGCAGCAAAGTCAAACCAATATTTTATTTACTGAATGAGAAATGTCTCGTCTGCCTAAGTTGTCCCCAAATCCTTACATTCACCAGCTCCCTGATCACCACAATGGCAGTTTGGTATCAATGCTTCGGTCTGAGCTTCGGACATTTCTGTTCCTCATGTCGACATGTTTGTTCTGTCTATAACTCCCATGTGAGTTCTCGGTTAACAGCCCATACAGCTGGTGTCAGAGTGTGATTTATACATCCTATAATGCCTTACATTGATTAGCAATAGAGCTCTAATGGGGTTGGATGCCAGCTCAAGCTCAGGCTACAAGATTGCACACGCCACACCCTCACATAGTGCTTTTGTACCGTATATCATTATATATTTCTGTTCTGCATGGAAATCACTGATGCGACCTGTCCAATGAGATGGATGGGTCTGCAGACACGCAGTAGTTGTTGTGTGCAATCACTGCAAAACAGAGCAGTCGGTCCTCTTATCAGTCTCTGGTGGTCTACTCTGACTGGGTGCTGCTAGCATAATTAGCACAGCACTCTGTTTGATGATAAAACGTGTAATGGAGCGTCCCTCCCCTCCCCTGCCTACCCGAATTTAACATTGTTTATTGATCTAATTAAAATATTTAAGTTTTTACTTGGCGTTAATAATTAATTTAATTGTGCCGTTTTAGTTATGAGCAGAACTTTTGATTACAGATGCTGCATGAGGTCATGCTGCTGTTTAAGAACACACACACACACTGTATGTACTGTATGTGCTTATTAAATGTTGAGACTAAAATTGAAGTCACCGAGCTGATATATAACATGGTCTAACCACCCAAGTCAAATGTAAAATATGTCACTGAAGATACTGCAATATCACACATGTGCTTTGTGCTGTTGATACTAATGTGGTGCAGTGTTTCCTCCACTTGTATGGGAGCATGTAGTGCTTTAGTCAAAGCCACCAGGTGGGGCTGATTCTTTCACACATGACTCCCACTTTTGGTGTTTCTGTTGAGAACCTCAATAGGAAATGCATAAGTGAAGTGTTTTTGTGGCATTTTTGTATGGCACCCCCAAAACTATCATTTCTCATTAGGAGACCAAACTGTTTGTGGTTGTCCTCATTACTAAAAAGGTAGAGCTGAACCCCCAAAGGTAACTTCATCAACACCGCAGACAAATCTGTCTTAGGTGCTCTATTTATATTTCTGACTCACTGCCACAAAGATTTATTCTGCACTCCTGTCAATCCATCTCTCTAATGGGCAATGGCATCCTTTTTAGTTTGGAATGGCTGGTGTGTGTGTGTGCGCGCGGGCACATTTTTTTTGTTAGATTTGCACACAAAAACAAGAACCTCGAAGTCAAAGAGCCCGTCTCCTCTCTAAAGAGAGTCATCTTCAGATAGAGAGCTCAGATGTCATGTAATTAAGATGATAAAAAAAAAAAAGCCATTTGCACTTCCATGGGTTATTAATGTGGACTAATGATGCTCAGATCAACTATAAGATGTATGCTAGTTATGAGGTTAATCTCCTCATTCTCACAAAAGCCATAAAGATAAACATTTTTACACAGAAATGGGCTCATGCAACTCCCCAGAGAACTGCATCCCAACTTCATAGGAAAGTTTGAATGGCCAAAAATAAAACTGCTGTGCAGAGTTTATGTGGTCTTTTTTTTTTTCCTCTCCAAAGTCTTAAAACAAAGCAAAGTAATACAAACATTGCTAGAAAAATAAACAATTAAAATGTAGATTTTAGCTTCCATTAATAAATATATGGCATATATACGTAATGTGCAATGCACATGTACAGTATATGCAACAGCAAAGTGATTAATGTATAAATGGTATGTAATAGTACATATAATATACTATATATTTTCTGTTTATTAAGTATAATTTTGTATCTTCTTTTCCAGAACTGAAGAAGCCTCTTTGATGAGAAGTGAAACATCTTCAGCTTAACTAATGCCCTGGAGGTATTTTTTGTAGAATTATATACAATTTTTATGTACTGATGTAGCACAAATCCCCTATATTTTAAGAAATATTAGAAGTATGCATGGTATCACACTTGAGCTATGAAAAGCAGACTTTATATTTATCTATATCAATTAATATTTCTATTTTAGTATGTTTTCAAAAGGCTTCATCAGTGCAAGACATCAGACAACTACGTATTACATTAGGGGGATCGTATATACAGCTCCAAAAAAACATGTACACATACACATACAAAGTTTTCATCTAAGATGCGAAGAAGAAGGTTGTTTGTTGTCACTGAGGGGTTGCTTTCATAAACTCTTATTGTCATTAGAATCTTTAATGATGTTTAGGTTTCTTGAATGATGACTTCATGAGTAGTAACCTGGGGTTCACCTGCATGTGTGTATGGGTGGTAGCGATGCTCTGAATACATTAAACGTGTAAATGTCAAGCTTTCTGATGACTTTATCGCAAACGCTCTGATCATTACATTGTCATTAGTTTGGTTGCACCTCGTTAATGCACACAAACACTCTGAGTAACAGCGGATAATATTGTGTGGTGGTGCTAGTGTTTAATGAGGGTCCACATTTGCATACTGGCCTCCACCCCCACTTGCATTCCCACCCCACTCTCATTTATAAAAATAAATCACATTAGAATATCACCAGCTAATAAACTCGACTCCGGCCCACATCCCACGTCCCAGTGATAGCCAAGTCTCAGAGCAGGAAATACACAAAGCAGTCTCTCAGGATTAGAGAAAACCTATTATAGAAAATTCTCATATGGCACTGGAACATTCTTCACATTAACACTGTGCTGCTGAAGTAAATTATGCCAGTTGTTGTGCATGTTACAATCAAATAATCTGTCAAGGAATTTCCTGTGGAATGTTGAAAGTCAGCCTATCAAATAATGGAACCACTTAGAAAAGTCAGATTTAATTACACATCCTATCACTGAAAATAGAAGTAAAATAGGGCTGCATTTGATTTTGAAGTAGTTTGTAATCTTGAGTGCTCATAATTGTACAGGATGCCACCTGAGGCAAGCCAGTTCCATTGCAATTTCTGCATTATTGAAAAGCTTTGATTTTTCTGAAGCAACGATTCTCCTTTGATTAAGAAACAAATGCAATTAATCACAGCACGTCTATTTTGAAGTCAAATATCCCACTCTCTCCCTTGCTTTGCTCTCACTGTGTAGTACTGACTAAGAACATCACTGCCCAAACTAGAGAGGTCAGGAGTTGCAACCTTGTAAGAACACTTTGTATTGTGTCAGTGTGTCTGTCCAAGTGAGCACATGTTTTTGCCTCGCCCCCACCCTCCAAAAAGTCAAAACCTCACTAAATAAACAGCGTGTTTCCTGATGCCTAACGGTGTGCATGGCCCATGCACTGCCGATGTCAATCCACCCAGGACTACCAGTGGCCCCACTTCGCTCACTTACTTACTCTTTGGCTCACTCCATCCTTGCTTCACGCTCAAATTGACACTTGGTGCAGAGGCAGGCAGACAGGGGGCCTCTCCACCCTGTGCCTCCAGAGATGTGGCCCAGCTGTCAGCCGTCTAATCCAGTCCAACCTCCCCCTGAGCCAGGCAGGAACTTCAGGCTGCTCCCCCTTCATCCTCACGCCTAGAGGCACAGCAAACAACTCAGCCCTCAACAACACTGCACGCAGCGGGGCTGGGACGGGAGCATTTTGCTAGTCAAATCAGTCTTGACCATTCTTCATAAATCAAGCACAACTGTGTGACAGCGCACGCCCAAAGACAAAAGCGATGGTGATGGAAAGACAACAGGTTACTGCTGCACTGCTGCACTGCTGACTTTATGCTGCGTCGTATAGCGCATATTCGTTTGATAAGAAACCACTGTGAGACGTGTGGGATTGTGTGATATTTAGTGATGCTGTGTCGTTAGAGGCAACAACAACGGAAGAGATTTCAAATCTGCTCCTCCAGTCCAGCTCCTCTAGTCTAAATAGAGGTTCATAGGTATTTCTGTTGGCATTGTTACCATGCAGACAACAGTACAGAGGAAATACTTTTAACACTTATTACACTGTAAAGCTTCTTTCCTTTCCATAAAATGAGCAAGTCCATGGATTTTTGAGCCCAGGTGAAGCCACTAAAAAAGGGGGGCATACAGCCATTCTCATTAGCAATTGTTGATCTGCCCTGTGGAGGTTTTTTTGGGAGAAGAAAACAATTCAATAACAAGGAGCTCAGTGACGATGTAATGGGTGTTAGTGTTTTGTTTCTTTTGCTTTGATCCTCTTTCAATTGATCTTTCAGCTATAATAAATTTAATAAATATTTAGCACTTTATTTTCTGGACAATACAGAAGTTCCCGACGTGTGGGCCGGGCACCCCTCTTATTGGCTGTGAAGGAACTGCAGGTGGGCTACAATAAACAAATAGAAAGGATTTTAATTTATTTGTAAGATGCAAAAAAGCATCACAAATATTAGTTGTTGTTTTTTTCCAAGTAAAATGAACAGTATAGACATGCCGAGGCCCAATTCTGTTATTGTTATTTTGTGACTTTGTAGGATGTAAATAATATATAATCTGAAGTTTTGGTGGGCAGAATTTAAAATGGGCCGTGACATTTTTAAGCTTTGGAATGGGTGTTCTAATATATTGCTGTCTTAATCTGTCTATGCATACGTGCATGGTTGCTAGTAATGCTTAAAAATGTATGTTTGTGTAGTTTGTGAGCGCTTGTGGCACAATTGTGGGCATGTGTGTATTCAGCGGTATGTCTGTACCTTTTGTGTGGCTCCCCATGGCATTCCCAATATCAGTATTCCTGTAGATGTGTTTGATGTGTTTGAAGCCACGCAGCATACCTGGGAACATGACAGTAAACATGGCAAAGGCTCTCCCTCTGTGGAGCAGTGATGCACGTCACCCCTAAGAAGTGTGTGACGGGTGTACAAACCAAACCCACCGGGCCACATCGTCTCCTGGGAATTTCCCTTAGTCTGCCATCTCCTCGACTGGCTGCGTGTTACTCAACGCTGTGTTTGCTCGGAATAATTCCATACGAGGACTTAAAACAAACAAAACAGTAAACTTAAAGTGGGAGGCAAACAAAGACAGGAAATGCAAAATATGGACTTGTGACAAGTTATGGAACCCACTTAACTGGTTATCTGACCCAGTAGCAGTGGATGTCATGATAGATCCTGTTCTAATGTTTTCCCTGCGTTTCATCCCTGGAAAATCACTAGTGTATGTTTCCTGCATGCATCCCTGGGGAAATTAAGAGGCACACTATGTATCTCAGGAGGATACCCCCAAGAATGAGAATAAAGCAGGCAGCATGAAAGAGTAGTGTTGGTGTGAGGGAGTTATTGGTCGGGCAAAGGGATTGCCAACACATCAAAATAGCATGGGTGTTGAACAAGACAGGACCTTGCACCATTTACACCTGCCACAGAGAGAGAGAGAGAGAGAGAGGGGATAAAGAGTGTGCCATCCTGACATGAGGAATTGTCATAGCCACATATGCGCCGCACGATGTGAGGTGCAAGAGTTGACGCTTAATGTTAGACTGATTTTCATGAACTGACATGTACGACATGTTTCACGTGACAGAGGTGCTTTGATTGTTGTTTTGGGGTTGGTAAGATAAAGTCATTTGTATACGGCAGCAGTTCTATAATGTCACACCCAGGCGACGATTTGAAAAGACGATCGTGTGATCTGTGACGGAGAGGAAAAATGGAGAGCACTGGCAGTTTGACAAAATAGTCAGTTCTCAAAGATAATATCAGTGTTGGGCTTTCCTTGATGCACCTGTCACTAAATACAAACAGTATTATCTTACACGTTGTCATTTCTCACAATAGTCAAAGATTGTCTCCGCTCCCTTGTCATTTCACGACGCCTTTTCAAATGACCCTGATCCAACCAAAATTAATAGCATAGGCCTCTGCAACTATGAGGTCTTTATAAATAGTCTTAGTAGTTAGATTATGGTGACACGTGTGAGAGTAATGCACTGTTGAAAGCATCAGTGTAGATGTTACTGGGTCAGAGCAAATGATAAAACACAAACAGTGACAGAATTTATATTCAGCCGAAAAAGATTACACCTTGAAAGTGAATATCCATGAAGCCAAACACCTCTAGCAACCCATAGCAGCACAGTATCTGACCACTACCTGTGGGCCACAGTGTACTCCAGTAAAGTGGAGCAGAGGAAAGTAGTTTTAAAGGAGAGGTGTTCAGTCAAATCCCCCAATGGTACAATCTGTGCCAAACAGTGCCAAAGCAGTTTTTTCATGGCAAAATATTTTTCTATTTCAAGAGAAATTGCTGAACAAGCCTCTGGTATCAACTCTACATCTCTCTGCAACATCTCGCCACTGCTCAATGTGAATGATTTGCACCTCATTATAAATCGGTAGAGTCGACAATATAGACCGAAAGCATCCAAGTCCCTCCCAACAATAATGACCGACCACCACAAAGCAAATGCATGGACAAGGGAACGACAAGTGAAACCAAGGAGTACATTTGAAAGCTCCCAGCAACTGGGTTGGAAAGTGTTGCACGACATGGAGCATGGTCATCGTGTCCGGTCTGTGTTATCACAAAAAGTTGTGGTACTAGATGGGTACTAAGTTGAACTGCAGCATATTTAATAGCATGGACATGAGTCACAAATATCACTTTGGTCTTAATGTCCCTCATTTTGCTTTATCGGCTCATTCTTGTCATTTTCAGTTTTATTTTGAAAATTCACATCCTGTTGCGTTGTAGGTGCCTTTACTTCCTGCCCGCCTGTGCTCCCAGCCTCTTTGATTACCTGCACCTGCTCTAATGTGTTCCACCTGTAGCGAATTGTCTCCCCTCACCTGGTATATATAGACCTGCTCTTCCCTAGTGCTCGCTCCAAGTTCGTCATTGTCCTCTGTGTCGATTGTTTCGGCATTGTTCCTTCTTGTGAGCTTTTATAGTGTGTTTAGATCTATTATCCGCTGATTTTTTTCAACAGGGTTGTGCATTTTTCTGGGTTCAACCTGTTCTTGGTATTGACATGTCCTTGTCTCCCCAACACACTGTCTGCTTATGGCTTTATAATATAATTTACATGTATTATAATGCAGGAACTTCTAATAATGCCTCCGTCCATCCTGACCTTAAACAAATCTCTACCTACATCCAGTGCAGGAATGTTTTCCGGCCATGAGACAATCAGCATGTTGTAAACTCATTTGACAACGGTTTGAATTCAAGTTTTACTGCAGTTTTAATCATTATAATTAATAACTATTCCAAAAATGGATTTAAACTTAAACATTAAAATGCAATGGTGCACCCAGAGAACAAGTAAATATTGCTGAACTCCCAGCACATCTGTGGAGCATATTTTATTTTGTCACCTTTTACTCTATTTGGGTTAGGGATTTTTTTTTTATTATTATTATTATTTTTTTCATTTCTTTATCCAAGTTGACATTTAATATTTTCGGTATTAACGGGATTGCCTGGAAAATGTGAGAGCAAGACAGGGCGACATGAAGGGCTGGAGGGGCTGGTGATAAGGGAGAAGGAGGGCAGTTCATTGAGGTCAGGATGACAGTAAAGAACAGAGGAGATGGAGCGGCTGTAAAGTGTTTTGTAGGTGGGATGTTGCCGGAGTGGGGTGGGTGGGGGCGGAGTGGAGTCGAGAGAGACGGGGGGGAAACTAGGCCAGTGTCCAGACTCAGAGCACCAAAGGCCCCACGTCCCTGGATGCCCCGTGTCAGCCCTCTGACAGGAGAGATGGGACTGTAACACAGAGTTTTTCACCAGCAGACGCCCCCCTCCACTCCCCACATCTCCTCTGAAGAATACCCCTCCTCCTCAATGCACTCACCAGTCAGAGTTTGAGGAGAGAAATGCACTCGTTACAATAAGGAGGGCACATGGCATGGGACCTGCGGCTTTTGAGTGCCGCCTCCTCCATACTCTCAGTAGAATTAGGCTCTTTCCTGCAAGTGCTGTGAATTTCCAAAGTTGATGTGGAGTAAATAGAATTTCTAAGGCAAGTTCACGCTGTTTAGATGCACGGTCATGCAATATACCTATCCACTCGTTGGCCTTATAAAATAACAAGCTTATTGAGCATAAATACATGACTCACTGACAGCTAAATTTGGGTATGTCTCCTTATCCCTGCACTCAACTGAGCTCCCTCCTACCCCAAAGATAAAGCAGACTTATTGCTGGGCATAATCAGGTGGTCCGTTACCTTGGCAATTAAAGCCTTGTTAGAGATATAAAACCTTGAGAATCAAATGGAGAGTCCCTGGTGAGTCAAACCACCGAGCAAATCCTTAAACCAAACAACCTTCCAGTGGGAACATCTCCTCTCAGAGGATAGATGTTTAATTATCTCTGCTTGTTTGGGGAAGAAAGGAGGGTAAAACTGTTTCACTCCCTCTTGTTTGCCTTAAAAGCTCATAAGTGTTTATTGGAATTAATTTAAGGGGCAATCAGCGTTCCATGTTTGATTGTCACAATGTATTGAACAAAAGGCTGAATATTGTGCGTGAAAGAATTGGGTCTAACAAAAATAGGTGATACAAAGAACACCGAGAATAAATCCTGAATAAAAGTGTTTCAGAAAAAAAAAACAAAAGGCAAAGCATTTTCCAAAATATTAAACAGATTTTGTCTTAAATTACTGCAATTAATTAATCTTTTAAAATTATTGCTGCTGCGTGATTCATTTATCATTTATTCCCAACTGACGCGAAACACCTATTCCAATGTTATCTTTCCTAAAGTAGGCCAACTATTTTCCCGAATGAATATTCCATTTTTTCGACAATAATGCTACATATTTGGGCAATACGATACGATAATTCATCATTATTTAATGATCTCCTTCATACTTCAACCATGGCGCCGTCAGTGACAACAGCTGTGCGGGATCTTGATGGACTATACTACCCTGGCTTCAACTTTTCGGTGCGTTCAATCCCACGTAAACCCTTGGACCTTCATCCCTCATAACCCACGGACGTCTTCGTTGACGTCCACGCGCTCTTTCCCTCCTGAAAGGTCATTTGTTTCCTCTCCTTGTCTCCTTCATCTCACCTTTTTGTCTGTTTCTCCTTACCTCTCTGACATGCTCCTCTAAATGGGCCTGGCACGCATCCCACTGTCTAACGAAGGTATGTGTGTGTGGGCGGTGTTTAGGGAGGTGAAACCTTCTCTGGGACACACTAATCAGCTCCACACCAAGGCCTGGCCAGGGAGGCTCTGGACAGGTGAGTGGAACCACTCACTACACCCCCTGGCTGATCCACAGTGTGAGGGTCAAATCAGCTTCATCCTTTATGCCCTAGTCACTCCTTCATCCCGGTGTCCCTGATCACCTGGCTTCCATCCCTGGTTGCTGGGCTCCTTCCTGGGGGCCTCTGAGGAAAGCAATAGTGAGCATCTGCTCTACCATGGGAGCCTCCTGAGCGCGCCTTCTGCTGGGCCCTGTATGTGTTAACCTTTTCTTTTAATTAACACCGTCCCAACTCCCAACTCCCACCACCGTCGTCCGGAGAGAGGGTTCTCGGGGCTTATGCAACTGTCAGGTATGTGGTGGAGTCATCGGGGAGCAAGAAAGGTGGTGGGCGGTGGGAGTGATGAAGGTGAGAAGGGTGAGGAGGAGGAGGTGGGATGAATAATGTGTGCATGGCCTGGGAGTGAGGGTTCTTCTAATCCTTTGGAGCCTTTGCATGCCTTCACACAACTACAACGCACCAATCATTCTACACAGCTGCCTATTTTCCAGGGACAATCCCAAAGTAAATTGGATGGGCTGATGAGAAGATGGCTGCTCTTAATTTGCACGACAGCTCATTACACTGCACAAGAGTCAAGAAGCTTTCATTTGTGCTTTAGTCATAGACTGTGCAATTGTAGACATTTGGAAAAAGAAAAAAAAGTCACAGAGACACAATCAGTGCGTTTCATTTATAGTTATTTTCAGTATGTTTGTTCCAGGTTGCAAAAGCTACATGTTCTATTTTAAATGATTGGTACGCAGAGAGGTTCCTGAGACTTAATTATTGACTTAATTATTACATTTAAACGTCCAGTGAACCTGGTATAACACTGACGCGAGCCACGATTATGATTATGGAATGTATAATATGTGTGATATGATGTATAGTGACATGCTGTAGCTTAGGTGAGTAGGCTTGATCTCATCTTAATGTGAAGATCTCCTAATGAGAGAGTGGTAATGAGCAAGAAAACACACACACACACACACACTGCTGCTGCATCAGTTTAAAAAAAAAAAGTGTTGAAAGGTTCGCTGTCTCTTTCTCTCCTCTTGTGTGGCAGTGCCAAGTGGAAAATGTCCATCTTTTGCTGGGAGATTTTTATGTTCGCCTTGGCTCATCGTAGTGCCCCCAAGGGATCTTCCTTTCTTGGCATGTTCATAGTGGTCACCATTTGCTGAAGACAGGTGATTGAGGTCAAAGCCATTTGAGAAGGACATAAAACCCCTAAAATTATTTTTGATCACACTACGCAACCGTCCCATTGTGGTTAAATTGTACTCCTCATGCCAATAACACCTTTGCAGAGGTTATTTTTAAAGACGAGCAATTAATAACTGAGCTAAAGAAATAATCCATAGGTGACTATTCTGAACATTATATTTTAATGAAGTCCGCTGAAAGTCAGTGTAGGTGGAGCTTGTTGTTCACATAGGACACATACAGCAGGACAGTGCAGGTGTCAGACATGTCCACAACAGCAGGAGGGATGTGTAGAACATCCAGGCGAGGGGTGAGGCCCAGGCAAGACACTCGCCCACTCACTCGCTGCGATTTATCTGCTGTCTTCTCACATGAGCTCAGTCGGACATTGTCCAGAAATTTGGCGAGGGAGCTGGAAGGAGAAGTTCCAGAAAACGTCCCGGGGCAACTTTCGTGGACACTTGTGTTCTCACACATACCCCCTCCCAAAAAATGTGGTGCACGTGTGGGAGCAGCTTTAGTTTGATGCGAGATGCCACCAATCTGCTTACCGACGATGTGAGACGACTGTCCGTGCGCCATCCGGCGATGCGGATGATGATGTCGTCACTAATGCAATGACAACACCCTACAGCTCATGAGGTCATGAGTCTAACATTTCGTGACCTTAGTTTTATGATGGAGTAAGTAAGGGGGGAAACTGCCAGGACCTTCTCCTCATGAAGACCCAGAGCAAGGGCACTGTCTCCCCAGCCCCATAGATCAGCCAGTGCTGAATGTCAAACCGCACAGCAGCCACTGCAGTGCCAGGAGTCCCCCTCTCGCTCCCTCTCTGGCCCGTGATCTGCTGTCTGGTGACACCACAGCGCTAATGACCCGGTTTGGGAGTTGCTCCATGGGGCTCCTTGGCTTGGGAAGATGGAAGTTGTGGATATCCAGCTGGAAGGTCACTGTTGATGAGGACCACTCACTTCAGAGTCCTTCTACTTTGTTGACATCCTTTATTTTGCAAGGGTGTGGGGACGTCGAGCCTCTCGCTGACCAATGTATTCAAATATGTATGCACTGGTAAATTAGGAACCCACTTATTTATGTGGCGTATTTGTGTGAATATATGCACTTGGTAGAGAATGAAACAGTGTTATTGTGAACTGCATACATATGAGAATGTTGTGCTCCAGTGTTTAATTGCTCAACAATTTGGATAACAGTGAAGCTGGAAAGCAGCACACATGCCTTGCTTGCCAACTCTGAAGCCTTGTGATTTCGTGCTCTCCATGTTGTTTTTGTTCTTTTTTAATCAGTTTACTGTGAGAGTGTGCCTCAGTGCTCAGCGAGGGCAATGTTTTCAGTCACTTGTTTTCTTTACTTTTTTTTTTTTGCAGCCTCAGGAGTTTGGCTTGTTGGAGCAGAGTGTAAAGTCTCCGGGGACTACTCCTCTGGTGGTGGGGGCACCGCCTCGACCTCACTCATGCCTGGTGTGGGTGGCATCCATCGAGGGAGACGCTCAATGGAGAGCAGCACTGAAGACGGTGATGCTTGTGGTGGACTCTCCGAGGACTGAGCCTTATTCTCAGGGTCATGCATTCCAGCAATCTCTGTAATTATAAGCAAGTAAGAAAAAAGTTGAATCTTCTGCCTTTCTCAAAATGATCGTGCCCCACTCCTCAAGGGAAACATTCACATCTCTGAGTTCTAGTAGCTGGATGGGTTTTAATGAGGCAAGTCAAGAGTGTGTATGTGTGTGTGCGGTTGGTGCACATGCATGTCTGTGTATCTGCCCTCTTCTAACGAGCGTAATTGACCGACTGTGCTTTTAAGACGCCATTTTTCACCATTTGTGAGAGTATGCGGCTAAATAGCCTTCAGTGATTATTATTTTTATGTGAGACACTGGGATTAAAAGTTTCTGAGTTTGAAAGTTCAGTTTCTACTCGTGTTTTTATTTTTATTTTTATTTTTTGACATTGCGCCGTCTGAGCCAAATGGACAGTGGGTGAGGAGGCCACGGGTCAAGAGGAGCTGCTGAAGGATCCCACCGACCATAGGCCACAGATTTCACAGGGGAACATTTCATCCTGCTGAGAAGCAGAGTGAAATTTCTGATGCTGCAGCACACGCACATGTGGCAGCATCTAGAAATCTAAACTGAAAGCTATGGGTGGTGAAAAGAATCTCCACAGAACTGCTCAGTTTTACTACAAATACTGTGGTAAAAAGCAGGTGATCTGAACACTGACTGTGCCTTTCTGTTTCATGCGCTCACGCAGCTTTCATCCGTTTGACGTTCTCGCTTTTGAAGGACAACACAGTTAGATATCCAAGTGGAACGTTTACGTTACCAAAAATGGACACAGATAAAAATAAATGCTTCATTTTGCAGTCTTATATACAAGTGCATGTTAAATAGAAATGCCTTGTCTGGCAGCCTTTTTTTTTTTTATTCTGACAAACGTGTCACATTTGTTTATATATCTTTGTTTGATTCCCTTTTCCCCTCCTGCTCAGAGGTAAAGACTTGAAACAAAAAGCTGTTTTTTTTCCTGTTGGTTTTCATTGTGCCTATTTGCTCCCAAAAATGTATATTTGATTCTCCTCTCCATATTTATAAGGTTATTCACGAGGGACAGGCCGTGTCAGACAGTTTTTGGAGCATCATGAGCAACCTTCCTCGGATGATGATTCTTCCACTTGAAGGTAAAAAAAACAACAACTTCTGAGCAAGAGAGTACTGTAACTCAGAGAGTGAACCGTGCAAGCATTGAGTCAAGTAAACCCCCTTTCCCTGTTACTTTGTCACTAATGAAAGTAGCAGCAAAGAGCCCTGGAGGACTGAAGAGCACTGTTTGTTTGTGTTTGAGAGAGCATTCGAGAGGTACAGGGGGAGGCACGGTGGTAAAACTTTGGGAGAGCCGTCTGACGGAGCGCTGAGACAGAGAGCGGGAACTTTGGAGCGTTGTTGAGATTAAAGTTTTAAGGCAGCTGAGACCTCCTGACAGATTCCCAGAACCTACAAATAGATGTTTTATATACGTGTGTTTACTAGCTTTACTGTAGTTTGGGAGGGCTTTGAATTTACCAAAGCACCTCACGTCAGTCTGTGTCACATTTTGTCTCCTTGATCTCTTATGCACTTTTTGTGGCAGCTTGTGGGTGGGGGAAATTAGTCGAAAAGCAAGGTTGGAATTACTAGATGCACACTGAGGAAAACAGAATTAAATCCTAGTCTTGACTTTGTATGTTAAGTTCTACCACCAATACCTACAAAGATGCATAATAATCTGTATTTAACCCTTAGAACACAGGGCTGCTTTTTTCCATTACTATGTGCAACATAAAAAAATCACCAATTATATAAACACAGCTGAGCAAAAAGTCCTCAAAAGATTTGGAAATACGTCACAGTTCAAAGTTCACTTGGCTCGTTTTTATGTAGAAAAAGAAAAGAAGAAAACGGTCTAATTTTGTGACTTCTGCACAATTATTGCTACTTTATATCACTACTAAAAATTTAACTTTGACTCAACAACACATAAGAATATGTGACCTATAAACGCCACACCCCCAGGATGTCCATATAAGGAGTTGTGTATTATTCCCATGACAATTTACCAAGGGTGCACCTGCGGCACAGAGCCGTGCTGCGTGAGCACTAAGGGTTAATGATCACCAGCTGCCTGTCAAGAAACATATCTCCTCTGTAGCTCTGAATTTTCATTTGTGTGAGGCAATTACCTTAAATGTCTGCAACAGTTTAAGGCCTCACAATGAACTCCAAAGTAAAAACCCCATAGAATAAGTGCAGCCTTATTATGTACTCACATCATTAACTTTTATAGTTATAGTTAACTTTTTTAGTGAATTTTCTGTAACAGCGTTAAAGTAAAGGCTATCAAAGGTTGTTGTTAATTTTCTTCTTCGACACCAGCCGGTATTTGGGAGTTGCCCTATCGACTGTTTCTCTCCTTCCCTATAGGTCTGCAGTGAAAAGCGTGTGTTTGCTCGTACTCACTCACTTGTCTCTGTGAAGCAGTCAGAACAGAAATGCATCAAAAGTGGGAAAAGCAGTTTGCATGACTGTGATTTCTTTTTTTTTTTTTTAAGATGGGGCCCCTGGCAGAGACTACCTCCAGGCTGTGGAGGGGAGTGAGTGCAGAGTGAGAAGCCCACTGCAGGACTCCGCTCTGGATCTCATTTTCACATAGCAGGGTATATGGTGTGGGGCGCGGACATCATCTAGCAGGTGAGGGTGTGAGGGTGGAAACCATCGTGCACTGTGGTGGGCATGTTGTTGCACAGAAAGAAAGAAAGAAAGAAAGAAAGAAATACATTTTACACCATAAAATAACTATAAAAATACGAATTTATGATTAATATACAACATAAAACTAAATCCAGAATAATGACACACTAATATCATTAGAATCATAAGTGCGTTTATTCATAAAAAGTATGAATAATGAGTGGGAAACAAACCTCCAGCTGATTGTGAATTATAGGGAAAAAAGGAAAAAAAAGGAAAAAAAAAAGAATCTGTAAATAATTTGATCTTCCCGAAATACAGCGCGTGCCTTTACATGTCATATATGTCAACAGCCGCACAGAAAAATGTCTCTCTACTTAACCATTTCTACCAGAAGGGGGACCAGTCCGTCTGCCGTAGACGGAGAGTGGCCGACGGCGAGCTGCGGCAGAGGAGACGCCAGGGTGAGCAAGCCGACTCTGGGTTTAGAGTTCGACTCCAGATCCGGGGACCAGCCGATCCAGCAATCCGCATCTTGCCGTGATCCCTAGGATTTTAATCATGCCTCTCTGTCTGTGTGTGAGTGCAGGCAGGCTGACAATGATTTCCTCAGTGATTACGTACAGAGCGAGTCCCTGCGGGGTAGGGGCCCCCTCTGGAGCCATCCTGATGGCTTTGGGGGCCTTGCTTCCATTTTCCATTATTATGTGGACTACCGGAGCGACAGCGCAGTCCAAGACCTTGCAGGTTTGTGATGAGGAGGGAGCTTCCATCTTCTCTCTGCTTCTTCATCCTCTTTTAAGAGCAATTTAGACGTAGACTTAGATCAGATTCCGAACCCTAATTCATGATTAGCTGACTGGAGAGAGAAAAGGGAAGAGTCTGTGATAGTTTTGATGCTGTTAGGTGGATATGAAATGAAAAGTGTAATTAACATTTTTCCTCCTTTTTTTTGGTTTTGTTGCATTTTTTTGCACTCTCACAGGAGACGTTTCGCCGATGTCTTTCTCACGCGGATGCATTTGAGATGAGAGGCGGAAAGCAAATATTGCACTTTTATTTCTAAGCGCGAGAGAGAGAAAAAAAACGGCACATCATGCCTGCACGCGTGTGCGTTTTCCCGGAGAATGGAAGCGCATGACGGGATTACTATATCCTCACACTTTTCCCGACACCCGGCTCAACTAAATAGTGTCGCCTTTACCGATCGGGCTAATTGGATTTTTATAACCTCCACCTACTCATCACAAAAATAACAGCAAACTCGTGTGTCGACCGCGCGTCAAAAGGGGGGCCAAGTTACATCTGTCTGTGATGGTAAAAGGGCAGCCGCGGCTGTGGTCAGCGCGATTTAGAGAGAATACACCTTTAGACTATCCCGTGTTGTACAAATTATCAGACAGAAACTGAGCAACTTCAGCGTTTTTCTGTAGGATGTCGCGCCGCAAGCAAGCTAAACCAAGATCACTGAAAGGTAAGTGCTATCTGCTGTGGTGGCTCTCAGTCTCAGAGCATTTTCTCTTTTTGATTTATTTGAAGGTGGTGACGGGAAGTCTAGACGAGCATGAATATGGATTGAACTTATCGCTCACTCAAATGTCTGCTTGCCACTGGTTTTTTTTGTTTTGCTTTTTTTTTTGAATTTTTACGCATCTTGATTTGTTTTTCTTCCTCTTCGGCGGTGCGCGCACGGTATCGACCGCATTCGAAGTACAAGCAAACAACGCTGCTCGTCAATAACCCCACACAATACGCGTGTACTGCTGTTTGTAAACGGTAGTTAAAGTGCAGAGACGTGAAAGGAAGCGTGGAGGGTTTTCTTTTTTTGGGGGGGGCGGGGGGGTTTGAGCAACAGTGCAGCGCTACACATCTGGATGCGTTAAAGACGCTCCTGCTCGGAACTTGAGCTGTCTGATGGAATGGGGTGCAGAGTCACGTGACATCCCCGACACCCACCCACCCCTCTGTCTGAGAAACTAAGGAGGAAACATTTTAAATGTTGTTGAAAGGGAGGGCTGTGATACGATGTGTGTGTGTGTGTTACACGTGAAGGAGGTGGGAAACAAGAGTCAGTGCTGAGTGCTAATTAAGTTGGAAACATCTGGACTTTAGTCGTCCAAAAAAAACAACTACAAAAAAACTGAACTTAGTGGTGTTTTTTCTACAATCCATTTTAGCAACACACACACACATATGTATTATTTTGTTACCTTTCCCCCCCTTTTCCAAACACTTGGCGTACTTTATGTCTGAGCGTGCACGTGTGTGTGTGTGTGAGAGTAGCGCAAAAAGTATTTAGTCAGCCACCGACAGCAAGTTCTCCCACTTAAAATGTGTAATTTTCTATTTTCAAAAATCTGGAAATCTCATTGTAGGATTTTTAAAGACTTAATTTGTAAATTATGGTGGAAAATAAGTATTTGGTCAATAACAAAGATCAACTCAGTACTTTGTAATATAACCTTTGTTGGCAATGACAGAGGGTCAAACGTTTAATGTAGTTCTTCACCAGGTTTGCACACACTGTAGCTGGTATTTTGGCCCATTCCTCCATGCAGATCTCTCTAGAGCAGTGATGTTTTGGGGCTGTTGCCTGGCAACACAGACTTTCAACCCCTCACAGATTCTCTATGGGGTTTAGGTCTGGAGACTGGCAGGCCACTCCAGGACTTTGAAATGCTTCTTCACGGAGCCACTCCTTGTTGCCCAGGCGGTGTGTTTGGGGTCATTGTCCTGCTGGAAGACCCAGCCACTTTCATCTTCAGTGCTCTCACTGATGGAAGGAGGTTTTGGCTCAAAATCTCACGATACATGGCCCCATTCATTCTTTCCTTAACACGGATCAGTCGTCCTGTCCCCTTTGCAGAAAAAGCATGATGTTTCCACCCCCATGCTTCACAGTAGATTTGGTGTTCTTGGGATGCAACATTCTTCTTCCTCCAAACACGACGAGTAGAGTTTGTATCAAAAAGTGCTATTTTTGACATTCTCCCAGTCCTCTTCTGGATCATCCATATGGTCTCTGGCAAACCTCAGACGGGCCTGGACACGTACTGGCTTAAGCAGGGGACACGTCTGGCACTGCAGGATTTTATTCCCTGTCGGCGTAGTGTGTTACTGATGGTAACCTTTGTTACTTTGGTCCCAGGTCTCTGCAGGTCCTTCACCAGGTCCCCCCACGTAGTTCTGGGATTTTTGCTCACTGTTCTCATGATCATTTTGACCCCACGGGATGAGATCTTGTGTGGAGCCCCAGATCGAGGGAGATTATCAATGGTCTTGTATGTCTTCCATTTTCTAATAATTGCTCCCACAGTTGATTTATTCACACCAAGCTGCTTGCTTGTAGATTCGATCTTCCAAGCCTGGTGTCCTACGACATCTCTTTGGTCTTGGCCATGGTGGAGTTTGGAGTCTGACTCTGTGGACAGGTGTCTTTTATACAGATAACGAGTTCAAACAGGTGCCATTAATACAGGGAACGAGTGGAGGACAGAAGAGCTTCTTAAAGAAGAAGTTACATGTCTGTGAGAGCCAGAGATCTTACTTGTTTGTAGGTGACCAAATACTTATTTTCCACCATCATTTACAATTAAATTCTTTGCAAATCCTCATTTCCAGGATTTTTTTTTCACATTCTGTCTCTTACTGTTGAAGTGTACCTATGATGAAAATTACCTGTCATCATGTTCAGTGGGAGAACTTGCACAATCGGTGGCTGGGATGTGGTGGAAGTGCACTTCCTGTCCAGAAACCAGATTCATTTCTCCTGCTTTGTCCAAGCAAACCAAACTAATGTCATGAGTCTTTAGGGAGGTAGTTTTTTTTATTGTTATTATTATTATTATTATTATTATTATTGTTGTTGTTGTTGTGTATATATATATATATATACAAATCTATCTATCTATCTATCTATCTATATATATATATATATATACATATATACATACATATATATATGTATGTATATAGATACAGTATATATACATATATATAAGTATACACACAAAGAAAAACACCTTCTCTCCTTGTATTGTACAGCTGCGATTCCTCTCCAGTGGAACAGTTTGACATCTGCTGCTGAAACACGTAAATTATCCAATAAGTCAGAGTTTGCATTTTACTCATAAAGGACATGAAAACAAAAACAACTTAAATGGCCTCTGGTTTTTAGGAAAAGGCTTATTTGTACTTGGCACTTATTTATCTTTACATTCATTTGTGGAGTCACTTCAGCCATAATTGATGTAAAATGAGTTGTTTATTTATTAATAAATCATTGTTTTAGAATCTAAACAACACAAAGCAAATATTTGACATAGGTGAAAACTCTTGTTTCATAGTGCTTTGTCCCGGTCATAGGAAGTAACTAAATGAACATATTCTGTATATATTAATATGTATATACATTTATTGTCATCATATTCATGGGAAACATCTACAATGGCATTTGAGATTCACAGTATACATCCTGTCCCGGCTCCTCCTCAAACGTCACCTTAGCATCGTCAGCATCCAACTGAAACAGATATGATAAAGGACTTAAGAACACACATTCAACACATGTTGTTTTCATAACCACAAAAATGTGAACTCAAATTGTTCATACACATGAAAAGCCAGCCAAACTCTCTTTTAAGAGCCAAACAATGAGAAGGCTTGCTCCTTTAGCAGGTAAGTCAGAATGACAGTGAAACTAGAAAAAGAAAAGAATAAATTGTCTTCATAACAACAATTATAAACAATTTAACATGGACTGTGTAGATCATAAAGAGCAATATGGGACAGGAACGTATGAGCATGCATGGTTGTTTCATACACAGCAAAACATACACAGAGATTATTAAATTCATTAAAAAGAATTTAGACAAAGTAAGATTTTAGTGGAATAAACCTTTAAAACTAGGGTTGTAGAAATGTGCTCTGGAATCTGTGGTTTAGAAAGTGCAGCCTGTGGTACTACCATCATCTTACTAGTGCACTTTAATCTATTTCCTGTTTCCTGTATCTGTAGATTTCAAAATAAAAGCTTCTCAAAACACATATAAAATGATCTGAAGAACTTGTAAGTAACAGTAATAGTGAACTTGAGTCCAAATATCCATGTTCTAAATGAGTGGGATGAACAGCAGCTGTTCACTTACACATTTCATTTCCGTTTCAGAGAAGAGACGCCCAGTCATGAGCATACGCAGAGGGATGGTGAGGATCAGGATGAAAGGAAGTGCCAGGGATGCTGGACTGGATTTCACAATCCAGAGGATTATGAGGCACGCAGTCTGGATGAGAGTGAACAAGTGCATTCGTCCTGTGCTCACCTGTGTCCAAAATACACACACACATCACTGCAGAGTACAGTCTAAACAACATTCATATTATCTATGATGATGATGATTTATCAGTTTATGACTGAAATAATAATGACTATTATTATCATTATTATTATTATTACTATTATTATTGTTATTATTGTTATTGTTATTATTATTATTATTATTCTTGTATATACTATAAGGTAGCTGACACATACTAATACCATAAAGAATATAAATAAGCCTTTAATTTGTACTGTCAGATAGGGCCTTGTTTTACAGAGGGCCATGTACTTATGGTGTTGTCACCTCCCACTTCCAAGCAGTGTGACCAATGGACGGAGATCAAAATGCCGTGGACAGACCTACAACCAGTTAAACCACTGATCTGGAACAAGTCAACAAATGTGCGTGTTGTTCAGCCAAATCAAAAGACTGCTGTTCTTCCATGGCTGCCATGTTGAATGTGTCCAAAAGCTGCGAGACATTCTTCTTTGTTGTTAAGCCTGTCTACAGTGTGCCAGGGATTTGTTATTAGTTCCTTTTCTAGGGGATTCTGAAGTTGAAAATTACATTCTTACCAGACGCTGCCATAATACCTGCAGACCTGGCTGGGTCCCTAATTCTTACCCACTGGACTTTTGTATGATTATGTCACATGTGGTTCCTTACTTGTGTGGCGTAGGGTTCATCAGGGTGATATTTCTTGGGGATGAACAGAAGAAGCATACGATCCCACAGCTGGATACCATTTAGAGACGTGACTCCCATGTAGAGGAAAATCCCAAACAAGGCTGACATGGGGATCAACTTGAGGATCGGCTCCATCAGAATAGACAACCCTTAATACAAACAGACCATCAGAGAACAGAGATCATCTGACATGATACACTTGTATTAATATTAAATAATAATATTAAATATTAGAAAGCACGTACCAACCAGCAAAGCCACCAGAATGCCACTGACCCTCTGCTCCATCACTTTCTCTATCACAGGCTTTGGTCCTTTGCTCATGACAGTGAGGGCGTTGGCGTGGGTGACAGTGCGCACGGTGGCGGCACTGAGCCATGGAACACCAAATATCGCACTGAACCCGCCCATGCCGACTAAAAGCAGCAAGTCAAAGTGGAAACCGGAGCCCTTAACCATCTTCCTCTCAGGTTTACTCACAATCAGACTGTTGACAGAAGCAACATGTGAATCAAACCCTGTTCTCCGAGGTCTTATTCACAGTGGGATGCAGAACTCACGTCGTGATCTGAGACTCCAGAAAGATGAGAATGAAGACGAGCAGGGCAGGGACGCAGGAGGCAAACATCAGCCAGACAGGGAAGCTCTGGTGCTCTCCAAATGGGTTGATCAGCCAGCCTCTCTTGGCTGGGTTGGACACCGCCAGACCTTTGGGAACCATTAGTTTCTGTGCCGAAAAAACACTGCTTACTATTATTATGTGCTGTATGTGTTCAGGCAATTACCTGGAATCTAATAAAACAAGGTCCAACCTGAGTGTAGGTATCATTAATGTTGTAGTCCAGGACAATCATTAGGAAAATGGCAATAGGGACACCAAAGTCCCCAAGCAAACGTCTCACCTGTTGACCACATACAAGGAATAAATCACTCATCTGTTGCGATCAAAAAAAAAATCCCCCCGACTTACCTTTCCAGGTAGAAATGTCCCGTTCTTGAACTGACGGAGGAAAAACGCAATGAAGAAACAGCCAAACATGAGGCACATGGAGAGCAGAGCGGTGTTGGGGAAGGGAGGCTTGATGTTGCTGATGATAATAGTTGTATTACCGGTGTTATTGTCATAAATGACGGTCTCTTCCACTTTTGGTTGCCAGGGATTTTCTACACTTGCATTCAGCTGATCGTAATTCAGAATCAGCGGATGTGAGTGAAAGGTCTAGAGAGAAGAGAACAGATTCAATTTTCAAATCATAACAAACATGATCTCAGGTCTCTGTACACAAACAACATCGAGGAGAGCAGAGAAACTCAACAGTTCACACAATGAGCAAACACTTGGCATCAGTGGAGAGAACATCTCTCTCTTAAAAGGAAGGGAAAGGAAAATGGGGGACAGCGGAGAGGTGGGGGACAGAAAGGGGGAGAGAAAGGACAAGAGGGAGAGGAGGTAGAGACAGAAGAGAGAGAGAGACCAGGAGCAGATACACAACAACTGTATCAAGTTATAAGTTGACATGTTTATAGAACTACAATGTTGTTTATATAAGCAGCAGCAGAGAGTATTGATATCAACTTTAATAATAGCATAATAATAATTGTGATGATATGTATGAAATTATCATTATTTTATCATTGTTATTATAATAATAATAATAAGGAAGGAAAGACACAAACTAGGGAGAGAAAGAGACAAGGTTAATGACATATAAAAAGTCATAATCATATCCAGGTTTCGCTGAACCAGCTCCAACTATAAGCTTTATCAAAAAGGAACGTTTTAAGTCAGTTAAAGTTTTAACTTTAAATACAGAGAGAGGCTCCGCCTCCCGAACTGTCACTGGAAGCTGGTTCCACAGGAGAGGATTGATATATCATATAGACTTTACATCTAATTCAATATTTTGACCCACCCCTAATATGGATACAAATAAAGAAGTTGACAGTAACATGTACAGTATACTAGTGAAGGAACTCGAGGTGTGCTGTTACAGAGACACAACTGAAACCAATGACCAATGACTACATGACAAGTGTGAGGTGGATGAAAGTGGTTTACCCTGCCCAGCTTGGCAAAAGTTTCATAGATGAAGATGAGGGAGATGAGGATGGAGAAGATTTCCTGGGTAAAGCGTGAGATGAAGCGAACCAGGACACTGCCGTCACAAGCCACGACGATCACCACGATGATGACCAGCCACACTCCGACCCACACTCTCCCCACTATGTACTCAATGTCCTGGGACTTGCAGAACTGAATGAAATAAAGAATGGTCACAACTGTGCATGCTAACAGTAAATAAAGCCAGACACAACATCCTGTACCCCAGAAACATTGCTGTAGTTTTTGCAAACCAAGAGAAATGTTACATTTGTACACTCTGTTCACTCACTCATCTTCTTTCACCTCCACATGAGGGTCCCAGGTGACATAGGGCAAAAGGTGGACTGGCAAAGTCCATCACAGGACGACATATAGAGACAAACTCATGCAGAAAGGCCCTTGTTCCCGGGTTGCGACCCTTAGGAAGGTTAAAAGGTGAACCATATCCATCCCTAATGGTCACATATTTTGGGACTGTGTGAGATTGTCCACTTCAGTATTGGTCAGTATTGAAGTGTCATGGACATGAGTGGGTAATGATAACATCACAGTAGAATACCCTTGGAGGCTTTTTCATGTGAGGGTCTGCACGTTTGCCAAGGTGCAGACCAAAGTTCACATCAGTTCTAGACCAAACATTGTTGTTGCAGATTCTTATCACGTTATCAGGACATTCTGGAATGTTTTTATGGAAATCCTATTGATGCTATGAGGACAATCTATCATCTGTACCTAGCCCTAAATATGTGCTAGGTTACGCTAGGCGATGTGCAGGTTATTATTGCCCTCAATTCTGCCAACAGCACCACAGGCACTTAAAACACGATTTTTGGTTCAGAAACTGTGAGCTCACATGTGGTTTGCAGAAATGTACACTGGCAACACAGTGTACAGTGTGCTCATGGACTTTTGACATTTCAATTTCACAATACCACAGAGCTATAACAAAAATATCTTCAGTTGGATCATATGGAGCAGCATAAACCATAATAGACTATAGATTATGTTCCAGTGTTACAACTTACAGCATAGAAGGCTTCTTCAAACACTAAGAGAGGACCAGAGAAACCAATGACCAGGATTGGCTGAGCAGCAACGAAGCAGAAGATGATTCCCTGGATGCTGGTGGAGATGAGGAGCTCTGGGACGCCCATCATATTTTCCACCTTATCAGCTGATGAAAGATGACGTCATGGAGTGATTAGAGTGTTTGCTGCATACAATGGCACGGCCATGTCTAACACAGATATGAACACGCACCCAGTAGCCCTCCAAAGGTGATGGCAGGCGACAGGGCAGCAAAGTAGATGAAGATGACGGCAGCAAGGACCTGGGAGTTGAGGGCATCTGTCATGTCACTCTTGTAGTGCTGGTAACGTCTCTTTATGTCCTGAATCATTCCACCAAATGGCCGCCCAGTACTAGTCAGGTGGTCTTCAGGAGGAGGCTCAGGGCTGAAGGAAACTGGGAGGAACAATTTCATACTAGTACATAAATAATAGTCATGTTTCAACAATCAGCATTGGTGTATCATTGCTGCTAAGTTGAGTACCAGTGCTATGTTATTTGTATCAGTTTCATTTTGTAAATGTTGATGTTTCCTTGGGCAAGACAATTGAAGTTCAATTGAAAGTTGTGCATGTAACTACAGTTCTATGAAACCTGGATGAACTTTGAGCACTGGATATTCTGTCTCGTGTTGAGTGTGTTATACCAACAAATGTCAGATGTGACCATGGTGGACTGGAGTGAAGACTTATCCTCTGGTGTCACCTGTGGGTCTGCTCTTTCGGAATCTTCTCACAAGACTACAAGGATTCTGAGAGACCAGATGCTCTGGCGGTCATCCAGGCAGGGTTCATAGAACCATAGTTACATTCAATAGCATTCATTCTGTTTCATCCTTACTGACCACCAGCGGTGGTGCTTTAAGCAGTGGGTGACTAATACCAACAGTGTCACGAGGAATCCTAAGTACACACCTCATTGTGTGGACTTTGAGGAACTTGGCAGGAGGGCCACAGCCAGCGGATGCTTGGTGGCAATGTTGACACTGTAGAAACTACATGAGGCTGCGGCACAGTGGTATGCCTTTCAGGGCTGCCCAAGATGTGGAGACTCCCCTGGTAGAGTGGTCAGTGACCCCCTGGTGCTAAACCTCTTGTGCTTAAAGCACCACCTCATAAGGTCGGCCCTGCGCATTTCCACCGGCTCTACTCGCCTCGCCTCACCACGGCTTAAGTAGTGTTTCCAATAGCATAGTACCTGGTACCAGGTACTTATAATAGTACCTAGTACCCATTCGTTGTCCCCATCCCTGTCTCCGCTACAGTGCACATAAAGTCATTGCACTGCCGTCATTGCACTGCCGTGTGCGTGTAGCAGACACGCATTTTGACATTAAACTACCCTACTAAGATGTGCCACTTCTAACTTCATGAAAAAGGGAAGAGCAGCTTTCAGTTGATCTGTTTACGTGCAGCAGACAGTCTGTGGTCTGTGGGTCTAACTTTAGCAACTTTAGCCTGCAGAGAAAATCATTGTGCTCGTCAAACATAAGTGGAGAGACGGAGCGACACCAAGTTGCAAGTGACAAAATCCATTTTGATTTTGATAGTCTCGATATATTTCCACCCGAGGGTGAACGCTGTGTGTGTGTGTGTGTGTGCCTGCAGTTAATAAACATGCTGACAGGGAGAGAGAGTGAGAGACAGAGAGAGAGAGAGAGAGAGCAGCAAACCTGAAAAGAAGAGAATATGAGCCTCTCAGAAGTCTGTTTAGAAGACATGTTTCAGTTATTTCTGTCCTGTTGGAGGGACATAACATGTCCTTTGTGATTTTCAGTTAGCTTATGTTTATATATTAATAACTACATTTAAAGTGAATCAGAGGAATACAAACAACTGTATGGGTTTAAAACAAATGTTAAATAAGAATTGCCTTTTCCTCTTGTAGAGTTCTTGTTTTCTTCATTGTTTCATTTGTATGTTGAATATCTGACATAGAAGTGATTAGTAAGCATATGAAAGATGCAGATTAATTATGTGTGGTCAGCCAAAATGACAGCCATTAAAAACCTAGCAACATCACTGCCAGAGCTGTAGATTGTTTCAATTTCAAGATTGTGAAATAATGGTCTTCAAAAATTCACCTTCAAATGTATTTTCAGTACTTCAGTAGTACATTTTAAAATAAATACTTAGTACAAAACATGCTGAATACTTTAGTACTTCCACTTAAGTGTGGAGCTTACAGAACACTTTGTTCAACCTCTACTGAAGTACTTGTACTTAGAGTAGAGTACTTGTACTTTTACTCAAGTCTTCGTCTCTAGTACTTCTACACAGTACATGGGAGGAGTCATCATAGCACAGCTGCATGAACCTGCCGTGACTGTTTCATATGTGACACACACACACTACTAAGTAGTGACTTATAGTAACTGAATCATTA